>NC_134951.1:7684127-8000746 GCF_965638725.1 Aptenodytes patagonicus | reverse complement strand
CTGAAGTTGCATGACTACCACATAGCTGCCTGTATCTGAGCAACTCTCCTTGGATCCTCTTTACAGACACAAAGAAGCGGGTGTTTTTAGCATGTTGTTCATCTGACCTGCCTTAGGAGGAGCTAAATCACCAAGTGCGTTGCCCAGATCTCCCCTGCTTGCAAAGAGGGCCTGCGGCGTCTGCCTCAGACATAGGTATCTACATTGAGCCAGGTAAATTTTGCCACAATGTAGGACCAGAAGGGTAGGCAGCAGAGTGCTCACAGGCTGTACAGAGCCAGGCCATGCTGTCAGTGGATTAATTCTGCAAAGAGAGCAGAGGTCCAACTGACACACAGATCCGATCTGGCCAGTCTGCACAGTGCTGTATCATGTGTGAACTTAATCGTTGAGAGACCACTTTGAACACCTCTTCGCTGTGCTACAGGTTGCCTGGTGTTTATTTTGGCCCAATATACATGCTAAGTGCAAGCACTCTCCTATTTTGCCAGGGCTATCAGCTTTTGTGATTTTGTGACAAACTTCCTGGTATTTACTGTTTTCCTTTTGTTTTCCTGAAGGTGCCATTCTTTAATGTCCTGCTGCGTAAATGGCTGAACTTTCATTTTGAGAGAAAGTGCAGTCTTCTGACATGGGGAAATATTTGAATATTCAGTTCCACAGAGCAGCAGTCAAGTTAAAAAACCAACCAACCAACCAACCACACAACAACAAACCCCCCTGATATTATTTCAAATAATAAATAATAATGATTCTTATTTTTAGGGGGAGCTAGATCATGATACTTTCTCCCTCAGCAGTCTTGGTTTTAACTAGTGATATGTTGCTCTGCTGATCTTTTTTTTCTCTAGCAATTACAGGAAAAAGAAAAAAAAAGCCACTTTTCCTTCTGCAGCTGACCACAAATCCTGATGTAGCATTCCCTTCCAAGGTTAAATTCAGTAATTCTTCTCTCTGTGATTTCCCTTGCACAGAGCCAAGGGCATACGGTTTCCCAAAGATGGACCTGGCTGGGCTGCAGTTTCCTGCCCTGCTCTTCTCCATGGTTTTTCCCTACTTAGCCCCCCCTGCCCTGCTGTAGTCCAATGGTCCCAAGAGACGTTTCTGGCAGTTGCAGGAGGTTTGGTGCCCTGCAGTGTGCAGGGGCAGGATGAAAACAAAAAGACCAGCTTTGAGCAACCTGGTCTAGTGGAAGGTGTCCCTGACCAAGGCAGGGGGGTTGGAACTAGATGATCTTTAAGGTCCCTTCCAACCCAAGCCATTCTATGATTCTACGATCTGCTTTCTGAAGCTTTGGTTGCTTAAGCAATGGTAAGCATCCGTCCCTCCTGGCTAATCTCAAAAGGAAAGCGTGGGAGCTGGAATGGATGGGGGGATGATACTTTTGCCAGTGTTAGGTACTGAATGTGTGATCAGCTACCAGGACATATGGTAACTACTTCCTGCAACTCATAATTTCTTACATGAATCTTTACTCAGCTAGAACCACGGATTCGTTTAACCCTTTCCATCAAGGATAATAAAGGAGAAGATCACTTAACAGCTGCTCTGTTCAATCTCTATTCAAATGTTGATTCTAAGTAAGTAAGTTTGCCTTGTCAAAATGCTTTTGAGCACGGCAGTAGCTGCTGCCAATATTTTCCTGGCATCATCTGAGCCTCTGGGGTTTCCAGACCTCTGCCATGGTAGTCTGAACAAAGGGAGCACCAGTTGGCAGAAGAACTTCTAAGCTCTCTTTTTTTTTTTTTTTTTTAACTTTAATGGTATTACTCTTTGCTTGCTTCATTCCTTCCTTGTTTCCTTCCTTTCTTCCTTCCACGTAGATAAACCTGTGATGTGTATTGTGGAATTTAACATATGTCATAAAGCAGAAATTATGTGTTTTAAACAAGTAGCCTGACAGTTCATAATTTCACACAGATATCACGTCTCTTCCTTCTGTCATGTCGCAAATTTAAAGAACTTTAAAACTGATGGAAAGGACCAAGGCTTTACTCCATGTGATGCCTTTTGAAATGTTAATTTGAAAGGGACAGAAAACTCTCAATTAGGAACAGTGCCATGCCCTTTGGGTATGATCCCCTAATTAAAGTTTGCTCTGATGACATTGTTCTGCATATTTTGTGGCTGGATCTGATGCTGATAGGTTTGGGATAAGGTGGAGTTTCTGATGAACAGGGCAGAACTGAAATTATCTCCTTCCTCCATTTGCAATTTAAATAAATCTCAGCAGAATTAATTGCTTGTGGTACAAATACTTTGTTTCTAAGTTGTAACTGGATTCATCAAGGTTGATTCCCTTCTCAGTTGCACACTTTCTCCAGCAAACGAGTCTCTATTAAAAAAAATTATTTGCAAAACTCATTATTTGTACCAATGAAATGAGAAAAATAGACCTTTTCTTTAATTTTTTTTATCTTTCCATCTTTGGAAACTTTGAAAGTTTTCTTCATACATTTTAGTGTTGTCTCACCTGTTACATGGAATCCTATAAGGAGCTTGGAGGATTCCCATCTAAGCCCTTCTAACTGATAGTTTAGCAAAGCGAAAAATACAGGTTAATGAACCAAATGTCCCATTAGTGACTAGCCTAGGTCAGCAGCTTTGATAAACAGTTTAATCTCATTGTTAAAAGAAATAGTGGTGCTGTTGTAATATGAATAATTGATAAGTGCTTTAGTGTACATCAGAGAACATTAACTGGAAAGACATTAATGGAAAGAGAACCAGTTTGTGAGCATTATGAGCCAACTGGAGGCAAAAATAACTGCAAAGATGAAAGAACTGTACCTTTTTACAGGAGTAACTGTGCCCCAACAAATAATTCCATTTTTTTCAGGTAGGTACTGAATTTTTTCACGTGTCTTCCCAGTGTCTGTAGTCATGGCCCTTCTTTCCAGCCTGCCTGGCTCACTCCAGGCTGCTGTCAGGCAGAGAGAGCTTCCCCTTCCCTCTGCATCTGCACTGGATGAAGAGGTGACTAGCCTCAGACCACTCCCAGCTGTTCCTAACAAGCAAAGTTACTTCACCTTCCTACCAAACAGCTCAGCAGCTTGTGACCATACTCATTAGCCTGATTAAGACAAAACAAACTAGATTTGCTGAAATAATTTGGCTCCTGTTGATAGAAATGACACTCCTGCTTGCTGCTGAGCAGGAACTGAACAGGAAAATGATAATCATCAGGAGAAGGTCAAGGATGAACATCTGAGGATGGGCTGGAGTTGGTGACTTCAGCCAGGGCAGTGGTGAGAAGCAATGAGCTGGCTGTTTGCTTCCCAAATTGCAACTTGGATCACATTTTAAACTGCAGTTGGGAGGGCATCTGTAGGTGCCCCTTTACAGACCCTCTATGCTGTCCACTCCCTCCTCTACTTCTCTCGGCTTCCCTGTGTACCTCAACACACACCTACAACTATTAATGTCGGGAATTTCTCCTCTGAGGCTCCAGTCTTTTGGAACAGCCCTCCTCTGTCTCTGCCTCATTGATTTACACTTGCTCATCAAACATCCACTGAGAACAAGTATCTGTTTTCCCTTGTCTAAAACACCTAATTTTTTCCTTGCTCTCAACAATGATTTATCTCCATATTTAATTAACTAAATGTTTGGCCTTCTGAGGTACAGTTCTTCTTTAGGATGCCACATAACATGAAGCTTCATAGTAGGCTTACAGTTGGAAAAAGCAGATGGATGGTAAAAAGCTTTAATTCATGTTTCTGCAGAATTCCAGCTGCATTTCTGTGGAGCAAGTGCACACTTTTCCACCCTGTTGAAACTGGCGAAGAAGAGAACATAAAATGGAAATGTTTTCTGGGCATTGTGCATGTTTCATCTCACCAGATGTGGACACCAACATTTATGACAAAGGCAGTCACTGTGGACTCCAACTGAGACATTTTTAGAGCAATATCCATGCCATTCTAAAGTAAAACAAGTCAGATCGTTTCCTAAAAGTGCTTTTTCTATTTCTTCAATTTGACTGTAAGATGAGACCTTGTTGACTTACTCCAATTTGCACATCCACCCTGTAAACCTCTAGCCTTAAGTGTCCTACCCATAGTACCTTTTTGTGAAACAAGTGCACAGCCTACACTATCTTAGCCTGCACTATCTTACTTTTCAGAGAAAATATCATTATGGGGAATAGAAAGAAATACAAGGAGGAGAAAGGAACATCTGTTCTAAGGAGCTATTAAAATGAAAGCTGAGAAACATCTAGGACACTCACGGATTGGACATGCTGAACTAAATATAAGGGCAGTGACATCTTCGCTGTAAAAGCTTTGTTTGCATAGCACGGCAAGAGTAGTATCTTCCTGAGTCCCACATGGGATGCATTCTGGACTGTGAATTTTGGCTTCTGGCTTTCATTTCTGAGAGATAATGAGGAAGAGAAGATGCGATGAGATTTCATAAAAAGAGGCTAGAAGCCCATGTGGCCTGATTCATATTTTTAATACAGGACATGCACGCTATTGTAGAACTCCTGATTAATTACATGTTTTCATCTAACTAGCAACAAAAGCTTCATGCTGGGGTGAAAAATAGGATGAACAATCTCAGCAGTAAAGCTGTGGACAAATTTAGCACATGCAGTTAAAGTCAAATCTGCAATCCGTCGAGCTCAGTGAAAAAACACCTGCGAGACTTTTGTAGGCCCCTAGTCTTTTCACCTTCTGCTTAATTATGTCCTGGTAGTATTAAAATGCTTAGAAACTTCTTCAGCCTCCAGATGAGTCTGCCCATATTGGATTCTACTTTTTTAAATCTTCCTCTGATACAATTCTGAATCAGGGCATAAAAACTGCAGCCACAGATTTTCCTGGAGGATTTGACAGAACACTGCAAAAGAGCACTTGATTTTGTCTTTATTGCACCACACATGAGTGCCTCCATCTCGTTAATGTAGGAAATGTGTTATCTGAGGGAGAGGAGCTTGGAAGCTTGGAATGTCAGTGGTGTGTTTTAGAGCCTCTGTTTTTTCATTTTATCTATTAGATGGCATGGCAAATTAAATGTCTCATCATGATGAAATAGCAGCTTTTTCAAATGTGTCCATTTGGCAAGAAAACAGTATATTTTTGTCAGTGCACTAGCCTCAGTCCCACAAGGGGACTGACTGGCTTCCAAGCTGTAATAAAGGAAATGACAAGCTGGGTTAGTTGTTGCTGGGCTCTTCTTTTTGTGCTGAAAGCATTTATTTTTTTGCTTTCACAGGGGATCCTTCCCTGAAAACTTTTTCATCTAGAAACCTGCTTCATTCACAGAAATGTTAGCTGTGGAAAGGAGGCTTAGGAGCATCTGCGTTGCTTCCTGCCCCTTCTGCAAAACTGCTCCTCTGAGTCTGTGTTTTCCTCTCTTCATGGCCTTATTCTGTTTGCAGCCTCCCTCACAGTTGAGCATACTGCAACTGCTGATCAATGATTTTCTAACACTTACTAATTGCTAATGCCCATGCCAATACTTCAGTACCTTATAAACTCTTGAGTTTGATAACTTGCAAAATCCCAGGGTGAACTTCTAATTCCACATCTCTATACTCCCTTGATCTATTTCTTTCCTCTGAAATCACATTTTTCACTCCCATGTATTAGTTTGCCTCTTAAACCAGGAGATCTTCACAAGGCCCATCCAATGAAGAAGTAGGATGTGAAACTGCAGGAGGGGCCTGCTGTCCTCTGGGGTCTGAATATGTCGCCCATGCAGCATGATCAGCCCCTACCCCTTTGCTGACCAGGAGGCAAAGTCAAAGTAAAGGTTGAGCTGGTGCAAAGCTGTATGAGGAGTATGTTGGGAACGGACTGGGTGGATGTGGAGGAAGGTGGAGGAATCATGAGCCCTAGGGCAGCCAAACCCAGTGACATAGTGTGATAAGAACATAAATATTTCAGGCTGATATACAGTTTGATACAGCCCTTGCATAGTTACTGTGACAGGCTGCACACCACAGCCTATCTCTAGTCTAGGGATGACTTTATCTCTGTCAATGTCATGATAAATTCTTCTCCCAGTCAGGGAAATCTTTTTCCTGAAGGCTCTAAGCTGAGGAACTGAAATCAAAGTCATTACTTTGTCCTTTACTCTCTCTTCCCCACTCTAAATATTAGAGTACTTTTCAACATCACCTGTGTTATATCGTGGCTGGACAAGAGCAATAGCCTGTGCCTAAGCCCCTGTAGCCCCTAAGAAGCCCCATCTAGATCAGGATCATGCAGCAGCAGCAGTGAGCATAACCACAGGTTTGACAGACCTGCTTTCAACTAGCTGCTCTGTCCCACAGGGACCAGTATATCAAATTCGAACATCTTGCTCTTTATCACTGAGATAATTAGGGCATGCCTGCCCTGTGGATGTAAAGAAACTTGAACCAGTTCTCTGCTAACTCTGCAGATAGAAATGCTATGTGTCGACTGCATGCTTAGATCTTCAACAGCTTTGGCACCTCTGCACCTTGTTCCAAACCATGGTGTAAATCAGCCCTTAATGAGACGGAAAGAAAGACATTTAAAAGACTGAAAAGGAATCTTAGCAGAGTTTTTCAACCCTGCTTCTCTGACACAGGGGCTTCAGCACCCCTGGAAGCTCTCAAGGATCAATATAACACTGTAGACATAATAAAGACCCAATACACTTCTTAGCTCTGACTGGCTTCAGGGAGAGATGCAGGTTTCTTTTGATGTGGCATTCACAAAAGCAAAACATAACTGTTCTGTAACAACAGCAACACAGGCTCAAATCTCCTCCCACCTCAGGAGAGGAGAGCAGTGCATGCAGGCTCTAGGTGGTCAGATCTTTCACAGGAAGGTGGAAATCTCTAATTGTAAAGACAGGAATGGGCTTAAACAAGATGTCACACAGAAAGGAGCCATGAAAAGACCAGAAGAGGACGTCAAGGTGAAGTTTGAACTTTGGTAAAGGGAGAAGTAAAATCTTCTAATGTGCCCCTTTTCTTCCTGAAGTATACTTTTCCATCTTTAAAGTGCATCAGAAAATTATCTGGTAGAAAAACAGACCCAAGAATAAATGACATCATTATCCATTACACCCTTGTACTATATCAAGTTCATCTACACAGAGTCTTTCTGTCCTATCTACATATAGTATCTAAATACAAGGTGCTAACAAAGGTGTGTTTTTTCAGGCTTTATGAAACAAGGGCCCAGAAAAGCTGCATAGAACAATGGAGGGTTTTTATTGCTCCTTGTTGCATTTTCTATGTTCTGCTGCATAGATCCACTCCTGGCTTCCCTCACAAATTTCAAAACAGTCTAACAATGATATTTTCAAATTAGCACAATTTTTATACTTTTATTTTCAATTCCAGTGTGTCTCGTGATACAGAAGGTAACAAAGAAATTCAAGTGAGAAGGATGGGTGATGGAAATAGGTAAAAAGTATCATTAGGTGAAAAGTTACCTGCATCCTGAGGTACTTGGATAGGCAAGGATACAGCTAGAAGGGGTATACATACTGACTACTTAGTACCTACTTTTTGTATTATAAAGTGTTGAATTCTGTTTTCCGGCTTATCCATTTAGAATCAGTATGTTGGATGAATATAATTTAGAGCAGAGGTTGGACTGATCCTATTCTTTGTAAGAAATACACATTGTATCGCATGCTAACACCCAAAGTCATTAGACCTGGTTTCACTTGTACGAGCTTGTCAAAGCAAATTTTGTTGTTCGCTTTTCCTTAGATAACATCCAGTTTCATGTGTTATGTATTTAATTTATGTCTATAAACTTAGCTGAATTCCGTCCTCCAAAACATTTGCTAAGATTTTAATTTAGATGAATTTGTTTCAACAGAATTGATAATCGTAGAACCATAGAATCATAGAATCATTAAGGTTGGAAAAGACCTCTAAGATCATCAAGTCCAACTGTCGACCCAACACCACCATGCCCACTAAACCATGTCCCTAAGCACCGCATCTACATGTCTTTTAAATACTTCCAGGGATGGGGACTCCACCACTTCCCTGGGCAGCCTGGTCCAATGTTTCACCACTCTCTCGGGAAAGAAATTTTTCCTCACGTCCAATCTAAACCTCCCCTGGCACAACTTGAGGCCATTTCCTCTCATCCTATCGCTTGTTACTTGGGAGAAGAGACCGACACCCACCTCGCTACAACCTCCTTTCAGGTCGTTGTAGAGAGCGATGAGGTCTCCCCTCAGCCTCCTTTTCTCCAGGCTAAACAACCCCAGTTCCCTCAGCTGCTCCTCAGAAGACTTGTTCTCCAGACCCTTCACCAGCCTCGTTGCCCTTCTCTGGACACGCTCCAGCACCTCAACGTCCTTCTTGTAGTGAGGGGCCCAAAACTGTACACAGTATTCGAGGTGCAGCCTCACCAGGGCCGAGTACAGGGGCACGATCACTTCCCTACTCCTACTGGCCACACTATTTCTGATACAGGCCAGGATGCCATTGGCCTTCTTGGCTGCCTGGGCACACTGCCGGCTCATGTTCAGCCGGCTGTCGACCAGCACCCCCAGGTCCTTTTCCGCCACGCAGCTTTCCAGCCACTCTTCCCCAAGCCTGTAGCGCTGCATGGGGTTGTTATGGCCGAAGTGCAGGACCCGGCACTTGTCCTTGTTGAACCTCATACAGTTGGCCTGGGCCCATCGATCCAGCCTGTCCAGGTCCCTCTGCAGAGCCTTCCTACCCTCGAGCAGATCAACACTCCTGCCCAACTTGGTGTCGTCTGCAAACTGACTGAGGGTGCACTCCATCCCCTCCTCCAGATCATTGAGAAAGATATTGAACAAGACCGGCCCCAGTACTGAGCCCTGGGGAACACCGCTCGTGACCGGCCGCCAACTGGATTGAACTCCATTCACCACAACTCTCTGGGCCCGGCCGTCCAGCCAGTTTTTGACCCAGCGCAGAGTCCACCTGTCTAAGCCGTGAGCCGCCAGCTTCTCGAGGAGAATACTGTGGGAGACGGTGTCAAAGGCCTTGCTGAAGTCCAGGTAGACCACATCCACAGCCTTTCCCTCATCCACTAGGCGGGTCACCTGGTCATAGAAGGAGATCAGGTTGGTCAAGCAGGACCTGCCTCTCACGAATCCGTGCTGGCTAGGCCGGATCCCCTGGTTGTCCCGCTCATGCCTTGTGAGCGCCCTCATGATGAACCGCTCCATAACCTTCCCTGGCACCGAGGTCAGGCTGACAGGCCTGTAGGTCCCCGGATCCTCCTTCTGGCCCTTCTTGTAGATGGGCGTCACATTGGCAAGCCTCCAGTCGTCCGGGACCTCCCCCGTTAACCAGGACTGCTGATAAATGATGGAGAGTGGCTTGGCGAGCTCCTCCGCCAGCTCCCTCAGCACTCTCGGGTGGATCCCATCCGGCCCCATAGACTTGTGAGTGTCCAGGTGGCGTAGCAGGTCGTTGACTGCTTCCTCTTGGATTACGGGGGGTTCATCCTGCTCGCCGTCCCTGTCTTCCAGCTCGGGGGGCCGAGTACCCTGAGGATAACTGGTCTGCCTGTTAAAGACTGAGGCAAAGAAGGCATTGAGTACCTCAGCCTTTTCCTCATCCTCGGTGACAATGTTCTCCCCCGCATCCAATAAGGGATGGAGATTCTCCTTGGCTCTCTTCTTGTCATTAATATATTTGTAAAAACTTTTTGTGTTGTCTTTAACGACAGCGGCCAGATTGCGTTCTAGCTGGGCTTTTGCCTTCCTCATTTCTTCTCTGCATGACCTAACGAGATCCCTGTACTCTTCTTGAGTCGCCTGCCCCTTCTTCCACAAGTGGTAAACTCTCCTTTTTTTCCTGAGTCCCAGCAAGAGCTCCCCGTTCAGCCAGGCCGGTCGTCTTCCCCGCCCGTTCTTCTTGCGGCGTACAGGGACAGCCTGCTCCTGCGCCTTTAAGACTTCCTTCTTGAAGATCGTCCAGCCTTCCTGGACCCCTTTGCCCTTCAGGACCGTCTCCCAAGGGACTCTCTCAAGCAGTGTCCTGAACAGGCCAAAGTCGGCCCTCCGGAAGTCCATGGTTGCGGTTTTGCTGGCCCCCCTCCTTACTTCACCAAGAATCGAGAATTCTACCATTTCATGGTCGCTAAGCTTGAATGGAAGGTGATACTCTATTTTGTCCATAGTCAAGGAGTGAAGGTCCATCAGTTAGAAATATTTATGCTAGATGTGAGAAAACACTTGAAAACGTGTTTTATAATACGATACTTTACTAAGAACAGGACAGTCTCCGGCTATTTAAACCAGGCTATCTCTTTTTTCTATTACTCGATTAGATTACATACAGTCTTTATTAGATCAGTCCTATAATATTTACACAAAATGTCATTGTTTAAAAAGGACATAAATCTTCAGAGGCTACAGAAACTTGGTGAATGGAGTTAAGCATTCAAGTTGTTTTTACCAAATGAAATGAAAGTCCTTGCTCTTCTGTCCTTTAAGAGGGTAGTAAAGTGGTTGGGGGCATTGATGCATGTGAAATTTTTACCAGTGTATAAAACACTTCCTTATTTATTGTGATGCCAACTTTTTAATTTTGGAAGAAGTATAATCTTTTATGATACTATTGACCATCAGTTTTTAAAACTTGGCCTTATAAATCCTGGTGAAGTTTTTATATAAATCTATTTAGAAATTTTAATGACATGTAAAGCTTCAGTGGTGAAAGACGCATTCAGTGCATTTAATATTATTGAACACAAGGATGCAACCATTAATCCACTCTCTTGAACTGTCTTCTGTAGCACTTTTTTGAAAGAGGGAGAATAAAGTTATTTCTTTAACAAGATCATATTTGCAGCCAGAATGAATCACAATTATAGTCATGTATGATGACTCCAGCAACCCTCCTCTTCCTCCCAGTGCTATTACCTTTCAACTTACCTTAACTCCCAGGCTGCTTGCCATGGAGTCATCTGCATTTCAGAATTAAATAACTTATACCAATTTAAAAACTTTCCCAATCTGCATTATGAAAGTGGTGATATTAAAACTCCAATTGGATATATATCCGTTCTTTCTCAGAGACATCTGTACTGGGCACTGACTTTACTGAAATGTTGGTCCAACAGTGTATTAAACACTAATTGTTCTGACTTCATCTTGTTAAGGTTCTTAATTACTGGACAACTATTCTTACTACCAAGGAAGCAAAATAACTTATGTTATGAAATTGACTGAAAGCTAGAAAAGGTGTCCAAAAGGATTTAGTTAGTTAAAAAGTGGAAATTTTTGAATGAGATGAAAAATAACATTTTAAGATGAGCTTTTTTTTTTTTTTTAAAATAAGAGCACTAGGGCAAGCAATGGCTCCCTTGATCACTGCTTTTGTCATTCCAAGAGCCAAGCACATGCTCTCCATCTGCAGAATTTCCATTCCATATTGAAGACCAGAAAATAAATCGGAATGAGCCATAAAATAAGTTTATTTCCCATAACACAGAGTCTGATCCTTTACTTCTGCAGAATACTACATCATCTTCTATTCAACATCATTGAATTCTTATTTGCACACAGTTTTATTTATCGCAAGTATGTAGTCCAGCAAAACCACTTTATAAGCATACCTAGAAGATGTTAAGAAATATTAAATGTAAATTTTTTCTCCCAGAGAAGAGATTTTTTCAAAATGCACCTAAGCAATCTGGAATCACAAGTCCCACTGGCTTTTGATGGCCTTTGGTGGAACTTGTTTTTCCAGTTCGTGGCTGCTGGTTCCCGCCCTGTGAATCTCTACAGCAGATTTTCAGAAGTCTATGTATACTTCAGGAATTAGCAGATCCAGCATAAAGCATCTTATTATGGTAGGAAAAATTTAATTTTCCCATACCAGTGATGTCAAAATAATGTTGTTTTCTTTCTTTCTTCTATAGATGAAGCAACATGGAATTAAACGGTGGCTACAAGGGAAGGGAATGGTGGAAGCCTGTGTCAGAGTGCATTTTAGAGGAGTGAGGTAGGAGGATGAGTGAGGTCTGTCTGGTATGGAGGAGATACGGTGGAAAAGAGGGACTGAGTGAGGTCACTGAAAGGGTTGTGACAAAGGTTTTTATATTGCTCTTTCTCCATGTTTCCCATGCCATCTTCCTCATCTTTCCTCTTCCTCATCTTTCCTCCCACCTGTCTCTAGTACAGTATTTAAGAGTATTTTCTGTGTAACAAACTCTCTTCATCTTATTGTGAGTAAATCTCTTTTAGCATATAAAGTAACTGAGATTCTCTCCCTTTTTCTGCCCCTCTCAGCAGCCCCTGCAAGGCAGACTTTCTTCAGCTTTCTCCATCTCCAGGCATGAGTATGAAAGTGGAAAGGGGGAAGAGGAAAGAACATGCCAGACTGGGCTAGGGCTGGGATTGCTCCAAAAGGTGGGAAAAGGATAAAGGCTTGATCCCTTTGCTGCTGCTGGTGGGGGTAGGTGAGAAGCAGGAATTGCTGTGACTAGAGGAGAGCACTAGAAATATTTCCCCCTAGCTTTGGCAGAGGGACCCTGGGCACCACGACATGGTCTGACATCTCTGCCCCTGTGAATCTGCCCCGAGAAGTCCTAAAAATATAACCTGTTGTTTTAACCAGAAGCCTATGAGATCACCTGTGAAGTTCATGGGACTAACTAACCCCTTGACATTTTTTAGTAATTACGCTATTTATTTGGTATTTTCTATGAAATCCTGTTTTCCATCTGATGTTTCCAAACATCAAAGTGTTGCTCAAAACAAAGAAGGCTTTTTGATTTCTGATGATGGCTAAACTTTATAGGCCAGGAGTCTCTAAACAAGACTTCTTGTGGTAAAATATTCATAGTCCAACGAAATGGGTAATTTTTTCTTGAGCATTCTTCCAGCAGAGATCATTGTGAGCTCTAATTAATATCTAAACAGCACATTCTTCCTATTCCTCCCAGGCCTTCTGGTAAAAGGAACACAGCAGAAGGTATTTTTTCTAGTCTAAAACTTATGTTGCCACGTTAACTATGTTTAAGCATTGAAATATTGGTTGAAGAGAGTTTTGAGTTAAAGAGCCAGAAGTATATAATGGTATGTTAAAGGAAAGACAGGTTTAACGAGCACATTTCAAGTATGACTTTCTACTGTGAAAGCATTACAAAGTATTTAAAGAATGAGACCGAAGCAAGAATTACAAGTTTATTTTCTCACTTTCTTCCCATATCCCAAGGCAATACAGATGTCACATCTTCACTGTTTCCCTGCTCCCCTAAAAATTACATCAACATTAAAAGGCAAATGTCTAATTAATATTTATACAAAGACAGACATTGATGGGTAACATCTCATCTGAAAGGCTTTCTCGTTAGAGAAATTGCATTAGGAATATAATGTCTTGCAAGCCTATCTAGGCCAGAAGTCTAATCAAATTAACACCACTTCAGTGCTAATGAGGACTGGTAGTCATTCACCTTAATTAGCCATTCTGAATAAATATATTTTTAGCACGATGCCATTTAGGTAACTCAGATCTATGATCCCTTCCAACTCCTCATGACCTTAGCGATGATGTTACAGAAGCAGAAGGAGTGTCAGCAGAGGAAGAAGTTTTGATGCTCCCCTTACATTCCTAACAAAAACGAGGTCATGTCCTTGGTGAATGTGTTCCCAATATAAAATGCAGATGATCACAGTAATATGTTACTATATTTGAAACATTGACTGGGACTTGCAGATTGGGGTCTGCGCGGTCCCAGTGCGACTTTTCTTATAGCTGCTGGGAGCTGCAAATCTGAATGTACAACAGCAACAAGAGAGGTGGCCTGGAAGTGTGCACAGGGACCGGGCTAACCTACTAGTCTCTTACTCATTTTGGATTTACTTTCGGAATGGGGAAGTTCGCTGTATGTTATAATGTTGTTAATGCACACCTTCAATAAAAGTAAATGCTGTGCATATGTGTGTGGACATTTGTTTTACATTAAGAGTGCCCAAGGTGACTCCAGACCATGGTTGTTAGAAGAATGTTTGAAAATTCATCATATTTTAGTCTTAGTGACAGTTTGCTTTTGCTTGATTATATCAACTATGTTTGGATTTTTTCCTAACTTTCTAACTGACAAGATAGACTCTCAGATCTTTTAGAATAAAGGACATAACATGCAGGTTCATCATAATCAATTACAGGTGCATTTCAGTTTACGTAACACCTGTGAATTCTATTTGAGCTGCAGAATTCAGTCCATACAATTAAGACGAACTGAGGTCTTCAGCACTTGCTCAGATTCAAATGCAAATAAATCCCTTTAACTTTACTAAGAACTAGACAGGAGTTACATGGAGAAAATAGGCTTGGAACAGTCTGGGAAAGGTTTGTTTCACTTCCATGGTTTTTCCTTGATCAGCTCACAATTTCTGAGACAGGAAGAAGGAGACAGATCGGGGATCTTCCTATTTACATCTTCCAGAGGGAAACCCTTTCAAGTTGCTGGTATTTAAGAAAATGTTCTGCTGAATGTGGATTTTTTTTTTTTTAGATGGGGATTTTGCATTATTATTAATTAATGTCACAAACACCATCTTTCATTCCTCTCTTTGCTGGGAATTGTCGTTACTCTAGAAGAAAGATCTTTCACTATTTGTAACTCAAATGCTGATGCTATAAATCCTTTAATCACTGTCCTGTGTGTATCTTTCCGTGCAGATGCAGTGATTATCCTTAAGTTCAAACATATGGATAAGATTTGCTAACCTAAAAGAAAAATATGATTATTTAATGATTTGGATTTAGAAAAGGAAAGAAACCTCCTTTATAGATTTTCTTTAGCAGTAAAGCAAGTTATGGTTTTCCTTACCACAAACAAATCTTCCCATGGTAGTCTTTGAGACTGATTGCAGGATATATGGATTCAGATTGCAGGTCCAACGTGAATTTAGATACTCAAAATGTACTCTTAAGGAAAAATAAATAGCTGAGGAATGGGATAGAGTTGGTAGAGGCATTGCCATGTTTGTGCAGAATCTCAGAGTTTTTGACAGCAATATCTTTATTTTCCCCCACAGTGATCAAGCAGCAGACCAAATGGATGAAGTTCTCTTGTCAGACTGGCTTTCAAATTAACGAGAGAAAGAAATCAGTGCTTCATCGCATTTTCACTGGCTGCTGGTAACTGTTCGGGCAATCCTTACTCTGATGCTGACTCATTCTTGCTCCTTGAGCCCATCACTGCAGACATCTCAGAATTATTCTATTCCTTTAGACATCTCCTTGTCTAAAGTTTGCAGATACCTGATTTTCACAGCTTCTCATAGATGGTCCTGAAAAGAAGTCATTGTAAGTGATAATGTTTTATGCCTCTAAAAACTGGGGTCCTCAGCCATCATTTTTATATTTGCCCCACGGCTTTTGTTTCCCACACATTTGGGAATTGTCACACCAAAACCTGTATGACACTGTCTTACACAACTGAGAAGAATGTAGTGAAAAAAAACTGCTATCACACTGTTTTTCCTGTTGGCCTTCTTGCTGAGTTGCCCTCCACTATGTGTGAGTACAAAAAGGTAGAAGATTCGAGAAAAAATGCATGTCCTTATCCACATGCATATTTCTGTTTCTTTGCTAATACAGCATGTGGTTTCTTTATTTTTGCAATGATATAGTTTTGAAGAGGAAGCTTAATATATTTTTTAGTTCCTATAAGGAGCACAGAGATGAGAATCAGCCAACGTCTAGTTGAAATGAAGCTAGGATTATTATACAGTTATAGTTTAAGGATAAAAGTGAGACAAAATTTGCAAATAGAGGAAATACCATTTCTTAGACATTCTTACTGATAGCTGGAAAAGTACACAAGCTTTTGGATTCACTGGGTCTTTGGTTCTAAAGCAGAACCAGAGAGCTTCAAGCTAAGCAGAGTTTGGAAACTGCTCTGAATTTAACTTAATTATGTTAGCCGACTAGACAATTTCAAAGAAAAAGGCAGTTGGTATCTGAGCAAAGCAGGATACTTAATCAGAATAGAAGCAATAACATTTGTAGCCCCTGTGGTTTGTAGACATAGAAAGACAAGTAATTATAGCACAAAAGCTAGTGACTAGCTGGAATGAGATTTGAGGAAAATTACTATGTGTCAGATCACTGTGTCTCTATCGATAGAATTATTTTTGACATCCAATACAGTTATGATTGTGTTTCTAAGCATACTTTTGAAGATTATTTGTAAGTCTTTCATAAACAGGACTGAGAAATTATATACAGAGCTATTGTTTTCTGAGAAAAGTTCTAGAGGTAACATGGTGTTTCTTCACTTCATCAGTTGCCTTGCCCAATTTCATGATGGCGTGCAGCAGTGGCTTGGATTCACCCATATAGTCTCCATGAATACCAGTGATGCAACGGATGAGGTATTTCTGATTTTAGGATTCACTTCTTGTTCATCTAAGGTACTGAAGGCCTTATTTAATCATTAACAGTTTGGATCACGCTGCTTTTTTACAAACCAGTTCTGTAGGAACCATGTGTTCCTATGCATTTCAAGTAGCATGAAAGAGCCTTTGATAGATAAATAAACTCCTTCCAGCTGTGAGTTCATATCACAACTACTTTAAAACAAATCTTTCATGTTATTTTGGTGAGTTCTGGTTGTTTCATATACTTATGGATAGCACATAGTCAGAAATACAAACAGAATTCACATTTTACAATTTTCCTGTAACTAGCAAAACTAATGAAGCCTAATTTCCTAAGATTTTGTGCTGTTTAATAAGATGCAAGCATGTACTGAGTCTTTTCCTCTGTCCAAGGTCTTTGCATCTAAACTGTATGAAAAGTTAAGCTTGTACTGCAATCTTCCCTACAAAGTGTCACTGACAGAGTCTTGCTATTAGTGCTGCCTATTTTCATGAAAATTCCAGAAGATTGATGTACCTGAGACTTTTACTCCTCTGTCAAATTTGCATAAAACTGGTCCTGAAGATAAATAAGTTTAAAAAGATGGGACAAGCAGACACATATACACTGACAGCATGACTGCATTAGCCTCCTCCCTCTAAGAAAGCAAGCTAACAATCAAACCACAAGCTTTTATTTCAACTGCAGAAAAAAAACGCCTCCAGCTACAGAGAAGAGCAGGATATTAGTTACCAGTGCTGGCAACTGAAGGAAGACTTGCTCCAATTCCCACTGACACAGTGTGATAGATTGTAAAACAGTAATGTCAATAACTAAAAATGCTTGCATGGGTTTGCTTTAGAACTTGCTGAGTGTGGCAGAACTTGGATCCTAATTCAGGGTCCCTTGAGCAGAGGTGTAGAAATGGTTAGGTCAATGATGCCCTCTAAGTTTGTAGGGTAGCTGGGTGGCTTAACACCTACAGAAAGGTTGGGTCCTAGAAGTGATGAAAGAAACCAAACTCTCTGTAATTCAAGAGCCTGAGTAGTTCAGGAAGTTGGAGGCTCATCAGTGCTCCCAGCTGTAAGGTGCTGGTCTTCAGATGAAGATACAAAGAGAAAGGACTGTTAACAACTCCCTGAAAAGAGTTGAGCAACCAACTTCACCTTGAGAGCCCTGAGATAATAGCTCAAGGGGATATTGGCAGTCAGGACTAAGTGGTGTTTGGTACAGCACAACAGGAAAACAACACTGAGAACCTTCTAGTTAGGTTCCTGAGTCCTCCCACTTGTGCAGATGTAGAAAATGGAGTACAACCAAACACTAGCTATTTTTTACGTTGTTGTATCATGAAGGCATCCCATTTGGGGCTTTCACTGTGCTGTGTTATACGTGCTGGGAGCAAACACACATCCACACCTTTTTCTTACCCTGAGAGTTTGCAGGTGAAGCAGAAGGTGGCAAATACTTCAGGCACAGATAATTGGAGAAGGTAGAAATAAGACAGCACTGGTCTGCAGATAGAAACAAAGTAAACAGAAGACACGAGTGGCCAGATGTGTGAAGTTTTTTGGGTCTTATGATGAAAGAAAGTAAGGAGATCAATGAAGCTATGTGAATATTTACAGACAATTCCTCCTGAGAGGGACTGTCATGACCTAGGACATGAGAAATGCAAAAGGTGTTTTGTTTTTAAATGTATGACACAGTTTTGGTTCGCTGCCCATCAGAGGACAGTCAGGTGGAATGTGTTAGTTATGGAGATGTTAGGCTCTTTGTTGATATTTGAAAAGAATATCATTACAAGCTCCAGGGAGTCTAAGTGACAGATATTCAGATTTATGTATTTAAGTGGATACAAAAATACAAAAATGGCAACGTGATTTTGAAATCTTAGAGAAGAACAAGCACAAAGAGCAAAAGAACACCAACAAATATAGAAAGAGCACCAGAAATGCATTGCCTTATAATGTTTAAATTCTTCTTAGCACTCTACATGTTGCTCAATGTGGTTTTGCACTATTATCAACAATCTCTGTGTGCATTAAATGTTTCAGTGCTCCATTAAGACTGCAGGGGTTGGTGAAGCCTGGCTTTTATCAGAGTGACAATGATATGTGGAATGAAGGAGAATGTAGTAATTATTTATAATCTCACTTTAGCATCAAATTACCATATTTTATTATCTCTTCAGCACAGAGAGCACTTGTCTTTGGTTGCACATACAATACATAGGACTACAGTGAGTCCCTCTATTGCAGTGATGTGCTGCGCTTGGATACTCAAGTTCCAGCCAGGAGAAGAAAGCCTATAATATATATCCCTAAATTTCTCCCTCCTCAAATTATTCAGGTATTGAGATTCTTAAATTAGAGAAACAACTCACATGTGATAGAATGAGGTCACTTCTGTTAAGATGTTTGCAGGCTGCTCAAAATTTCCAGAAAAAATGGGTAATCCACGGACTTGTAAAGCATTTTACAGGTTTTTCCCCACAGCTCAGGCAGCTCCCTGATCCTTTACTATAACAAGTGCTACAGAAAGGAGAGTTACTGCAGGAAACCCACTGTGCTGGTTTTGGCTGGGATAGAGTTAATTTTCTTCACAGTAGCTAGTATGGGGCTGTGTTTTGGATTTGTGCTGGAAACAGTGTTGATAACACAGGGATGTTTTTGCTATTGCTGAGCAGTGCTGACACAGAGTCAAGGCCTTTTCTGCTTCTCACCCCACCCCACCAGCGAGTAGGCTGGGGGTGCACAAGAAGTTGGGAGGGGGCACAGCTGGGACAGCTGACCCCAACTGGCCAAAGGGATATTCCACACCATATGATGTCACACTCGGCATATAAAGCTGGGGGAAGAAGAAGGAAGGGGGAACATTCAGAGTGATGGCATTTGTCTTCCCAAGTAACCATTACGCATGATGGAGCCCTGCTTTCCTGGAGATGGCTGAACACCTGCCTGCCCATGGGAAGTAGTGAATGAATTCCTTGTTTTGCTTTGTGTGCGCGGCTTTTGCTTTCCCTATTAAACTGTCTTTAGCTCAACCCACGAGTTTTCTCACATTTACTCCTCTAATTCTCTCCCTCATCCCACTGGTGGGGAGTGAGTGAGTGGCTGGGTGATGCTTGGTTGCCAGCTGGGGTTAAACCATGACACCCACACATTTCAAACTTCGTTTGAATTTGGCAAAGACCTTTTGTATACAATTGTTTCCACTCAACATTTTGTGAAAAGCGAAAGTAGTATATACTTCAAAGACATGTACTTGCATGCGTATCATTATCAGAAATTTTTGTGCAGCCATCTAGAAAATTCAGGCGACGGTTGTGAATGCTTTCACTGAGTAGCAAAAGCTATGCTGTGCTGGGATAAGGAAACAATAGCATATTATTTAGACTGAACGTTTGAAACATTCAGTTTCAATTATTTGATAATTAACTTTATATAAATAATAATTTTCAAGTAGTCCCTGGCTGAAAAATATTATCACAAGCCACTCACTGAGTATCAAATAAAATATGAAAATCAAACTGCATAACTTATGAAAAAGAAAAGGACCTAGTTCATTAAATGCTTTTACTGGCAATGACTTGCTCACCCCTCGTCCTTCCATAAGCTCTTCACTCAATAAATATGCAGTCCTGCTCTCCTGCAAAAAGATGGAAGTTTTGAACGTGGGGTATGTAATGAAGTGAGGTGGTCACCAGAGGAAGTAGTTTTGCTCTCTCCAGTCCAAACCCTATCTCTGTTGTATTCCTTTCTTATTTCATCAACTGCAGGCACTTGTCTGATGTCAGGGCTCTGAGTGCATCCACTCCTCTCTGGGGGTTTGGCTGCTGGGGCTCGGGGCCATGAGAGCAGAGCTGGTGGTCATGGGAAGATCTCCTCCAGAGAAATCTGGGGACATACACCAACGAGGGCTGACCCCTGGCTGGGGGTCTCCTGTCCTGCTGGCCATGTTACTGAGATTGGCCTCTGGTGGAGAGGACAACAGGGAATGGATTTGCTCTTTTTGGTAGCAGCTGAAAACTAATCACAGCGTACAGCATTTACAAAAGGAGGAATCCAAAAGCCATTCCACTCAAATCATCTACCTGTAGTAGTGTCTATAGGCATATCGGTTTAAAATCCTCCTGTGTCAGATGCGAGCCTAGCACAGTCTCTGCTTCAGACTACCTTAAGCATTTCTGAAATTGGTTAGTTATAAAATAATTGCATTTCATGGTACAGAGCAAAGTTGTGATTAATCTGCCTTTGGGACTGTAGCATCTTAGAAGGCTCATCAGACATTCTGCAATATGAGATAATGGTCTCATTTTGAATTCCCACATAAAGCCTCCCCTGCAAAATCGTCTTTGCACATGTATGTGAATGGAGTTGGAGGGAGAGAATATGTTGTGCATTTGTGACTGGTTTGACAGGTGCCTAGTCAGCTGTGACAAGGTAGTTGAAAGAGCAGTTATCACAACAGGTAATGCTAATATTCACTTAGGGGAGAAAAAAAAAGAAAAAAGAAAACCCAAATGGAGAATTCCTCCAGTAGCTAAAATCAAGTGGTTGAGTACAAATGAGGGATAAACAACTGAATTTAGATGCAAATAACAGTGAACTTATCTGGGGCTTGAGTCTGATAGCTGAAATAATAGCTATCTTCATATGCTAAGAAATATAAAAGCCACTTGAAAGACAAGAAATAAAAAAAAACCCTGAAAACACCAGTTTGATCCTTTTGGAGAAAAGAGGACATAATTAATTACTTCTTCATGAGTCACATAGCCTGTATTTCCCCTCTGGATCCAGGATCTCCAGCTGCTATTTCACCACTGGTAAAGAGGTTTGTGATATGCTCTGAGCGGACCAACACCCACATCAGTTGCAGGTTGGCATTGAAGCCCAACATTCATCTCATGACTGATGTGACATCCAGTATGTGATCCAGTGGGATATTGTCCTTTTCTCACTCCTTGGGAAAGAGGAGGTCTGGAGATGCCTCCTGTCACTGTGATGAAATTGGAGCCTTTGTGTGTAAGACTGATCTGGGTGTTATCCTAATGCTTTTAGTCAGTAGATACCACACTAGTTTTGTAAGCAAGGCTGGCAACATGATGCCTATAGTTCACTAAAAAGAGATGGAAAAAAAACCTAATCACAGGAATCTATGCATCTAATTGAGGTACATGAGTCATACAGGCCTAACAGTTAAACGAGTAGATTTTACTTATTCCAGTAATTTGAACAGTGCTAGGGTGTGGGCACAGACTCCACAGCTCAGTTGTAGCATGAAATTGTCAGAGCAGCCCCTGCCAGTGTTTTGGCTGAACAAACCAGAATTATTTCAGATAATTCCCAGACAATGCCTGAGACTTGGAACAGGCCAGGGTCCATTTCAGAAAGCCCAGCTGGGTGTTGTTTTGGACGCTAAGAAAGTTTAGCTGTATGGATATAGCCAGAACATATCAGTTGGTCTTAGAGCCAGAGAATGTCCCCCAACATTGTTTAGTTTACAGGTACAGCTGTGGCCCAGTTGTCCAGATCACCAAGTGATGTTTCACCTTTTACATTATTACTTCTAGGCCTTGGAGTAATCCTTATGTAAGTCTCACACGGCAGGTGTGACCCACAACCCACAAAGTACCATGGAGTTGCAGCTGGGGCCACCATAAAGTTATGCTAGAGACCTCTCCTTAGGCCACCAAGTCCTGCTTCAGTGGACATCCTAGGTGTCAACTTTCAGATGAATTGGATCACCCTCTAAGATGCACTGACTAGATTATACCAGTTTATACTGACTAGATAGCCATTGACTGATGGGAGCTGAGTTGCACAGTTCACGTATGGACTTCTCCATGTACACACACAGAATTAGGTCTCTTCATCTGAAGATGAATCCCATCCTCTGTGGCTGAAAATATACTGCAGCTGGGGCATGTAATTGCACTTCACCTTGGGAATATTCAGAATGCTTTATAGGACTATCAAACCCTCTTCTAGGGTGCAATTTGCTACTAGTGTGCAACCCTCACTTCTGAATGAGATTGGATCAGGACACGGAGCTAAGAGAAGGTGTGTTTGCCGTTTGGTGGTGGAAAGTTTTCACCGTCTCTTCTCATGGGGATTATTTGCTACTGATGATGGGCACAGGATTGGTCCTAATTCATTCTGGAAACCTAAGCACCTTAAGGGGTTTTGGAAACAATGATTTTCTAGTTCCATTCTGCCAACCTCACTTGCATAAGGCAGTATTTTGGGCCAAACTTCCCCACTCTTCATTGCAAAATCTCAACCTAAATTTGTATGGAATATTTTCATAAAAATGCCAACAGATTGGATTAATATATAAACACATTTATCTTAATGGCTATCCATATTAATTGACTCAGTGTTAAGTATCACCTGAGGAAAAGCCAAGGTCATTATTTATTTAGTGGCACAATCAGTCTTCATATTCTTGGACGGGAGTGAGTCAATGTATCCTATATCATCTCAGATATTCACTGTTACAATTACTCAGCTAATCCCAACCAATAACACAGGTTGCTAGTAAAAATTTCATTTTTGAATTAATGCTTGAAAGGAGCAATTATATTAGTAGCTTCAGGGGTAGTAAGGATGTAAAAACTGAGAGGAGAAAGAACTCTTATTCACTGAACTAAAGTCAGGATATGCTTATTTGCCTATGTGCTTCCCTGGTTAACAGATCTCAAAATACCAGTTTTGCTGACCTCCAGGAACAGAAACTCTCTGGGTCAAAAAGCAGGCTTACGTTAAAGTATAAATTAAGTATCTATAAATTTTATCTCTGAGTGTATGACATTATGTGCTGAATTTTGTAAGCGTACTCTTGTCCTGTACAAGAATTAATTGGAAGTTGCAGAGAAAAAGTCAAGGGAACTGGACTGAAATAGGACAGGTTTGAGGTCTACTTCTGGTCTGGTGATGTTTATCTGTATACCTTTTCACGAATGCCTTCATTTTCCTGTTTCTCTTTTTTTCTATCTTTGCCCATGATATCTAACTGGTAAGTTAATTTGGGATTCTTCTCACCTATCTTGCTGCCTATAATGTTGACATTTATATCTGAGCTAACCCCTCAGGCTTCCTCTCTAATCAATGGAGAAAGATGGGTTCTTTTAGTCTGCATTTTGTTTGAGTTATTTTAGACATCAGCTAAAGCTGATGAGATAAATTCTCTCCTAAATATGCTTATTTCTCTCGGTTGACTATGAAGGAATCCTGGGGTAACTGTTGTGGGTGGAAGCATCTACATTTAATAGAATAAAATTAATGCCTTTGGAGCCAATGTTGTGCAGTATCAGCATGTAGCAAAAGAAAAAGGACTGTCCCTGGCAAAGGATAAAACAGGAGTAGTATGAGGGACAGGTTAATTTCATTTGCAGCATGTGCAAGGGACGGGAAAAGGGAGAGACATTCATTTTTTTGGAGGACTGCTATAAACAAATGGTGGTGTAGAAACGAATGACATCAGGTGAACTGATTTCAGAAATGTTGACTCAGACCATACAACTAGACTGAGCAATGTGAGCTCAGTAACAAACCAAGGTCTAGTCACAGGAATCATTCTTACTGCCTTTGCTGAAATCTTCCCAATTTATGATCTGTTGTAAGTCATCACCATTTGTTCTTGTGTGAGATTATTCGTGTTCAAAGACATTTGGTTGAGGTGACATCCTCTATGCAGCTTTTACTGTGAAACTGTGTTTCTTTGTGTTCTTTTTATCTTTCTAAGTCAGTCACTGATGTACAAAGTTAATAGAGTCAGGCAATATTTGAGACTGCTTTATCACTGGTGTGAAAAGTGTAATTGAGGAGGCATCACCCCCAGCAAGGCACTGGATGTGATGCACATCAGTCCTTGCCTAGCAGCTAAGGAGATTGCTCTAAGCATGAGCATCTGAAATCTGCTGGAAGCCATGTCCAGTGGTTTTGAGCACAGGTTCTTCTGTGTTCTGCCATCAGTCCTAGTCCCAGTGGTCTCATTTCTGTGGCAGTGCTTTTAAAGATGCTGTGTGTGAGGAAAAAACTAAATGTGAGTGGCATAAATTTAGATCAGCTGTATTTTTTATGTATCAAGGCAGTGGTGACTTCCTAAAAAGCTATGCACTGCAGCACATGAAATGAAAGAAAAGAACTGGACCACAAGATGCTGTAGGCTATATAGTTCAGCCTAGGTTTCAGCCTAGGTTTCAGCCTAGGTTTTCTCAAGTACAATTTACAGGGTAGATTGATAGCACAGCTAACTGGAGGATTTGATTCTAGACACATAAAAGGCTTTAGTGGCTGTATGTGGCGATAGAGTCTATATCCCCAGGCTGCATGTTCCACCTGTGCTCCACAGGCAGTAAGCAGATTGGGGAGTCAGTCAAAATAGCTGAAAAGCTAGGGAAGGGGCATGTGCTCTGTCTTCCTGATGTTATTCCTTCTCTTTTCCTAGGATAATTAAATGAAGCTACATGTATTAAGACATTTTTTGTAATCTAAAATTAAGCAGATTCAAGATTAAAGCACTCTAAACAGGCGGAAACAGAAAAGTGCTTCTGCACCCCTAGATCTGAGTGAGAAAGCTGGTTGCAACTCATCATCCCTATTAAGATAGTATCAAATATACTGCCCTTCCATTTAAGCCCAAATTTTCATTAAAAAGAAGGAATCTGGAGTCATAGACCAGATAGAAGACACAGCCTGTCCAGATCCCATTCCCCCTCATACCTGCTCAGCTCATATGCACAGGCCAAATTAGATGCACCCATAAAGAGTAAGGATGGAAGTGTGAGAGCAGGATGGTTAAATCACTCATCAAGGAGGGAATTAGCCAGGTTTGTATTTCCCGCACCAAGAAAAATCTCCCCAGTGCTTTCAAGTACGTTGCACAAATATTTTTATTTATAAGTTTTTATTTTGTCTGCATAGAATGAGCCAGCTGACACCACAGGTGGCCTGTGACTCAGACTGGCAAAAGGTAATTCATTCATAAACTCAGGATTTTTATGCACTAATTTCCCTGCTCTGATTTTTAATACAGCATGGTTCTGATTACGCCTGGTCTGGTAACCAAAAAGGCCTTGGAAAAGAGTGGAGAAAGGCTAAAGACTGAGTCCTTTTAGGTATGAGAGGTTCCTTTCTATTCACAAGGGGAACTCTACTTGCATGATGTTTGTTATAAGGAAAAGGGAGATGTTTCTATTGTATTGGGGAAAGAAGGGGAGAAGTCCTTTTAAAAAGTGTGGGGCAAAAAACATCCCATTCTAAATAATGGAAATGAACACAACTCATTAAAACATAAGGTCTGGGAGACTCCAAGGGTCTTTTACTAATTTTACCATTAGCTGGCAATAGACAACAACACTTTCACTGCTCTAGTTTTCTCATTTTAAAATTAGTATTATGAAACTTTCTGCATGGAGACTGCTTAGTTAATTGACATTTGTGGAGGAATTTCAGATCCTTGGAGGAAAAGGGCTGGAGGAGAGCTAAGCCTTATGGCAACAAATAGCTCGCAAAACTCAAGGTGGTTTCCAAATAACTCTATGCTGATGGAAAAAAAAGGTCATACTGAAGTAGTGTGATCATTGTCACATGTTTCTCTCCCTCCTTCCCCTGCCCTTTAATGCTACCTATAGTAAAATAGACAATAGATGCAAATAAAGCTGGAAAGGCTGGGGAGTCTTGGGTGAGGGAGAGAAATAAAAAGTTCTTTTCACAAGGTCAAGAGACTAGGTTTAGAAGAAGAGGAAAAAATCAATGAATGAAGGCAGAAAAGGAAATAAACAGGTTGTGAACTGAATTTGACATGGCCTTGTGGTGTGCCTATGCTCTGTACTTCACCAAGAAACCAACATATGTATATAGGTACCAGCCAAAGTATAGATTCCGAAGCATGGGGAACAGGACAGGGGGAGGGAAGCTAAAACTGACTCACTATTTCTCCAGGATCATGTGCCTTTCTATTTTATCACAAGGAGAATCTTCTGAAAAGAAAGAGGTAAAAGCAAGTTGAACTGTTTTCCCCGATTTGTGAATCATTGCTTCACTTTTTCCACATAACAGGGATGTTCCAGCTGTTTTAGGTAACAGCAAGAGGAAGAGGCTGGAGTGATGGTGAAGATGGAGAGTGCACCATCTTGCTAGCTTCTTGTTTGCTTGGCTTTATGACACAGACCGACTTCTGTCTTTGGCTAAACTGCAACAACACAGTTTCTTCTTTACCAAATGAGCTGTGACACCAGATGCAGCTGGTGAGCATGACAAGAAATTTGCTAAATGGCTGATCTGATGGATAATCAAGGAAGCTGCAGAACTGTGCTGGAAAGCAGGTGGGAGATGGTTTTTCTGTAGTACAATGTGAAGTGGGATCAAATTCTGAGAAACTCTCTCTCCATTCATAGAATCATAGAATCATGGAATAGTTTGGGTTGGAAGGCACCTCTAAAAGTCATCTAGTCCAACCCCCCTGCTGTGGGCAGGGACATCTGCAACTAGATCAGGTTGCTCAGAGCCCCGTCCAACCTGACCTCGAATGTTTCCAGGGATGGGGCATCCACCACCTCTCGGGGCAACCTGTGCCAGTGCTTCACAACCCTCAGCATAAAAAATGTCTTCCTTAGATCTAGTCTAAATTGTCACTCTTTTAGTTTAAAGCCATTCCCCTTTGTCCTGTCGCAACAGGCCCTGCTAAAAGGTTTGCCGCCATCTTTTCTAGAAGCCCCCTGTACTGATAGGCTGCAAGAAGGTCTCCCCAAAGCCTTCTCTTCTCTAGGCTGAACAACTCTCTCAGCCTTTCTTCACAGGAGAGGTGTTCCATCCTTCTGATCATTTTCGGGGCCCTCCTCTGGACCCGCTCCAACAGGTCCGTGTCTTTCTTCTGCTGAGGGCTCCAGAGCTGGATGCAGGACTGCAGGTGGGGTCTCAGCAGAGCAGAGTAGAGGGGCAGAATCCCCTCCCTCGACCTGCTGGCCACGCTGCTTTGGATGCAGCCCAGGATACGCTTGGCCTTCTGGGCTGCGAGCGCACATTGCTGGCTCATGTCCAGCTTTTCATCCACCAGGACCCCCAAGTCCTTCTCGGCAGGGGCTGCTCTCCATCCCTTCATCCCCCAGCCTGTGTTCACACCACAGGTGGCCTGTGACCAGGTTCACAGAGGCCCACTTCTCCAGCTTGTCCAGGTCCCTCTGGATGGCATCCCGTCCCTCTGGCGTGTCGACTGCACCACTCAGCTTGGTGTCATCTGCAAACTTGCTGAGGGTGCCCTCGATCCCACTGTCTATGTCATTGCTGAAGATATTAAACAGTACTGGTCCCAATAAGGACTCCTGTGGGACGCCACTCGTCACCAATCTCCATCTGGACATTGAGCCATTGACCACTACCCTCTGGATGTGACCATCCAACCGATTCCTCATCCACTGGACAATCCACCCATCAAATCCATACCTCTGCAGTTTAGAGAGAAGGATGTTGTGGGGGACCGTGTCAAAGGCCTTACAGAAGTCCAGATAGATGACGTCCGTAGCTCTTCCCATGTCCACTGCTGTAGTCACTCCATCACAGAAGGCCACTAGGTTAGTCAGGCAGGACTTGCCCTTGGTGAAGCCGTCCTCCATATGCCTTAGCATAGTGTCCAGGAGGATCTGTTCCATGATATTCCCAGGCAGAGAGGTGAGACTGACTGGCCTGTAGTTCCCCAGGTCTTTCTTTTTTCCCTTTTTAAAAATGGGGGTTATGTTTCCCCTTTTCCAGTCAATGGGAACTTCACTGGGCTGCCACGACTTCTCAAATACGATGGATAGTGGCTTAGCAACTTCATCTGCCAGTTCCCTCAGGACCCACGGATGCATCTCACCAGGTCCCATGGACTTGTGCACCTTCAGGTTCCTTAGACCATCTTGAACCTGATCTTCTACAGCAGGTGGCTCTTCTTTCGCCCAGTCCCCACCTTTGCCCTCTGTGACTTGGGCAGTGAGGCTTGAGCACCTGCCAGTGAAGACCGAGGCAAAAAAGTCATTGAGTACCTCCACCTTCTCTGTATCCCAGGTAACCAGGTCTCCCATTTTGTTCTGGAGAGGGCCCACATTTTCCCTCATCTTCCTTTTATCACTGATGTACCTATAGAATCTTTTCTTGTTGCCCTTGATGTCCCTGGCCAGATTTAATTCTATCAGGGCTTTAGCTTTCCTAACCTGATCCCTGGCTGCTCGGACAATTTCTCTGTATTCCTCCCAGGCTACCTGTCCTTGCTTCCACCCTCTGTAGGCTTCCTTTTTGTGTTGGAGTTTGTCCAGGAGCTCCTTGTTCATCCATGCAGGCCTCCTGGCGTTTTTGCCTGACTTCCTCTTTGTTGGGATGCATCGCTCCTGAGCTTGAAGGAGGTGATCCTTGAATGTTACCCAGCTTTCTTGGGCCCCTCCTCCCTCCAGGGCTTTCTCCCATGGCACTCTACCAAGCAGATCCCCAAAGAGGCCAAAGTCTGCTCTCCTGAAGTCCAGGGTAGTGAGCTTACTGTGCGCTCTCCTCGGTGCCCTAAGGATCTTGAACTCCACCATTTCATGGTCACTGCAGCCCAGGCTGCCCTTGAGCTTCACATTCCCCACCAGCCCTTCCTTGTTGGTGAGAACAAGGTCCAGCATAGCACCTCTCCTCGTTGGCTGCTCTACCACTTGGAGAAGGAAGTTATCATCGACGCATTCCAGGAACCTCCCAGGTTGCTTATGCCCTGCCGTGTTGTCCCTCCAACAGATGTCGGGGTGGTTGAAGTCCCCCATGAGGACCAGGGCTTGTGAGCGTGAGGCTGCTCCTATCTGTCTGTAGAGGGCCTCATCAACTTGGTCTTCCTGGTCAGGTGGCCTGTAGCAGACCCCCACCGTAATGTCATCTGTCCTTGCCCTCCCTTTAATCCTGACCCACAAGCTCTCGGTCGGCTCCTCATCCATCCCCAGGCAGAGCTCCATGCACTCCAGCTGGTCATTGACATAGAGGGCGACACCCCCTCCTCATCTCCCCTGCCTGTCCTTCCAAAAGAGCCTGTATCCCTCCATACCAATGCTCCAACCATAGGAGCCATCCCACCACGTCTCCATGATGCCAATAAGGTCGTGGCCCTGCAGGAGTGCGCACGTCTTTTAACTCCTCTTGTTTATTCTCCATGCTACGTGCATTTGCATAGAGGCATTTAAGCTGGGCCCCCGATGAAGGTGTCTTACTGGCTGGCGTTCCTTTGTGCTGCTCTTCAGGTGCTCTCCTGCTGACCTGTGATCCTTCTCCAGGCTCTGGGCATCTCTTGCTGGCCCTGGCATCAAACTGGTAGGAGTGGGATGGATTGTGGTTCCCCTCCCCCGGCATCTCTAGTTTAAAGCCCTCTTCACCAGCTTGGCAAGCCTATGACCGAAGATGCTCTTCCCCTTCTCTGACAGATGGACCCCGTCAGCCCCCAGTAGACCAGGTTTCTCAAAGCGTGTCTCATCGTCTAAGTAGCCAAACCCCTGGCTGTGGCACCAGTCCCATAACCCTTTGTTGACTCGCCAGATTCGACTGGCCCTTTCAAACCCCTTCCCTTTGACCGGGAGGATTGATAAAAAAACTACCTGTGCTCCAGAGTCCCTTACTGCCACTCCCAGGGCTCTGTAGTCCTTCTTGATAGTCCTCAGACTGCTCCTGGCTGTGTCTCTGGTGCCCACGTGAAACAGCAGCAGCGGATAATAGTCAGTGGACTGTACGAGGCTTGGTAGGCTCTCGGTGACATCCCTGATGCGAGCCCCTAGTAAGCAGCACACCTCTCCAGAGAGTGTGTCAGGGTGCAAATGGGTGCCTCCGCACCTCTCAGCAGAGAGTCGCCTACTATCACCCATCACCTTTTCTTAGTGGCGCTGGTTCTTATACAGAGGGCAGATCGGGCTGCCTTACTCAGCTCCAGCTTCTCTCCTGTTGTGATGGGTCTTTTCTCTTCAGTCTGAAGAGTGGTGAAGCAGTTCTGCAAGGGCACCTCAGGCTTCAGGGGATGTTTCTTCCTCCTGCTGGTCCTTGCCATTGCAACCATCCATTCTTCTGCACTATTGGCCCCCCTCCCTTCTGCGTGTGCCAGTGGGGGAGTTTTTGGTTGTTTGGCCGTGGGCTGCGGGTCCGCTGCAGACTGCGCTTGGAACCAGCTACCAGTTTCTCGCTTTGAGAAACCTTCTCCGCCTCCCTGATGTTATGCAGCCTTCTCATCACCTCCCGCAGCTCAGCCACCTGCTGCAGGAGGTCCTCCACCCAGGCACAGCTTTTGCAGGCAGCTCTGCCGCCTGTCCCTGCCCCAGGAGAGAGGTCCAGGCACTCCCTGCAGCCTGAGGTCTGCACTGCAGCCTCTCCCTTCAGCAGCTCTGCCTGAGTGGAGGTATCGGCCACTGCTGGGGTAGATGGTGCAGACCCCCCAGCTGGAGCCGCGGCCTTTACCCTCAGACGAGTGCCCACCATTCTGCCTTGAGGGTCAGGTAGGATGAGTGTCCTTGACCTTTGCTGATGGTCACAGAACGGTGCCCGGTTGCTGGGTTATGTGTACTCCAAGTCTCCCACGTGGCCCGTGGAATGCCCCTCCTTCGAAGAGGTGCCCTCCCTCGTGAGCTGCCACACAAACTGCCGCGCCACGCCCTAGCTGACGTGCCACGCCCTGTTTACCCATCCTGGTGGCAGCGCTCCTGGTGGCAGCGCTCCCTGGGGCTGTCTTTTGTGGGAGTAAGGGGTGGCCGCTGTTACCCCTGGTCCTGCCCACGCCTCGTCAGCCGCCCTCGTGAGAGTTGCCAGCTCCCAGTGGGTCCCTGTGCTCCTCTGGGGTTTTCCTGGCTCAGGAAACCCCCCTGTATGCCGCGATCCACCGCTCCACTGTGGGACGTGCCTGCACCAGAGCTGATCGCCTCACCCAGTGATCTAAGTTGCCAAAGGCATCCCAGAACAGTAAAGAGCATCACTCTGCTGCCCACAGGGCAATACCTAGGAAGCTACATCCAGCTTTAGCGGCAGCCTCCTTCCTTCTGAGACCTTGAGGAAGTCTGCACTGCCAATGGAACAGATGTTTTTCCTGGAGCTGCCAGAACTACACCAGGCAGCACTGTGACATGCAGAAGTTCAGAAAATTGAGTGTAGACACCCTTCCATCCTCAAAATCTGCTCATCTGTTATAGGGAAGCCAGCTCTGATCGACTGCATTCCTTAAAAAGCCTTCTCTAACCCTGTTGTGGGGAAAATTAGGCAGAGCTGGACTAGCAGAAAATTTGAAATCGACTGGGAAGGTGTGAACCATGGTTTCCTCCTGCCGCAGGAACAACTTGTTGTTGCTCAGTGCCGCAGGATGATCCTTTTCCTCCCACTCCCTGGGAAGGCAGGATCAGGAACAGTGAACACGCTTTGCATCTCTGCCAGGGATGAAGAAAGCAAGGGTAATAATAATAAATCTGTATCCCTTCAGCACTGCAGCTTCTTGTCTCTGTTCATCATGTTGGCTGTGGTATCAGATAAGATGCTGCTTATCTGCCTTTTGAGGTTAAACATAGTCTCAGGGGATGCAGGACACATATTTTTTGCCCCTCCAAGCTTCAGTGGCCCCACTGTTTTAAGGGTTAATAATTACAGCAGCCCTTTCTTGGCTGCATGGCAGTGCAGACTGTTGTGATACCCCGCTCATAGCTCCTGGCATTCTCTTCTCCTCCAGCTGTGAAATCCAGATCCCTTTCTCACACAGGCTTTTCACTTTGGTCTATCTTGACCCCAGTCTCTCAGACTCTCTTTGTAGTCCTGTATTCCAGCTTCTCTCTCCATTGCCATCTCCCTGCTCGGGTTTTGTTCTCCCTGTAAAACTCCAGCTGTTTCTCCTGACAGAACATCACAACATTGCCTTGTTTATGCTGCTATTGTTCCTGTTCTCATGTTTCCATTTCTTTCTATATTATTTGGATCAGAAGTTCCTTGCAGCAAGGACTATCTGTTCATCTGTGCTGAGTATGGCAGGGATGTATCCTCTTTCATCTCTTCTCACTTTCGTAATAAAACTCATTCATTCTTCCGTGAGATGTTTGGGCAAGGAAGTATTGGAGCCTGCAGTAACAAGAACTATCTTCTTGTATACATGGATACTTTCAGGACCAGATTCGAGAGTTGGGGCCAAATTTCTTTTTCTTTAAATTGCCTTCATCTAGTTTAAATGCAGCACATTCACACGACACTCTTCATCCCAAAAGCATTTGTAGCATTTATGCAGAGGCCTGTCCATTATGCCAATATGTCTCTGAAATAGTCCTACTAATATCAACCAAGTTAAAATTTAACAAAACTAGAACAAGGACTGTGTGTGCAAAAACACTTTACCACAACTTTGCAGCTGGATATTTACAGTTCTCTGGAAACCTCATCCTAATACTTGGCAACAGTCAAAAAAGCAAATAAAATGTTAGGACGCATTAGAAAAGTAATGAAGAAAGAGTCAGAACATATCATTATGCCACTGTTTAAATCTATGGCTTGCCCACATCCTGAATACCAATGAGCCCATCTTGAAAAGGAGCTGTTTAGACCTTGAAACAGTGGAAAGATGGGGTATGAGGGTGCCTAGAAACACCAAAAAATGTTATGCAAGGAGAATGAAAAAGAGTGAAGATGTGTCAGCTTGAAGAAGAAATGGCTGAAAGGAAAAGATGATAGAGGAATCTGCAATCATGAGTGCTGTGGAGAAGCTCAATTGAAAAAAAAAATGCATTATTTTTTATTTCAGAAGAATGAAGGAAAACCTAATAAAGTAACAGTGAGTACTTTTTCACCTAATGCCTAATAAAACCATGGGCCTTATTGTTGGAGAATAATTGGGATGCCAAAAAATGGGTTTACGTGGGTTAAAAATGATTGGGTGTGTTTACAGGAGAAAAATCTAACAAGGAGAGAGGGCCACTGAAAACTATTAAATGTGGTAATAGGAGTGCTCTTTCCAACTCAGAAAGTTCCTAAAAAAATGAGGCAGTTGGAAGCTAGGAGTGCAGGATCAACTACTCTGCCTCTGTTATTTTACATGTTCACTAAGCATCTGCTGTTGAGCATTATGAGAAACACAGGATTGTTCTAGATGCACTTTGGTCTTGCCAAATGTTGCTATGTTTATGTTCTTATGGCCTTATTTTTGCGACTATGAAGAGAAAGTTGTATTCTAAGAAGCAAAAAAAAGATATTGACAGTTTCCCAACTAAAATAGAGGCAAACTTTAGACAATTAATTTCAGCTGAAAAATAGGTCTCAAGTCTTCCACTTTAATATTTAAAATTTAAAGCTACAGCCAAGTAAATGTGTTTGTGGGGGAATATGGCTAAGGTCTACGGTATTTCAAAATTAATACGTGATTTTTCATGCTAGGAGGAAAGAAGCCCAGAATACTTGCAGAATTTTGAATACCTAATAGGTGTGTCTCTTACATATGCATCTTTCTATACATCCATCCATAGATAGATTTATCTTCTGCCTTTCTCCTTCTTCTCCCAGCCCATACTATACAGACTGAAAGGATTCATTTGAGAGGGCTCAGTCAGATGCTGCACTCAAACCTCTCTATATCAAGAGGCAGAGACAATCCCCTACAGCTGGGAGGAAGGGAAAGACTAAATTACTTCATGGATGAATGCAACAAGAGAAGACTGGATTGCAGTGGAACATATTTTGTTCCAATACCAAAGCTCTTCCAGAGCAGCTGTTCTGTCCTTATACAATCCTCAACACTGTCGATGTCTGAGTGATTTCCACCAGAGCACTGAGACGAACATCTGCCTCATGAGGTCTGTTTGCTCATTCATCCTCCACCAGGGAGAAACCTGTCTGTGCAATGTCATGTTTTGTTAGGAAGGAATTGGCTTGGGGTTTTCTATAGGTGCAGAGGACTTTTCTTTAGGTGACCTCACATGGCATCTAAGATGAAGTCAGACATCTATGATGGCATATGTATTCAGAGGAGCAATGAACAATCCAGACCACCTACTCAACAGAGCTGTCAGGCCCGGGCACCTGCATCAAGTGGATAAAGATCTTCTTTTGGACCCTTTCAAAGCCTTCCTTCATCCCTCCCTTAACTCTATACAGAAATCAAGCACGTACTTCAGGAGGACTAGTTGACAAAGCAGTGCAAATGTATATGCAAAATATCTGAATCATTTAGGTGAACTAGATGCCACATTCTGTCCCTGGCACAGAGATGGGCTGAAGATGTTCAGTTTAGTTCCTGCATCTAGCTTAAGGCTTTGTGCTGCTGCTTGTTTCCAGACATTTCACATCTTTAAGATGCAATATGCAGGTGATAATGGGAAAATCCCTCACCTCTCACTTTAATCAGAAAATAGAAAAGCTTGGAGCCAAGGGGAAGGGAGATGAGTGGGAGATCTGACATAGATGTAGTAAAGGGAGTGGGTGGTGTTTGATTTTCTTTTCTTAGACTCTTTTTTTTAAGATAAAACAGTAGCTAAGCTGCTAAATTTAAATTCTGAGGGTGACTCTGAATTTCAAGATCTTCATTAGTGCATTGCTTTGGATCTAAAACAGGCTGTGCATGTGGGTGTTTCTTTCCTATTTTAAATTAGCAAATTCCTCAGGGTCTTTCCTGTTCTGCTTTAAAAAATATCTGATCATTTCTTAGCTGTACAAAACTCACTGGAATTTACCAACTTCAGCGCCTTGCAGCCACCCAGGAAGATTTGGCTATTATCTTCCTACAGGTTTTGGTGTGGAGCCACCGCATGTTAAAGGACTTGTTTGTGATGCTGCCATTTGGGACATATTCAACCTGCTGATAGCAGGTGTCAGTAGGAGACTTGTGATTTCTTCTGTCCACTGACAGCAGAGTCAGAAAGGGTCTGGTAACTCTGGATAGCATGGGTCTGAATCAGTGTCTCGAACTACAACACCCTAACAACTGTGATAAGGATAGGTTTATATATAGCAGGTGGTCTGAGAATGGACCTAACCAGGGTCAATATAAATAGAAGCCATTGTGATTAGTTTTGGCCTCTGGGCTGGTACTTAGATGGGAAAATGAGCATTAGACCATAACTCTGCTCTTTCTGTAGTGCTAAACAGCTCACTCTTTCCCAAGGGAGAGAAGATGGGATGCTCCTAGAGGGGAAGGCTGATTGTGTTGTCTGCTTTCCATGTAGCATCTGTCTCTGAATTACTTGAGTAGCCGGCCGCAGAATGTATGAGACGAGATTATGTTTACACACACTGGGTAGTGAGGAGGAAAAGAGACTGGTCAGCCTGCTTGGTTTCACTGATGAAAATAAGTACTGAAGTCACTTCTCTGAGAAAATGTGGCAATGACAATGGCCATACCTCTGTTCCCATTCTTTGAGGAGCTGCCTCATCACCAAAACATGATTGAAAAAGGATCATTATTGCAGCATATGCACGTCAGGGTATAGATGATCAGATGCCTTCTGATTTCTCTCTTCAAAAGAGGTTGCCTTCTATTATCAAGCCATTAAACCACGATGGGCTCATAGAAGTCTGTTGCTGGAGCATGTTGCTGAAATCCTGCACAGTGTACGGATTGGTAGCAGGACCATCTATCGTGTCGACAGAGCTGCTGTTCATGCTCATTAAGTCTATATACTGAGCACCTTCATGAAGGGATAGGGGCAGCTATTGTTGCCATGCCGTGGTCTGTTTACAAGAGTAAATGACTTGATTAGATTACATCTTTTACTTCTGTGATCAAAAGCAATGGCCCACATAACAGAATAATGGCCTTAACCCTTTCAGCTTGAAAATATATCCACATTTGAATAATAGAACTGAAAAAAACTTCTTTTTTTTTAATTTTATGTTCAGTAACTGAAAAATTAAACAAAACCTCACACACCTACATTTTTGACATTCATTCTGAATACTCACTCCAAGAAGACTGGACCAGAGAAAAGGTTTTCATCAGGCTAAGTACCAGTCAAATACTCTCTCTGTTCCTTCAACTCTTCCTCCAAATTTTACCTCTGCTATTTAACTTTTTCTTCCTTTTTTAGTCCACTGAACATCACAACTCTCATTTGATCACGAGTGCCTCGTGATCTCAGTCTAACATTTTGGGGGGATAGATGCACCACAGGATCTGCACCTCCTCTGTCATTAACCCTTGGACTCTCTTGAGAACAAAAACTTGAGCATTTTGCCAGGTGCTCTGGTACCTGAAGGCTGCAGGAAGCATGTGCATGTGAAGCCATTTTGCTTCTGGTTCTGCAATCCCAGCCTTCTACCTGGTTTCAGTGTAGTTATTTACTGCATTGCTAGGCACAGAGAACACTTTGTTACCGAAGCAATTACCATGTGAATGCAAACACAGCCTTAGCTGTGTTCCAGCAAGCCGTAGCTATAGGGTAGACAGACCTACAGTGCATAAAAAACTCCTTCCTTAAAGAGGGAACACTGCTTTCCTCACGTATCTTTGGCCTCCTTCCAGCTGCCACTATGAATTGCTGCTCTTTTGATGCCACTGCTGTCAGCAATGTGAAGACATGACCACTATCTGCACTGTAGACTATTTGCCCTTCCTTGGTACCCTATGGTGAGAGGGGAGATGCCTTTTCTCTGTCTGCCCTTGCCATCCTCGTGGGTAAAAGGGAGGGGTAAAAAACCTTCTCCATGGACCCCTTCACTGTGTTACTATTTATCCTCTTTCCCTTTCCCCTTCTTTTTATGTCTTGACCCTGACCCACTTTTAGGATGGGTAGTAGATATCTCCCTTTGAGGAAACCTTTCCAGACTGACATACTTTGTGAGCAGAGCCCTTCTAATTACATTTCTCACAGGATAACCACCCTGAAGGAGTTGCATAATCCTCCCTTACACTGTCCTGCTGATGAGCTGCAAATTGACAGTATGTAAAAATAGTTGAAGCTTGGCCTCCTTTCCTCTTTTGAGACTGTTTTAGAGAGCTCTTCTCCTTTCTTCAGAGCATCACTCACAGATTCGGTTATTTGCACGTGGTGTGACTACCTTTAAATTCTGCTTTATTCATATCTCTCTCTTTTTTCCTTTGCGTGTCTGTAGTATTATCTCTGGGCTTTACTGTTTTTTAGTGTATAGAGGAAAGTGCTGCGAGGAAAGGAGTTTTCATTTGTGTAAAGTTTCTTCATTCAAAATCAGCTCCTAATTACTGCAGTTTTATCTTTTTGGTAAAAACCTAAGAGCTTTGTAGAGGACCAGGTCAGGAAAAGAGGATTTGGCTTAATCACAGCCTTAAATGTACCTGGTTACTTACAAAGGGGCCTTACCTTTGGGCCCCTCACTCCAAGAAGGACGTTGAGGTGCTGGAGCGTGTCCAGAGAAGGGCAACGAGGCTGGTGAGGGGTCTGGAGAACAAGTCTGATGAGGAGCGGCTGAGGGAACTGGGGTTGTTTAGCCTGGAGAAAAGGAGGCTGAGGGGAGACCTCATCACTCTCTACAACTACCTGAAAGGAGGTTGTAGCGAGGTGGGTGTTGGTCTCTTCTCCCAAGTAACAAGCGATAGGACGAGAGGAAATGGCCTCAAGTTGCGGCAGGGGAGGTTTAGATTGGATGTAAGGAAAAATTTCTTTCCTGAAAGAGTGGTGAAACATTGGACCAGGCTGCCCAGGGAAGTGGTGGAGTCCCCATCCCTGGAGGTATTTAAAAGACGTGTAGATGAGGCACTTAGGGACATGGTTTAGTGGGTGGGTGTTGTTGGGTCGACGGTTGGACTCGATGATCTTAGAGGTCTTTTCCAACCTCAATGATTCTATGATTCTGTGATTCTATGATTAAATCCTGTTCAGAATTGTGACGGAGTCAAAGAATAAGGATTGCTTTCCTTTCTTGAATCTGAGCCTAAATGAGAGTTGTGGTGTTCAGTGGACTAAAAAAGGAAGAAAAAGTTAAATAGCAGAGGTAAAATTTGGAGGAAGAGTTGAAGGAACAGAGAGAGTATTTGACTGGTACTTAGCCTGATGAAAACCTTTTCTCTGGTCCAGAATTTTTGGGGTGAGTATTCAGAATGAATATAAAAAATATTCTGCAAACTGATCAGTTTCTGGCAGGAAATCTGTCGTGACTGATAATAATGAAAATGTGAATCAGATTATAATTTCATATCACAAATTTCATTCATACAGCCTGAGTAAGCTGATTTTTTTTTCATTTGTTTTGCATGCTCACACTTTTTAGAAAGACAAAGACCATAGAAGCATCTGGATAAGTAGACATCCAACCAATTAAATCTGTGACTGAGATCAGAAATGCATTTGTGAAAGATTCTGTACAAGCAGAGAGTATGAGAGAGTCTTTGCCCTGACATGAAATCGACCTCCAAGTAAATGGATAAGATAAAGCAATAAGTGGAGAATGGGTAAATTACAACTTTTACTTCTTAGAAATTATGAATTGGAAGAGAGACCATTGACTCAGATAAACAGTTGAGCCACAGTAGTATAACAAATTCCCTTGCATCAGCTGAGTTGCAGTAATTTATTCCTCTGCTCATTGCAGAAGGTACTAAGTTGGCAGATTTGCCATCGGTTAGCCATATGTATGGGGACAGTTAACACACCTCAGCAGAAAAGTCTGCTGATACAACCCGAGAACAATGTTGAGATCGTGTCTGGTGAGGAAGGGATCAGAAGTGAATGAACAAAAACTGATCAGCTGAAACTAGTAAAGAAAAGAATGAGAACATCCATCTGTTTTCCTAAAGGACTTAGTGTGACATCGAGGTCAGGTGAATGAAATACAAATGGAAAGACTCTTTATCTTTACTTCCTGAGATACCAGGATGGTCTATGGTACCATCAGGCTTGTGTTGTTCTGGGAGGCATTCTCACTAGACCAAATGAGGGAGAATGATCTGGTTTGTATCACATCTCCCGAGCCTGAGATAAGCCATGATCCTCACTTGCAATGTGAGACTTGTGTTCTTGTTTCTTCCATTCTTGTTTTTTTCTTATTTGCCCTTTCTCTCTCTTCCTTTTATTTCTTATCTTCTTTTCTTGCCAATTACTGACTGTGTTTTGTAGAAAACTATGTCCCAAAAGCAAGCAGTGTGCAGTGACTTACATAGTCAGGTACAGATTTGATACTTCTCAAAGGGAATCAGACCTAACCTGTTGGTCAATGTTGTACTGAAATAATCCCTAAAATATGAGATTGTGTTTACACCACTGAAGATAGCATGGTGTGGTTATTCTCCTCTGCAGTGGAGTGGGACAGAGACAAAATATTGCATCCTCTCTTTACTTCTTTCTTCTTCTCTGTGACTGTTTCATATTTTGCTTTCAGGAAACTAGGATAACTCTAACTTCAAGTAAACATGAAGGCTCCAGCCTGTCTTAACTAACTTTTTCCTTATTTTTTCCCAAAGGGCAGTTTGGGTAATGTCATGTCAGTTAGAGGGGAGCAGTAGTGTCAGTTTAAGAATCATATTTAATGTTTTACCTTTCCAGCATCTTTCCTGATTTTTCTCTGCCTCTGTTTTTAGTAAAGGATGAGAGATTTTTAATGATAATTATTTATTGATGGATTAAAAAAGCTTCTATGAATAATCAGAAATCCAAGCCATTTATTTGATCAATTTTAATGTAGCAAAGATGGAAACTAGTATTTTGGATGGAAGTTTCAATTGTGCGATCTTCAGACCCCTTCAACTGCAGTTGTGTGCTTCTGTTGAGTGCATAGGAGTACAAAAATACAGGCATAGCTGGGTTAACACTCAGTTGCATGAGTAGTTATCTATGTCTTATAGATAGATATATCTATAGATGGATATAGATTTACTGCTGAAATACTGTGTATGTGGATAAGGGTACACTGTGCATGCAGAAATAACAGGCATGTCTGCTGCTATTTGTCCTTAACCTTCCTGAAGGTTGTATTTAATCTTTAAATTTTCACGAATCTTTTCTGTATCTTTCAGAGGGAGGTATTTCTTCTCTAATCAACCATATGATCCTTCAAGTTGTCTCTTCAATGTTGAGAATAGAAAATTAGGGATTTATTGCTGTACTAAAGGAAAATTTTGAGTGCTATGTCTCTATGCTCCTTAAAGCAGTAGCCACAGGCATGTTACGAGAATACATGCATGCCCACCCTCCTCTGTATTTTGTGATGATGTGAAGAATAAGGGAGGTTTATTGATGGGAAAGTGGTTTGGAGGAAGAGATAGGAACAAGACTGAACTGATATGAATGGTATTACAGGAACTTTAGCAAAGGAGCAGGAAAAGAAAGAATACGGAAATGAAAGAGAGAGCAAACTTCTTAAAGATCATATTTCACAGTTCTTTATTGCCGTCCGCTCCCTGTTCCATATGTATTGGGGAAGGAAAAATAGAAAAACTGCAAGTACAGCAATAAATACTTCTCTGTGGTGCAAATGACTTCATAAAAACTCAACTTTCACTTGTGTTTTATCATTCTTTCACCAGGCACCCGTGGTGTGCTATTTATAGCTGTGTAATTCAGAGTAGCCTGTCAATTATCATATAGGGCATTTCCTGACTGTTGGTTGGAGGGCGATGGAATATCCCAGCTGAATGGCAGCATTTGCTGTAACATTATGGCACACTTGCAAATGCGATTTCGTCGCAGGCCGCCTACGGCTGGGATGGAAATATTAAGATAAGAGGCCACAAACAGCTTTTCTGCCTTCCTGCTTTGTGCCAAAACACAGCTAAAATGAGCTGAGGAAAAAGTCTGAACTCTCTCTTAAGCAATGTTTGCTTCAATCACATTTTTGCTGTTCTTTTTTGCTGGGAATACAGAAATGTGAGACATAGCCAGGGTATAATGCTGAGGAGATATGAAGTTTTTCAGCTTTCAGAGCATTGCTGGCTCTGGTCTGGCCAGTTCAGAACATAAATAGATGACGGCATGTTTTCTTCTGCCCCTCTCAGTGTACATATGACATTTTTAAGATGTATCTTTTTAAAATCTGCCAACGTGAGGGTTGGCAGATATTCATGCAACATAGATTTAGACCTGAAAAGTGGAGAGGATCTTTTCTTTACCTGGCTTAATGTCTCTAGTGGACCATTGACTTCTACTAAGTTTTACCTGTGTTGAGCTCCAAATTTTAGTTTTAATTTACTTTTTGCTACACAGAACCTTGAAGGAAGACATCCCTTCTTCATCTGGAGAAACAGAGTCCGGGAATCCACCATCAGCTAAGAGCAGAGTCCCCGGCTGAACACTCATTCCTAGATGTTCACACCTGATTTCCTACCTGCTTGTCATCCGGCATTGTATCAGCTAGCTAGCTTTTTTCTTTTTGGAAGCATGTACTCACAGTACATTGCTTCCCATCAACCTGATCATCTGCATTTCACTGTTCCTTATAAAATGTGGAAATCAAAACTGTACTGTAGCATTCTGGTCTTGGCTTTACCAATGACATATGAACAATTAACTTTTCCTTCCTAGCCTTCTTTTTTGCTCCATCTTCATCCATCCAGAACACCTAAATGCTTCTGAGGGTCCTAGTCTGTATATCTGCACTGCAGCCCTTGCTCCTGCAGATAACTTGCGACAGTCAAAAAAAAAAAAAATTAAAAAAAAAAAAGTAATCAAGATCCCTCTTTTTGCCTGCTCTGCAATGGTGATTTACAAATTTGACTATTGTTATTGAGTTTATCATCAGCATATTTATACTCGCTCAATGAATGTGTCATACCAATCTCATAAAAAAAGACAGCTTAATCTCTTCATTTAAAGATTTCACATTAATGGCTACTTTTTGAGATTGGGTTGTTGTCTAATCTATTTAAACTGGAATTTATTAATATTGTATAGTTTTAATATTTTCATCAGATTGTTCTGTGCTAAGTCAAATGCCTTGCAGAAACCTAAGCACATTATATCTCTACTTACTCCTTTATCAGCTGAACTTGTAATGTCCTGAAGGATGTAATCAGGCTTATGTGATATGATTTATTTTTCAAGAGACACTGTTGAGAGGCAGTACTTATGTCCCTGTTCCTTACTTCTCTCTAAGATAAATGAATGCTCAGTCAGGTTTTCCATTAATTTATTGGGGGTTATAGAAGTTTTTTTGTTACTTGGGTTATCCCTGCTCACTTTCTGAATATTAGGATGTTAATATTTCCCCATCCTTCCAGACTCTGCCAGTACCAGGTACACTGAAAACAAACAGCAGCTGTCCAAAATGCCCTAAGCCAACTTTTTTTTACTTCTGGTGCAAGCTATCTGGGTTTGCTAAAAAAATTTCTTTCTTACGGTTATGATGTAATATCCTGCTGAGTTACTTATGGACTGGAAAATACTTTATCATCATGTTAAAGTGATAACTGTAGATCATGCTGCTTCTTTCACAATACAGAATAGAATAAGTTTTTGAACACATCTGGCTTCTCTGCATCATTGAGTATTTTACTGCTTCCCTACTTTTGTCAGTGTTTCTTTTCTTCCTAATATATTTGAGTATTTTTTAGCCCTGCAAGCCATTCTTTTTACGCAAAGATTTTTTTTCAATTTTCTGCATTTGGGAAACAACACAAATTAAGTATTACCCATTTCCTTTATATGTCTATGTGTCAAATAGATAGATAGAGAGCTTGTAATGCCAGTACTTCTGTTTCTGTTTCTACTTCCATCTAATCCACTTGCAGTAATAAATCTGACTGTTCCCTTTACTGTGCTCTAAAACCAGCATTGGCCAAAGGTCTTTTTCAGAATTGTGGTATCAATCCTTTTTGGCTACCAGAAAACAACTTTTAAGTGGTTTTCTCCTGACTTTCATTCACATTTTCTTCCTAGACATATACATTCCAGCTGATAGGCAATTTGCAGGCTATGGTAACAGTATTCCATATTTTCTAGTCATATGGTTTGAGGAAGGCTCACTGTTGTGTTACTGGTTTCTTGCTGTTAGGCACCTTTTGTCTGGCTGGAATGTTGATTTTTACGTGCCACTGGTCTACTGCAACATGAGAGAAAATGAATTTGCATCAGCTCCTACCAAATGTGATGTTCCTACTCAGACCCAGAATCCTGGCACTGGTACAGATGCTGCTGAAATATTTCCTTAACAGTCTTTGATACTTTTGTTCAATTCACTTCTGAATGGGGTCTGACTGTGTAAAATCTTTTGTTTTAAATGATGCTGCCTCCCTGTCTGCCCCAGTCAATTGTCAGCCAGCCATCAGCCCTTCCTCCCTCTGACATTCAGTCCCTTTTAGTTGTCCTTCTCTCTTTTGGAGCATATGATCCAGTATTTCACAGAGATAATGCCTTGCCATATATTACAGTTCATTGCTTTACCTCCAGTATTTCCTGCTGTCGTTAGTTTTCAAAACAAGGAAAACTCCAAAGCTATCATCTAAATTTCCCCTGCTCACTGACAAGGTCCCAGGTCTTCTGTAACCCTAGAGTTCCTCAAGGTACCATGACCCCATCTCACATCAATTCCTCCTTTGTAACATAAAACCTCTCAGCAACACAGAAAGGGCCTCCTCCAGGTCACTGATAAAGGTGTTCAATGCCCAGGTCCCCAGAAAGACCCCTGCGGTGCCCCCCTTGTCACTGGCCTAGAGTCAGACCACAACCTATTAACTACTGCCCTCTGAGCCCAACATATTTTACCTGGTTGTCCACCCATCCAGACCATAATGTCTCAATACAGGAATACTGTGGGATGCAGTGTTGAAAGCCTTGCAAACTTAAGGCAAATGACATTCACTGCTTCCCCTTTGTCCACAAAACCAGTCATTTTATCACAGAGGGCACTCAGGTTGTTCAGGCATAATTTACCTTTGGTAATTTTGTCCTGATGGTTCCTGATCACCTTCTCCTCCATTGTGCACCCAGAAATGTGTTTGAAGAGGGCTTGCTCTATGATTTGCCCAGGAACTGAATTCCTGCCCAAGAACCTCCAGGGTGCTGCGTTTCACGTGGACTTCAGCTGTTCCTCTCCTTAATCTGCCATGCTTTTCCCAGCAACACTTGCTTTTTCCCTCCACTTTCAAATTTAATGGCTCAGTTAAGTCAAATAAAATCTTACCCAGAATATTTTAGATTAGACACTTGGGACTGTCTTCTTCCCACCTTTAATACACTTGGCTGTACATCTCAAAGGGTATACTCACTGTTGGCTGCTATGAGGCTTTGCTACTCCAACATTAAATGTGTAAAAAGCAACTAGAAGTAATTGCAGGTAAATCTAACTAGTAGCCAAGAAGTAAACTTAAAACAAAGAAACAAATAAAGAAACAAAGGAAAAAAAAAAAAACAACAACAAAAAAGAGACACAATTTCACTTCAAAGGGGACAAAAACAGTAGCAAAGCTATGACCAGGGCACAGCAGAAATGTGGCACTTGGTCTATTCAGTAACTTCATTTTAAAATCTGCTTTTGTAAATAAATTACCTACTTTAAACTTTTTTCTGCTTCTGCCTGTTTTCATTTTTTATTTATTTCCATCTCTTTCACAACATAATTTTTACCTGTAAAACTTTAATTGATTTTTTAATTTTTTTTTTAAATTTCATTTTACCTTAACTCTTCAGCTCCCAGAGCAGGCAAGTTTTATTAGTTCTTCTCTATGTTCACTACTTGGGCATGTTATAACTGCATGCCAAACTCTCCATCTTTTTGTACCATTAGTCTTTCAGGATTGCCTCCATATCTGGTTGTATACAGCAGCCAGGGCACTGCAAACACCTTCCAGATGGGGGACAGTAGACACTACAGCTTCTTTAAGTTAAAAACCTCACAGTCAGGCTGTGGACAGAGCTTAGTTTCCATATCCAAGCCTTGGAGGCAGATATTTGCTTTCTCTGGGTTTCTGTGCCAAGATTTCTCTGTAAATGAAAGGAGACTTTATTACAGAAGCTGCTTGCCAGTGAGATGATTTTTTTTTATGTTTAAAATAAATACATAACTTAATACCTTTAGTAGCAAGAAGTTTCTAGAAGTGGGCCCTGACAGCTGTTTCTGTCAATAAGAGAAGCTCACCCCTTTTAAATAGGGAACAGTTAAATGCAAATTTTAATTGATGAGAAAAAAGTTCGCACACAAAATGCAGGAAGCACCAGTCCAATCACCTGAAAAGTAGCAAACAGTTTGTAAAGTGTGGTCAATTAAAAATTCTCTTGGGTCTTAATGTGATGAATGTTTGCCGTTAAATGGGAAATCTGGTAGTTGCAGGAAAGTGTTCCTATATCCACTAAGTTTAAAACTATATGTAAAGATATGCTGAAGATTTAAGATTTGATTAAGACTAAAATCGAATATTGGTTTCGGACTTTCATGCTTTCACTCTGTGATGTCGGAGCTCTTGAATATTTTTTCTGTCCTCTGTCCACCTCTTTTCTGATTCAGCTGAAATACGCAGGTCTGGTGTCATTCTTTCTTCTTTCAAGTTTCATAAATATAGCTAGAGGTGCCCCTTTTACTCTGAGGGTGCCTGTCCTGTGAATTTAAATAATGAACACTACAGGCAGATTGTCCAAAGATGCATTCACCTTGGACCACTCCCATCTCACAGAGGACTAGGCATCTGCTGTGGCTCAAATTGGATGGAAGTGATCCAGAACTTCAGGTTACCCAAACCACAGACATAGACAATTAGCAACAGCGATTCGGCTACTTCTGTTGCGTCAATGTGTATTGAGGCAATTTCATCAGAGGAACATCATGTTGGGACCTTTCTGGCTTTGCAGTGCTCCAAAATTTGATTTGATGGTGTGGTGGCTATCCAGCTCCTCAAGCTTTATGATCATCTTATGATGAGCCCATATTTAGAGAGGCTGTCTTTGCACTCCTTCATGCCAAGGAAAGACTCCTTTTATTTACAGCAGCAGTCAAGCTGATCTGAGTTGCTGAGATAAGAATAAATCTATCTATCTATGCAAAACCTGCAGGGGACCAGATTTTGCTGTATTAATGAAGATATTAATTACTTGTAATACAAAGCAGTAGGAGCCTCGGTGTAACCAGGGTTGAAGTCTCCTTGTAAAATGCATTACATGCAAGGAGACATGGTCTGTGTTCTGAGGGATATAGGATATAGAAGGCACATGCATATATACACGTGGAGAAGTGGGAGAGTGAAAGAGCAACTGGAAAGAAGAGATGCAAAATACGGGAAAAGCACTCTGCGAGTTGATGAGTACATGATGTTTGTCCTTCATTTGCATTTTGAGGGCGATAACTGGGGAAGGGTATATGGCTGTGAGGGTCAGCTAAGGCAAGGGAAGGAGCCAGTGAAGAGGCACTGATGATAAGATGAAATGCAGATAAAAGACAGCATTTTGGCGATGTTATGCAAGCAATTGAGTGGCAAGACGAGGGCTTGGCACATACGTGCTTTGGAGAAGTTTGTGCAGTGAAGCTATTTGGGAAGAGACAGTAGAATCTAATTTGTTTGAACTCTACCATCTGTGGTGTAATTGCCTTATTGCCAGTGGGATTTATATGAGTAAATGAACACTAGAAAGAGGAAGAATACTAATAGTAGGGTTTTATTTTATATAGGACTATCTCTGTTCATCTGTGTAAACCATATCAAAATAAGTCAATTAAAACCTATTTCATATAGGATTATCTCTTTTCAGCTGTGAAAATTATATAAAAAAATAGGTCAATTACAACAAAACTTCTACTAAGGAGGAAAAAACACACTATCATAAAAAGAATCTGATTGCTCTCTAATTACAAAGAATAAAAAAATCACTAACGTCAATTCTAAGATTCATCTTCAACAGAAGAACAAAAATAAAATTGGAAACTGACATCTTTCTTTTACAAATAGTTCCTCTAAAAGCTGCTGGTTTGACAAGCTTCCAAACTGACATCTTCTATTTATACATAAAGCCATTGCAATTTTTTTCCCCAGCTGATATTTGGTAACAAGGCACTTAGCAGATGGTATGCCAAGTTGGATCACTTCTTTTGTGATACTGAAGTGTGTTTTTTAAAGCCCTTTCCCATTAAAAACTATGGATCTTGTTCTATAATGGCTACCGCTGTGGTTACAGAGACATTCCTTCATCTTCACAAACCATACCAACAAATATATCAGGCAGACGTTGATGACAGGCAAAGTAAATTTCATGTTGTAGATGGTATTTGACCATTTTACACAGACTGAGACCCTTGGAATATGTGTGTATATGGTCAGCTTAGTACTGCTTTGAGGACTGATATCCTGACATGCTTCATCTACACATAATGCCTAACAGTGTTGTCCCTAAGCTGGCCTTTGGTAAAGCAGCAGACTAGACAGTGTTGAAATTACAGGTTCCCTTTTTATAACAATCCTGCTGCTGTGATTAGAACTGATAAAAGTAGATCAAGGGGTTGGAATAGAAAAACTTCATCAAATGCCACTGTGTATTAGACAATGTCCTACTTTACTTCTTCAGCTTCAGTCCACTTTCTGCATTTCGTCTGGTCACTAGAATGAGGCAAGATGTACACGGGTACATTGCGTAACTTAGCGGTAGTTTTGGAGTTGGCTAAGACTAGATGAAATTACTGCAGGATGTTGTGATGCAGTGAAAAATGAGGGATGGCAGGGTTTTGTGTCTCATTCTAAGCGGATATGGAGATAGACTGAGCTTGGCCTAGCAATGCTTCTTAGGAAAGCTTATATACTGAATAATTGCTAATCTGCTGTCATTACATTAAACAATTGATGATTATCATTAACTTGAATGATCCATTCTGATAGAGTATTTCACAGATTTTGTTTTGTTTTTATATCAGACTCTTGACGAGATATAGAATGTTACATATCTGTGGATGAAACAGACAACAAAAAAGGAAAGGCAGAGACACATAAAGATGAGATGCTTGTGGAGACCACAGGATAACAGCTCTCCTTCAATTTACTTCTGCTGTTCAATTAATGTTTATTTCACAAGGGAATAAATGTTATGGTGTTTGCCCACATGACTGTGGTAAATAAATGAGGCTTGATCCGTTTGCTTTCATGTAGGTAGGTACCACTAATGGAGTCTTTAGCTGTTCACATAGGGCTAGCATAGCCCATGGGAGACAAGCACCCCTCTGGACCAGACGTGAGAGACCAGGGATACCCTAGGGCAGCTCAAATTTCTTTAAATTCTTTTTTATACCTGTAGTGTCAGTGCTGTTTCTTACATATAGTTTCTTAATGTACTAATATTACTGAGATCAAATCAGATTTTTTTAGAGAGCTTCATTCCTGCAACATCCAAGTACTAACATATTAGATGATGGTTTAAAAACCAAATCCACTGCCATTAAGTCAAAGTATAAATTGAGATCTTAACTGACTCAAGTCCCTCCAAGCCAGGTTAATTCAAACTGACTGGCAGTCATTAACATTCACTTCCTACTGTTGCAGGCATTATCAGGATCCAGTAATAAATCTGTCTTAATCAAAGTCTTCCTGGAAATGGACATGGGCTCCGATGAATAATATCCTGGCTGCAAACAATTTCATGGGAGATTTTGCTAAGTATTGTTTAGGAAATGAAGTTTTTTCATAGTCCTGCACTGAATGCACATCCATGCATGTTGCCATTAAAAAAATAAAAACAGAAAAAAATAATCTAATGAAGCAATAGCTGCATTACATCATGCTTGGAGCAAAATACTATTGCTGAGTTTTTTGTGGGGGCAGAACTTCTACAATGGAGGAAGGTTTGTCCAGAAGGCTGACTATGCCCTGTACGAACATTAAGAGTAGTATAGGTGGGGGGAAAGCCAGTAAGTATCAGAAAACTGACAGTTCTCACTGATACTTGTCATATATCTTCCAGCAGATAAGGACATACCAACAATAGGACATGTTGGTATGGAAATAGTCTGGTGTATTGTTCAGCCCATATGTCCAAGTATATAGGGCTAGTGTCTTAACAACTGAGTTTTCTCATTTTCTGGTTTCTGCTAAATCTTGTGTTTGGGAAAAAATAAAAGTTTCTCCATAGTCTCAATTCTGGTGCATAGCCCTGGTGCAAATAGAAATAGAAAGCCTTTTGTTACCATGAACGTTGACTCATTTGGGTAGAAATCTTTTAACACAATTAAAGTAACTACTCTTAGCCTGAGTGAATTTTGAACAGACTTCAGAACCAGCCTCAGTGTGGCATACAACTGCCTGGTTCTGTCCAGACATATCTCGCATCAGGACTACCCCCATTTGTGTGTCCTCCTACTATATGAGGTCAATGATTAAGAACTAGCAATAATCTTAGTCCCTATATCCTCTCAAATTTCAGTACTACTCATTACAACACTGTTGCTTGCTCTTTTTTCTTTTTCTTTCCCTTACCCCCTTCCATTTGGGGGAAAGAAATATTCTCTTGGTGCCCAAGACAAGGTTTGTGTTCACTGTACTTACCCTAATGAATGACCCAGCATCCTGGTCAAGTCCTCTGTTGTCACCATTCCTATTTCCCCTCCAATCCCACTGCCTGCTCAGTTTTGTGTGTTATCCCTATGCTCCAACCACGTTTGGCAGTGTCAGTAGTGGCTTCATGTTCATTAGCAGATGCAGATTAGGTGAAGATGAAGGCCTGCGGTTAACTAAGGTTCAGCAGAATCCAGATTAAAATTATAAAAGTAAATTCAGCTGCTATGTACGCTAGAGATGAATTTGTCCTTCATTTCCATATTTACAAATAATAGAGGGACTGAATATTAACTCTAGATATTATAAGAAACTCTCCATCATATGAGGAGTTGCCAGCCTAGCTTTAAGTCTATAAAGAAAAAAATGAAAAATTTAAAATGTAGACATCTACCTTTTTACACAATTTTAGCAATTTCGGTGAACGTAGTTTTTGTACTGACAAACTGGTACAAAACCTATTTGAAGGAACAGGACTTGCTGTATAATTATCACCAGTGTTTCCACTGAAACTCTTAGACTGTGACTCTTCTTGCAGTTGTTCAGCTGAAACATTCTCCTGTTGAGAATTGTGATGCTTCATTTCTTTTAAAGTTTTCCAGAGACAGGATGTCAGTCTAGGCAGAATGCCCTTAGGGGGATGCAGGGGAACTCCAAACAATGCACTTAAAAAGGCTTGTCATTATAAATGCATTTTTACAGTTCTCATAAAAAAAAATGTTTCTTGGGGAACTTTTCTTTTTGCAAACATGATTGATGCTTTGAATATTTTTTTTTTTTTCTGTTTCAGGATGAGAAAAAAGTACTAAAACATTTCCAGTCAGGGCATATAATTTTTTTTTTTTCATGAAATACCTCACTATCAGTATAATACAGAGGCCCAGTTCTTGATTATATGCTACAGAGTGGTTTTCAGGAGCAAAATAATATTTTTGACCACAGTGGATGCCTGTGTCTTAGTGCTAAAGTCTACTGTTGGTTGTTGTGTTACAAATTTGAGGGGAAAATGGTGAATATACCGTCTGAGATGACCGACAGGCATGAGAAATGCTGTCTTTGTATTTGTTATAGAGAAGTCTTTTATTTATTGTAGGGCCAGGAAGCCTCTTTTATGGCTGACATGTTAACCAGGATTCTGGAAAAGCTGGTTTAATTACTCAGCTATCCCAAACTGTGACAACTGGAGCAAATCATTTAGGTGGGGATTCACCCCCACCTCACTTTAGCATCTACCTGAGGTGCCTATGCTGGCAGACCAGCTATTTTGCGTCATCCATGTAGTCAAAAGTGAGAGACAAAGAAGATTCAGAAAGTGGCTGAACTGATTTTGGAATGTACCTACCCCTCTGTTGCCTGCAGAGGCACCTCGACTGCTCTCTGGTTAAGCAGAGCAAATCTAGCCCTTCATATCTCGATTTTCCACTTGCAGAAGGAAGCCATTTCCATTCTTTCATGGGTTCTGTAAGTACAGACTGTTTCCCCAGGTTTTTGTAAGTCAACACTTCTGTCTCTGAACTTAGGTGGAAAATGGCGTTGTGAAAATACCTGAAAACAAGAAAAAGGCATGTGTATGTGTGTAACATCAACCTTTAAGTCATACCATTAGGACTCTTAAGAGAAGTCTCAAAAATATTCAGTGGAACCACTTTTTTCTGTCCCCACTTGCTGCCTAAGGCAAAGCTAACACTCTCCATTATACAAATGTCTGAAAAGCTAACCCACTGCATTTATTTACAAGTCCATGTTAAACTGATTGCCCTTCCTCTGTGCAGCTCAGGAATTATACACATCATCTGATCTTGATGGTAGATCCGTACACTACCAGCAATGACATCGTTTACTTCAGTATTTCTATTACTGATAAATTTAGCCAGCTAAAAGGATGAGGCATGTGCCCTCAGGTTGATGCTAAATTGAAATTACCACTTAGCCTGCAATGAATTGCCTACATTTTGATTAATAGGCTAAATTCCAGATCTGACCTTTTCAAAATTACTGAATTACTAAATCCTGAGACAGACAACAGAGTTCCTCTTACAAGGGGAAGTGTATTATGCAAACATGTAGGGTCACCTAGAGAAGAATCCAGCTCTTGGTACCTTGTAACTCTACACACAGGTGTTAGCCAAGGTGCCATGTCAATCCATAACTGTGGTTTATAGCTGCAGGATAATGCTTCTCCACTGCCCCAGCACTTCCCCTACCGCAGCCACACAGAAGATAGTCTGGAGGTGTAACAAGTGGTTCTGCGTTGTCTTTTCTAGTTTCAGCACCTAAATTAACATTACTTTCCATTTCTAGAAAACCCCACCATGAGCTCTGCACTTTTACACTTAGAATGTAATAATACCCATGCTAGCTGAAGTATCTCTAAATAATGCTGTGCTGTAGATACATCCTCAATCAGATTAGAGGTCTCTGCCTGTCGTTGTTGAAGACTCAATTCAGAGGGGAAGGTTCCAGCCCCCAGAAAACAAATTAAAGTACTTTTTTGTGCATTCTATACATATCATGTAGAATTCACAGAATCACAGAATCACAGAATGGTTGAGGTTGGAAGACACCTCTGGAGGTCATCTAGTCCAGCCCCCGGCTCAGAGCATGGTCAACTTGAAACATTGCTTAGGGCTGTGTTCAGTGAGTTTTTGAGTATCTCCAAAGATGGAAACTCCACAGGCTCTCTGGATAACCTGTCCTAATGTTTGACCACCCTCACAGTAAAAGGTTTTTTCTTACATTTCAGTGGAAAATGGGGGACTCTTTTAACATTTCTACGTAAGAGAAGAGGTTCTAAACACAGCTTCCCATGCTGGTGTGTTCCTGCAGAGATGCTACTTTCAAGGCCCGAATATTTTCTTATACAATAAATGGATGAGAGAGACAGAAGAAGAAATGGTCAATGAATTAACAGATCATGAGCCACTGTCATTAACCACTGAGGCCAATATGTGCTGTAGAACTGGCGTATTCAGCTAAAAAGAGCTAGATTCTGCTCTGGCACTGGTGTGCTCTGGAATTAAGGTGGCATAAAAGACAAAACAACACAGTATGGTGGATTCTCTGCTAAAAATAAATACCCATATCCCACATGGCATCTTGCACTCATCCAGTTTTGGCCACAAGTGAAGAAGTCTGGAGATAAACAGATATTGGATGACTACTTGCAATATTGGCTAAGTCTCGGGGAAGCTGCAATGTGTTCATGATGAAACTGAAAACATAGGTGAAGGTAAATGCTTGTAATCCTGCTGGTGTGGACTGAAAGAAGGAACTGTTTCCCAAAGAGGGAGGAAAGACCCAGGAAAAGGAAAACTCCATTGGCCTTGGCACAGAGAAGGGATTGCATGGAAGGAACCAATGGACAGGGTTCAATTTTCATTTTTTACTTTATAAAAAATGGAGGCATTTTTGTTAAAGAAATTAAAAATTCATGCCATAAGGTGGAGTAAAAAATATGGCTGTAATAAAGAGGGAAAGTCTGGGGTCCCCAGCTATAGCTAAACACACTGGGGTGAATTGTCTGCATGAGGTAGTGCAATCACTTCACGCCTTGTAATGTGAAAGTTTTAGATAAAATACATTAAAATTATCTGAGAAGCTTCTTCTGGGTAACAAAGTCAAGTTGCGTTCCAATGTGGTGTGGTGTCTGGTTGCAGAATAGAAGCTACCAAGGTAAAATGGAAAAAAAAGATGAGCTAGAAAAAGCAGCAGGTGAAGGAGGGAGGCTGGTGAAGAAGGAATAAAGAGCTGCAGCATCATGCAATGCAGTCAGGCGCAGCACCAAGGATGCTGTGTATCCCAGCGTGAGATGGACCAGGAACCGGAGAGCATTCGGGTGTCAGCAGGGTCTGGGAGGTATCTGGGGTGGGAAACCTCCAGCTGCCTCTGCAGTTTCTCCATCAAAAAAGAAGATGGGAGGAATGTGTTCTGGTATTGTTATATGGAAAGGAAAGGGTACCTGGTTATTTTATGTTGTCATTTTTATTTCCTTGTCTTCATTCTCTGTCTTCCCTCAGGATGCTACTGCTCTTTTAAGTAATTTGAGAGTCGGAAGAAAGGAAATATCGCTCACTGAATGTGCAGAGACTTGAATTTTTCCATGTTTCTAAGTGCAAGCTCAGGCTGGTGTTTATTATCAGCCCTTAGACACTGAACCCAGCTCTGGCTGCTGCCCTCAGTGCCTAGCAGAGTGGCTGCACTCCACCAAACAGATTATTTCTCATGAATCATTCTTCCAAATTTACATGTCAATCAGGGATAGAGCTGGAAGACACAGTTCGTCACTAAAAGCTTTTTTTTTCTCATTGCCAAAACACATGAAGTGAGACTGACCAAAACAGCTCATGAAATCATGTTTAATCCAACATAAAATTGTTCTGAAAAGAAAGTTTTCCCAAAAATCGTAATGTTTCATTTCAACATTTTCAGAATTAAGTGCTTAGAAAAGTGAAAACACCCTAAAGCTGCTACTCCATGAATTAAAACAAGAAACAAAAAGCAAGTTTTGCTTTGCACAACCTGATTCCAAGCCTCCGCTTCAGCAAGTGAAGCAGGATAAGATCGATCATTTCCATTTTACTGCACTCGGCTGACATCACTGGATGTGCCATGCCAAACAATACCAAGTTACGTTTTCATCAGCAATTCACTATGATTCACTGCTCACTGCCTTTAGACACTGTCTATTGTTCCTCAGATTTCTTTTAGAAAAATTGTTCCTCAGATTTCTTTTAGAAAAATGATATCCATTTTAGAAAAGATGATTCTAATTTTGACTGGATAAGGACTCACCAAAAAGAGTTAGGTTTTGCCACGCCCTGTGTAGCCATGATTCTGGCTGTGCTTTCGATATGTGAAACTAACTCACGGTGAGTATCCAGGAGAGCGCTTTTAAGTTTAGTCTGCGATCAGCATGGAAATAGGCTGGGGGAAACGGGGACCATCCTACTTTTTTGCAGCCTCATCTGTCCAGGTTTGGAATTGTAAAAGCTAAAATCAGTTGAGAATTCACATGATTTCTGTGAATTCTGTAGTTTCTGTCCAAAGTGCTCACTCTCAATGTCTAATGTGCTGCAGCCCCATCACTATAAGCATTCCCCCGAGCAGCTCTGCGTATCCCACTTCAACCTTTCCTCTCCTCTCACACCTCCTAGACTCATTTCAGTATCTGGTATGGCTGCAGCTCTAGATGCAGTGTGTTGGCATGCTGAGATATCTCCAACCCTGCAGGTGTTCACCACGTCACCTTGTCACCACGTCACCTTGCTGATGAAAACTCCCTACCCCCTTTGGCAGTTGCCTGAGACCCCACACCTCCACCTGTCACATCCCTGCCCTTACACACGACTGGGTTATGTCTACATTAACAGGCAGTGCAGACCACCAGAAGCAGATTTATAGAGTGAAAGAGTTGGTGCTGAGGATGCAACAACCTCCACATTTACATTTCAGAGTGTTTTGCTTTGGTCTAGGTCCAGCCTGGTCCAAGGGAATGCATGTGGCTGGAGCATGTTAGCAGTATCTTGGCATAGCATTTTCTTAGAATCATAGAATCATTGAGGTTGGAAAAGACCTCTAAGATCATCGAGTCCAACCGTCGACCCAACACCACCATGTCCACTAAACCATGGCCCTAAGTGCCGCATCTACTCGTCTTTTAAATACCTCCAGGGATGGGGACACAACCACTTCCCTGGGCAGCCTGTTCCAATGTTTCACCACTCTTTCAGTAAAGACATTTTTCCTCACATCCAATCTAAACCTCCCCTGGCGCAACTTGAGGCCATTTCCTCTCATCCTATCGCTTGTTCCTTGGGAGAAGAGACCGACCCCCACTTCGCTACAACCTCCTTTCAGGTAGTTGTAGAGAGCGATGAGGTCTCCCCTCAGCCTCCTTTTCTCCAGGCTAAACAACCCCAGTTCCCTCAGCCACTCCTCACAAGACTTGTGCTCCAGACCCCTCACCAGCCTCGTTGCCCTTCTCTGGACACGCTCCAGCACCTCAATGTCCTTCTTGGAGTGAGGGGCCCAAAACTGAACACAGGATTCGAGGGGCGGCCTCACCAGGGCCGAGTACGGGGGCACAATCACTTCCCTGCTCCTGCTGGCCACACTATTTCTGATACAGGCCAGGATGCCATTGGCCTCCTTGGCCACCTGGGCACACTGCCGGCTCATGTTCAGCCGGCTGTCAACCAGCACCCCCAGGTCTTGTTCAGCTTCAGACAGAAAAAATCCTGTTTGGGTGCTCTCATACCCCTTTGCAGTGCAGGATAACCAAAATGCTAGTGTAGATGCCTCCACAGAAGCCTCCTCAGCATTCCTCCTTCCTGAGAGAGGAGTCAAGACAAAAACCAAGCCTTGTTCCTTTATGCTGACACTGCAGTATTCAGGCTATTTTTTACCTAGAGGGAAGCAAAATTTGACAGTTTATTCCTCAGTAAAGAGAGACCAGAGTATACTGTACTGAAGCTGTATTTGCTATTAAAAGCCCTGTAGTTGTCATAAGGCTCTTATTAAGATAGGAGCTGCAGCTTATTGGAAAAAGCTCTTGATGCATGCACTCCAAACAGGGCTGTCCCCAATTCAAATGATATTTGTCTTGAGGACAGTTGTGCAAAGAATCACAGTGAGGAAAAAAAGTGCATCAGGAAATAGATTAAAAAATCACCTTTCATGGGCAAATAATTAGGCAGAATTGTGCATTTGGTTTTATGTAAGAATCATTCTCTAGTCTCTGTTCTTATTACAAATCAGAGCTCTTTGGGGGAAAGAAGGGAATTTAGTAAGCAGCTTGGGCTGTTTCTGCCACGTTTGCAGAAACTTTGGCATAGTAAAGAATATACTGTTCCTTCCATATTTTCAGATCACATGCAAATTTTACTGAGGAATATGGTCCTGTGCCGAGTGAGAAATAAATACCCCTACTTGTGTTGCATGCCAGTGAGTAACTTTTTTTTCTGAGATCAGCTGCTGTTCTAAGAGAAAGAGGCACATGTTATGCCGATATACAGAACAATGCTGCTCATCAGTTAAGTCAATGAAACACAAGGTACATGGGATGGTGGCCCTGAAGCCTAACTTGGTGGGCTGTGCTCCTCATCCTTGCAACAGCCTTGTTAACCAGTGGACTTCTCGGAACCCATCAGCAGAAGACAATAATAGTACAAAGAATTTGGACAGGTCTTGATCATCAACGGTGGGGGGCACTTCAAGATGTGATTTGTCTCATCCCAAAACGTCAAGGGACTCATCCCCCAGAAGCAGCTGTTTTACACTACTGGCTCCAGAAGAAGGGTGAATGTCCTTTTTAAAATGGATGCCCCACATTTAGAGGGGTAATGTTAGGACAGATTCCCCCCACCCCCAGAGGCAATAGGGATGTATGCACTGTACAAAAACAGAAGAATCATCTAACACTTGTCTTTGGTGCTAATTTGTGAAACCTCTTTTTTTTTTGTTTGTTTGTTTGATGAGGCTCATTAGAGGCTAGTTGAAGGCTGCCAGCTCCTTCCACACAGACTGCTGAGCAGGCTTTCAGCTGCGCTGGAGAGGCTAGATTTCAGCCAGCATGCTACGCACACACCGAGGCTGGATGTTTACTTCCTTTCATGATGGCTTTGCTTTGTCTAGTTGATTGTGGACTTGATTTTTACAAGTGCTATAAAAAAAAAAACATTCTTAATTTCAGCTGGATTCTTGCAGCTGTGGGGAGGGGAAGAGGCAGGGAAGCAAAGACTCCATGTTTTCAAGAGCAAAAAGCTCCTACTCCATAATTTGTGCTGATTGCTGTCTGATACTTAAAGAAGGAGTTAATTAAAGTTCAAACTCCATTCGTTTCCTTTCACGGTACAGCGCAGCTATTTTTATTTTGTTGTCTACCTGTTTAGTGTCCCATTTGTGCTTGCATTAAAGGCACACCTCGTTGCATTTCCCAGTAGGAAGCCAATGTTTCTCCCCTTTATACTGAAAAAAAAGAAAGAGGTTTAGCTTTAAGGTTATAATGTCAAGTGTTCAAAGGGTAAGGAACATATGGATCCCAGTTACCCAGTCTCATTTTAGGGGCAATAGCTACATCCACATACACACAGTGCACGACTGTTCCACTGCAGAGGGAAAACTTACGCACACATGTATATACGGATGCCCTCACTGAACTTCTCGCAGCGGTTTCCTGGAAAGCAAAAGGATGCCAAAATTTGGCACCAGTTTTGAATTATGGAGGAAAGGGTGTTTCCCTGGTGAGAAACTTTTTCTCTTCAGCCTACCCCTCCTTTCTTTCCTGCACTCTCTCCACCACCTTTTGTACCAGCTTCTGACTTCTGGCTTATTCCCCAGCTCTTTTTCTGTTTCTGTCCATCCTTCCTTCTTCCAGGCCTTCACCTGCCCTTCTGTCCCACCCCTTACTTTGCATTTATTTTGCATCTTGCTCCCAGTTGCCATTCCCCCCATTCTGTGCTGGAGCTAGGCTGTCTTCTCCACTTTCCCTCACTGTCAGCCTGCCAGCTGCAGGAAACACTAAAAACACAGGAGAGAGGCAAGCTCATCTTCTCACTCCTGGAGCTTGTCATGTGAAAAGCCCCTGAAAGATAAATAATCACAGGTGAAAGTCACGCTTCGCTGTAAGATAGTCTGTACAGAATAGGTTCAACCAGCAGATAGGGACCACCCTATAGTAGGTTCAACCACCCTTTGCAACAAACTCACAGTTTCAGCGTTAAACTCAACCCTAATAAAGCAGATCATCCAAATAAGAACTCTGGAAGTTTAAAACATGAGCAATCTTTCTTGCTTTGTCATGGGAAGGGTAAAGTTTGTGTTCACAGTATTAAATAGGATCCCTCACCAAATACACACACCCCAAATTTTGAATCCTGCAAGAATTCTCAGTGCAACTGTTGTAACATTCGGTTTGGTTTCATATTTGGATAGGCAAAATCCTGTACTATTCTGTCTTTCCTTTGGAAACACTTCAATTATTTTTACTGAAACTTCTTTAGAAAAATCAGCTTGAGGGGTAGGCTTGTGCAGGAATGGGGAAATATCAGCAGAAACCAGCAATTCCAGCAATCATTTTAAACACTGGAAAAACAAGTCCTTTTTTTAGCAGCCTTAATGGTGGCCATGGCTCCTTGCACGCCTTGGCACAAGGCACAATGAAACCCTGATCTCCCTGAAAGCATCTTACTCCTCCCATGTAAACAGCTTTTTCTACAAATTAAATTGATATATGTCATGTATGGAAAAGAGAAAAGCCTAGCTCAAAGAAGAAGATGGGCCAAAACCTTCTGAACCCCTTTGGAGTAGATAGGTATCACAACTGGTCCCACCTGGCTTGGGGCAGCAAAGAAACCCTGGCTTCTGTGATATTTGGATTTCATTGTATGGCAGCTGGTAGAGTCCTCTGAAATTAGTTTTTCCAAGAAATATAATAAAGTAAAACCGGAACATAAATAGAAACCATGAAAAATATAAATCTTAAGGCATTGAAAATGCCAATACATTATATTTTCAATTTAATCAAAGTCATGGGCCATTTAATGCAATATGAAGAAAAAATATTGGGAAATGAAATCACAGCAGTTTCTTCTGCTGCAGTTTGTCTAAAAGACTCAGACTATATTGACTCTCTGTAGATTCAACTTGTTTTAAACGAGGAGACCCAGTCAATCTAAGGCACATGGAATTTTTTGGTTGCTGTTAAAAAAACCCAGTTAATGGAGATGTATGCATGTGCTTACAGCAGTGTATGGAGTCAAAAGAAGTGCATGGCTCTCAGAAAAAAACCTCCTTTGACATGACCTGAATCTAAACCCCTTTAAACTCAACATATTTCTGCTGATTTTGGTAGCTGTAGTATTGGCTATAAATGAATTAAGCTCAGAGCATTATAATGGCAAATGTTTGACCCAGAGGGTAAGGCATGGGATTCTTGTGTGCACTCATGAAATGCTTGGGATCAGAAATGTGCTCCACTCTTCTGATTCCACCCTCTTTACACCTTGTTGCCAGGTCTTCTGTGCAAATCTTCTCAGAAATTTGAAATTATATTTTGTTGCTGTGGTAGGACATAAGAAAAAATGAAAACTTTCTGTAAGACCTAACTACAAGTCATGAAAAAAAGGAGAATAAAGTTGGTGGTTCATATGAGTTCAGACTCTGCTAAACTGGAACACAAACACATTTAGATTTTAAGTGGGAAGGATGTACAAAAGACTCCTCTTGCCCCATGTGAAACTCTATATCCTTAGTCGGAAAATAAAATAAATTATGCTTTTTGTTTGTTTGCTTCCCCCAACAATAGCGTTCAAACATCTTTCCTACGTGCTTCCCTGGGTTATTTGTTTCATGTCTGCCTGGGGCAAGCCATACTTACAGACTGCACAGAAGCTCTATGCAGAGCTAACTGCCTTCAGAAGCCTTCACTCCAGGTGCCAGAAAACTTACTGTGGGCTTTGTTTGTTTACTACTTAAATGGAAAAGTCTCATCTCTGCTTACTGCACTTAAAGCCAAAATCAAAATGCATTTGATTCTGCCTGCTGTCAGGGTAACTATTATGACTTTGAAACCGTCACATCAGAAATCACCCATCCATACTGCTGATCCTTTACACTGATGGGGAGAAAAACATACTTGGAAAAGTTTTCTTTTTCATATGTTCAACTTAACCATAAGCTTGCTATTTCTGAGCAGTCAATGAAACACAGATGATAGATAACTCTTTTTTGTTTTATTATTTTCCAGGTTTTTCTCTCCAAGCCTGGCTGCACACTGTAAATGGCAAGCACAGCTATAGTACTAGTCAGTGGTGGAATTTGGTGGTTCTGTCCTCCGCCATATAATTTAAAACTTGCTTTCATCCTTGGCAAATCTCTCAATTAAAATCCCAATCACAATTTTTCTTGGGTCTCTGCATACCATTCACTAGATAGACCCAAGGGGAGAAACATAGCTTTCTACTAAAAAACAGGTGATGGTTCGTCTCTGCCCAATACATTAGTCACACAGAAAAAAATGCATTAAAAGAAGCTAGTCCTCCTTAGAATGAGGAAATTCAGAACTTACAAAGATGCCAGTCTGTATTTTGCGTTCAACAGGATGAAGTAACTGGGCATGTAATCATCTTTTTCTTGCAAATTGTACCAAGATGACTTCATACAGCTAAATAATTAACATTACAATGTGTTTATTTTCAGGCCCTTACAATGTGTTTATTTTCAGGCCTTTAAGGAAAAAATGAGGTCATGTAAAAATGACATGTAACAGAAGTACTCATTCTTCTTCAATATTTTTGAGCATTTGGGTCTGATTTGTCATTGTGTTTACATTTAGATGCTTTGTGGATCAAGGCACACTGAAGAAGTTAGGTTTCACTTATATGAAAATTCAGGTAAGATATTAAATTTGTTCTGTAGCCTCTTTTAAGCTGGGGCTTTAACATTGCTACATTGTCTGCCACACTGAGACATAGATTATGGTCAAGATCTGCCAGTACCACCGTAAGCGATATTGCTGATTTTGAGTTGTGACTGGAATTGGAAGATTAGCTGAAAAATATGAGGTTAAAAAAGAAAAAAAAAAAAAGTTGTTTTCATCTGCCTTATTTTCTCAGGCATTCACATTTCCAACTTTTCGATGCATCAGTAAGAGCTAGAAACAGACTTTCTCATGCATTAAAAAAGAGAAGCTGAGTTTCCCATGTTCCAGGAGCTGGGACTGTAAGGAGGACAACAGAATAAATTCTGGGAATTGGCAATGCTCTGTCATAGAAATAGTTGGTGAGTTGGAATAGCATCACGTTCCTTTGACTGCATAACTTTGATATTGAAATTATCTTGCTACATTCACTTCCTCTGAAAACTAAACCGTATTGTAATTGGAAAACAATAATCTAATATCATAATAGAGTTTTGTCATGGCCATTAGCCTGCATCTCCAGTGGAGATAAATAGCTATTATTAGTTCAATCTATCACAAGATCCTGCAGTATTTAGGAAATTCCCTTGGGTCATCATTGCACACACCTCCTATAGTAAATCTTAAATTGTGACAAATAATGGCTTTTTTCCGTGGATGCCCACTGTCTTCCATATCCGTTTGTCTTCCAAAACGTAACAGATTTTTTTCTGCAGCAGCGAAAATGGTGGTTAATGAATGGTAGAAAAGCATCATTTATCCTATTAAAAGCAAGTCTTTGTTTCCTGTTTCAGTGTGTGTTAGACCTTGTTAATGCAGAAACAGCATGATAAATATTTTATGAACAGGATCCAGCAAACACACAGCGGTAGGATGCTGCAGTGATTAAAGGAAGTGTTTAAACTTAGAGCTAGATCCTGAGTCCAGCTACCGTGAAGCGATGCTTACTCACGTTGGAACAGGATGTCCAGAAGCCCTGGATGGCCCTGGATGTACACCCTTACCCTTTCCTCCACCTCGCCCCCCTGACAACGTCTTTCAGATGCCCTTCTGTTTCTCCTTGCAGCTAAGCTAGTCAGGGGAGCCGCACCACTAGCAGGAGCAGAAACACCCCGACACTCCCCTCTCTGCCTCAGCTGCAGACCCCAACCTGCAGCCAGCCAGCGACAGTAGTAGATTTGCCAAAGAGCACTGTGCAAATCACTCCTGCCAGGAGAATCCCCTACGGTTCCAGCTGCTTCCAAATCCTCCCAGTTGGAGCAGAAATTTAACATCCCCCCACCCCGCTTCCTTCAAGAACTTCCCACCAGGTCCAGCAAAGACTTTATGACACCTGGCACGGGGGAAGGCTGGCTGCCTCCTGCTTGCCCAGAAGGACCCTCCTGCCAGTCACCCTTCAGAGAATTACTGCTCATTGCAGCAAAGAGCTTCCAGCCCAGACTCCTGTGACTAAACGGACCTCTCTGAGCACTGCAATCCTGTCACCTGGCAGCAAAACCACCTCTCCATCCTGGCACCACCGGCTGACAAAATGGAATAAGGACAGGTAAGCCAAGCTGTATGTTTAATGTAATTTTGCAAAAGCAAATCCCTTCCCTAACAAAGAGGTGGTGGGAACAGAATTGTGGTATTGGTGAGCAGGAAGATATTTACTTTGAAAAACATGGTGGCCACTCCAACATCAGGATGTATTAGTATCATGAAGGTTCAAAGAAGCATAAATAAACAGCTCCATGCCAAGCCAAACAACAGGATAACTCTTAGCTGCTGAGAAACACGGGGTGAGAAATGCTGGACCGGTGGGTGAAGATGGTAGATTAATTTACCCTAAGTGCATTACTGTCCGAGTGCCTGCTCTGTGGATTGAGCTTCTTGGGTTAAAAAGAAACTCACGTGTTCCCTCACAGAATGAGAAGTTATTCTTAATGCACTTGCACTTTATGAAAGAGTGAAGACAAGCTGTAAACTAGCGGAAGCAAAATCCATTTTGTTATGACTCGGTCACTGGGCGAAGGCCCAGAGTCACCCAGAAGTTAGAGATGGATTTGCCTCTTTAAACTGCTCACCCCACAGTCGTAGGGCTGGAGCAAGAGCAGTCAACTTCACGCTCTGCAGTGCCTGCCCTGCTGCAGTCGCTCTCCTCCTCCTCGCGCTCTCCCGACATGCTCATCACTTTCCCCTGAGCACATTCAGCAGCTCCTAAGAAAAAGCGCAATCTCATTTTCCTTTTTCCCCTGGTTTTGCAGTTTATTCGATGTTCAGCAGCGAGGAAAAGGCCAAGAGGCAACCTTCTTCCTTGCTGCTCGCTCATAGCTTTTTAGAGGAGCAGAGCGCAATAACACGTAACAAATACCATCGGCACAACAGCCAGGCTCTGAAACACAACCCGGGTATTGCCATTTCACTCTGCGCTGTGTGTGTAGGTGCATATATGTGTAACCCACAAACGTTCCCAGAGAAACCTCAGTGACTGCACCTCCATATAACGTTAAACTGCTAATAAAGCCACTTCTGCTGAACAACTTTTCTGCTCTCTCCCCTTCCCACACTGGCTCTGAAACCCTGATTGCAGAGGCGCTGACTGACGGGTGAGTATGGAAAAACGTAAACAATTCTGTGAGCGGGGTTTTGATATTGCTGTAAGTGCTGAAAGCCTCATTGACCAGTCTGATGCCCTCAGATGGTAATTTTTGTCTCACAGAAAGGCCATTCTTACACTTTCTTTTTTTTTTCAGTGATCATACGACATTTATATGGCTCAATTTTCTGCAACAGCACCTTAATTTGTTCAATTTAAACTTTAACTTCTAGAAAGGGTTGAATTATTTGCAGATGGAATAACACATAAATTGCATTAGTTTTTCAGAATACTGTGTGGATCCCAAATTGTGCTTTTGTTCTAAGAGGAAAGTCAAGTGCTCATTAAAAAGCTGAGTAGCCAGTGATAAAAGTTAGCAAAATCTTAGGAAAACACTGCTACTGGTTTCTTAATTGTTTTCTCTAGCACGTAGAGTATAAAGTACACCCCTATCACGATGTCAGATCCCTGATATGGGCCACCCTGAGGAAAGAGCCTAAGTGGACACAAGGACAACTAGTGGTACAGTATAGAGTTCATTATCATGTGTCAAAGCAAGAAATTATGGTTTAAAGTGATTCTTTAATGGAATATCAGACATCAAGATACTCTTGGACCAGAAAAGGCAGAAAGACAGAGTGGAAATAGAAGCGAGATGACAAAAAGTTGGAAAGGGATTTTTATATACTTTGAGAGCAAAAAAAAAGGCCAGGAAAATGCAAAGCAAACTGAGGATTTTGTGTCAGGGCTACATTGCTCACACTTGGTAACTGAGAGTTTATTCTGCATTATCACCCTGTAGTCTGAGGAAAGGCTAGACTCCACTTCAAGTAATTAAATTAATCCTTATTTTGCACTTGTTCTTTGTTTCCTTAGCTGCACAATGCCATGAATTGGTATCAGCCCAAATTGCTTGTATCAGCTCACTCATCTGTAAGGGCCACCAGCTTTCAATCCAATTCCTCTTCATTCACCGTCCTGGTGCAGCTATCTTTCAAGAATACGCATAAATTTATGCTCAGCTAATGTTTGGGTTTTGAAATATGTTTGGATGTGTGTGCAGTGTCAATGTTTGCTGAATTTAATCAAGAAATGCAAAGAGGGATTTATTGCCTGAGTCATTAGGCTTATATTTTTTTTAATCATTAGGTGTTTGTACCCACAATACCTTTTAAAAAATACTTGGTCACCACACTGAGATGATCTAACATGGTTGGCAGGACCATGGGAAACAAGGTGGATCTATCTGCGGGTCCCAATGCAACATTTATGTGGGGTGAAATGAGCCATCCTCTTCCTTCTCCCCATGTGCCTGCGCCTGGCTGTATCTGAACAGGGATTTTGGTGTATATGACTTGGATCTTCAGCAGGTTTCTCTGTCTCTGTGGTTCCTCTCCTCCTTCTGGCATGATTCAGCAATTTTACACAGGTTTAGAGGTTGGCTGGTGTCAATGGTCACTAGATAGTAATGCTGGCAAAAATATTCCTTAAGCTAGTTAAAGATGTAAATATAAACACCCCATTCACCCACGCAGGTTAAGGACCAGAGAAATTCTATGGGATGTCTCAGGACATGTCTCCCAGAAGAGGCTGGACCTTGTGATTGCTTCAGCACCATCTCCAGACCTTTTGCCATCCCCAGAGGTAAGAAAACCCATAGAGGTGGGCTGGAAAGAAAATGACTTGGAGCTGCTGACACTGAAAGCAATATGGGCAGGAGACTTTGTAGCTCCCAAGTTGGAGCAGAGTTTGGCTCCTGAATTTGAAAATTTTACATACTTCAACACTGCAGTTAAATCTGATGCTTCACCATCAGCTAAATTAACTGATCCAAATCCATCAGGCCCATGATATTTATAAACAGCTATGCCTACCCCTATCTAACCTCCTTATCTCCCAAATATATTGTTCTCAACTAAGGCTTTTTCATCCTTTAAAAAAGGATCATCTAAAAAAGGATCCTTTTTTTTTATTTGGCTTCCATTAGGGTAAAGCTCAGCCAGGCAAAGATAATGCTCAAACTACTTAAAATCTTGAAAGTGGTTTTATTTAAATTCTCAGAGACTCTTGCATAGTTCAGCCTGCTTTAAATGTTTAGAGTAATTTGAACCACCTAGAAGCTCACATGACTGAAAGCAGCACACGTGCGCTACACATGGCATTAGTTCAAGACCATTGGAAAAATTCACTTATTCTTTGTTTCCACATCTTCTGTCTCACATCCCTTGTCAAATGCTAACCCCAGAGTAAAGTGATTAGAAGAACATGAGTAGAAACATGGTTAATACTGCTTAATTCTTGAATCCATTAGTGCATAACTTTAAAGAGATGTATCTTAGGGGTACTTTAAAAAAAAAAAAGATCAATAGAAGAGGTGTGCCACCTAAGTCTCTGCATCTGATAATCCTTTATGTCTACCAAAAAAAAAAAAGTGTAAAAAGATCATAACTTTTAATGTCTGGTCAGTATTATTCAATATGCAGCTGAATAAAATCTATAAAACAAGTCAAGTTTTGAACTTCTATTTTCAGCAAATACAGTTCAGAGCTCAAAATTTCTTGCCAGAACTTGTAGGGAAATTGTAGTCAGAATCTTAATTCTCAGGATTTCTTTCAGGATTCCTTTCAAACTGTTTTGGTCTTTTGAGAAAGCCTTGGCCTTCAAGTTAAAATCCAGTACAGGGAATTTGAATCTGAATGGAATTTGATGAAAGATGACAGAAACTAACAGGAATTCTTAAACTGAAGTGTTGGATGAGAGGGTTTGCTATGAGACTCCAAATCCTGTAGATGAACTGTGTGTAACAGAGGCCATGTTCATAAAATATGCTTTCTCCTTTATGTCATAGAATCATAGAATCATAGAATCATTGAGGTTGGAAAAGACCTCTAAGATCATCGAGTCCAACCGTCAACCCAACACCACCATGTCCACTAAACCATGTCCCTAAGTGCCTCATCTACTCGTCTTTTAAATACTGCCAGGGATGGGGACTCCACCACTTCCCTGGGCAGCCTGGTCCAATGTTTCACCACTCTTTCAGTAAAGAAATTTTTCCTTACATCCAATCTAAACCTCCCCTGGCGCAACTTGAGGCCATTTCCTCTCGTCCTGTCACTAGTTACTTGGGAGAAGAGACCAACACCCACCTCGCTACAACCTCCTTTCAGGTAGTTGTAGAGAGCGATGAGGTCTCCCCTCAGCCTCCTTTTCTCCAGGCTAAACAACCCCAGTTCCCTCAGCCGCTCCTCACAAGACTTGTTCTCCAGACCCCTCACCAGCCTCGTTGCCCTTCTCTGGACACGCTCCAGCACCTCAGCGTCCTTCTTGTAGTGAGGGGCCCAAAACTGAACACAGTATTCGAGGTGCGGCCTCACCAGGGCCGAGTACAGGGGCACGATCACTTCCCTGCTCCTGCTGGCCACACTAGTTCTGATACAGGCCAGGATACCATTGGCCTTCTTGGCCGCCTGGGCACACTGCCGGCTCATGTTCAGCCGGCTGTCAACCAGCACCCCCAGGTCCTTTTCCACCAGGCAGCTTTCCAGCCACTCTTCCCCAAGCCTGTAGCGCTGCATGGGGTTGTTGTGGCTGAAGTGCAGGACCCGGCACTTGGCCTTGTTGAACCTCATACAATTGGTCTGGGCCCATCGATCCAGCCTGTCCAGGTCCCTCTGCAGAGCCTTCCTACCCTCGAGCAGATCAACACTCCCGCCCAACTTGGTGTCGTCTGCAAACTTACTGAGGGTGCCCTCAATCCCCTCATCCATATCATCGATAAAGATATTGAACAAGACCGGCCCCAGTACTGAGCCCTGGGGAACACCGCTCGTGACCGGCCGCCAACTGGATGTAACTCCATTCACCACAACTCTCTGGGCCCGGCCATCCAGACAGTTTTTGACCCAGCGCAGAGTACTCCTGTCTAAGCCGTCATTTTATTATTTGATCTATTTATCTAAACAATGTAGCTAATCTTAGCAGATCCTAGGAGCTTTATTAATTTTTATCTTGTACCTTCAAAATAACAAACCGCCATCAGCTATGAATCCAAAAAGCAAATGTAAATATTTCAGCCCATAACCATATCAGGGCATCCCATGCAATGGTCTAAGAGCCTTTACGAGTGGAGGTCAAATCCAGTGGCAGTTGCAGTTCTCCTTGCAAGACCTCTCCCTGCTTGCAGCTTTCACTCTGGGATGGGACTGACCTTGTTCCTACTTTTAAGAACATTTATGCTAGCTGATTGCTGCTATGCAGATGACGGCTAAAGGAAGGAGGAGGAACGAGTAGGAAAACCAGAGGACAGAAAAATAGAACTGTATAGTTATTCCGTTCCTTGCTTTCCTGCTACCTGCGAAGAGCAGCAGGAGAGCAGTAACGGATCATCTTTGTCTTCTTGAAGAAATAATGCCAAAGCCTGTGCATCTGTTCCCTAGCCAGGGAATGGTTCAGTCTCCAAATAAATCTGAATAAATCAAGGAATTCCTTCTTCCAGGAAATGTGCACTATCCTCTTTTATTTCAGTTTTAATTTCTTCTCTGAAACCCTGGGATCCTGACTTCTTTTGGGGGTGCTTTACTTGGAGATCCCTTTTATTCTTCCTGCCTACAGGGTGTTTACCACCATGGGGGTTTTGTGAGCATCTCTCCAGCTAAGCAGAACTCACCTATGAGACCCCTTGACATTGGTGGGTCCTGAGGCATGTGACAGCATCGATGGCTGAGGTGGTGTTTGGGCCTCGGCACTATTTAATTTATTAATGAAGATATAGCTATAATGTCCAACTTCAACACTTACAGTCAGCAGCTCACTACGGCTAATAGATGCCCATGACCTGTATGCACAGTGTGATGCTTCCACATTTAATGATATTGTCATCAGTGATCCCTGATGGCCCTCTGTGTACTCAGCCATTAAAACATATCTGCCAGCAGCGAGAGTCCTCCTGGACTCCTATGAGTTCGCCAACTACCACAAGCAGAAAGCTATTTTATTAACTGCAAAATGGCAGTGGAGATTGCAGTTGCACTTTATCTGCGCTGCCTCAAATGTGTCACTTGCTTGGCTTACCAAGTGAGCATCTCACATGGCTTGATAAAAGTCAGCCAAACCTGTCTGCTTCATATCAGTAGAGTAAAGCTAGGACAAGGTCTTCTTTTTCTCTCTCATTCCCTCTCCTGGGAACTCTTGAAGAATACTTTAAGAACCACTTAAGCGTAAAATAACTCAAGTCCCACAGAGCAGCAACTCCTTGCCTCATGTGATATCGCAGAGCTAAACTGCAGCACCTTCTTCCCAGGTGGTGCTTCCACCGTCGGCAGATGGTGGAAAGGTCTCACCACGTGATGGGACATCTCTGCATGGCGACAGGCCAGGGCTCTGGTCTGCCCTTCCAGAGTCCTCAGCAGAGAAACTCAAACAAGCTGGAGACCCAGCTAGGCTTTGGAAAGTTTGCTTTTCATTTTTCTTCTGTTAGGGTGACAGGAGCAAATGAACAATTAAAGTAATTTTTGTCCAGCTGACAAATTATATATTAGATAAATTTAGCCTAAGCACAATTTCACAATCAAAGCCAGACCAAAGCAACCAAATAGGTTTAAGTTTTCTAAAATTCATTAATCCTGTTTGTCTTTTTCACCTCTCTAGATTCCATGTTCTCAATCAAAGAAGAGAGCAGGAGAGTTTTGTTTTTGTTTTTGTTTTTGTTTTTGTTTTTGTTTTTGTTTTTGTTTTTGTTTTTCTCCAAAAGTTTCTATGTTATAAGGGTTACAAATACTGAATTAGAAAATGGAATGACCAAATGCAGTTAAGCTATCCAGCTCATTTCAAAGTAGGATGTGAATTTAAATAAAGCTCAGCTTTGTGGAAGCTGCCTCCCTCTGATGGACACTTCAGTTTTGGACAAAAAGAAAAAGAGACTGATTTCTTACTATTCACTCAGCCCTGCTATTAATAGAGATATCCGGTTAGAGTCATTGCCAAACAGCAGAGAAGTAGATATGTTTTTCTGAAGCTAAAGAATACCAAAAAATGTCACAGGAAATGAGGGAAGAAGAGAGGTATGAACTTAGACGTGTTTTGCTGAAAGTCTTATATTGGTTCCCCAGGGAGCAGGATCCAGAATAACCGTCTGTATGAGTGGAGAGGTGCCTAGAGCTAATCGTCACATGATACCGTGCAGAGAAGTGTGTTCCAACTTCCAGATTGTTCCAGTTTTTAGAAGCTTGAAGCAGGACAACAGGTCCATGGGATCCCACACCTGGAGCTGTCTGCTGGGGGAGGAAACATTTGAAAGAATGAATCTTAACTTAAAGAAAAATTCAGGTTTTCTCTACAAAGAAATACACGGCAAAGCCTGTTTTTATTCTAATAATCATACGTAGGTGATTCATAACTGTAGGGCAATAATCTAGCCATACAGACAGGGTGAAAAACTGCCCTAGATTCAGGTTCCCAGATTATTTCTGATTTTTATTTCATTTATTATTTTTATGTAGTTTTAATTTAATGGCTTTTCTTTTGTTTCCTGTGAAACACCTGAAGGATTTAAGACTCGCCGTTTCCCACCTGGTAGGAAATGCTGTCTCATAAATTTGGAGTTCTTCTACCCTATTTTCTGATGTCGTGGGCCTTCTGCAACATGTTTGAAGGGAGCAATGAGGAAAGTATTAGCCTGAACCCGAGTTTTCCATTTCTGGAGGAAAGGAAAATTTATTTAATTTATTTAATTTTCAGGTAGATAGATGAGGTGGAATTAAAATAAAGTAAAGAATCACAGCTTGAGTTTTGTGAGCCACCTAACCATAGGTAGGCTGAGAGTACACTGGCTCATTCTGGTCTTTAGTTGACCAATGAATAGTAATGCCGAATTCCTGATGGTCACTGAGCTTAGCCAAACCAGATATCTAAGGGCAGAAACTGGATCCATTTTGCAAAGGAGCATAACTGTGGGTACCTAAAGAACCTGCATGGCAAACAGGGTGATTCCTTCTAAATTCAAGTGTCTCCCTTGGTGAAGGGAGGGATTTTTTGGATGAGAATTTTGAATTTAAGTACCTGCATCCATCTAAATACTTTTAAATTATATGTACATCATCCTAAAGTCCTTGATTGGCTGTAGATTTTATTTTTAAAAAAGCTAAGATGGTGGAGAGCAACTGGGAATCTGCCTGTACCTCACCCCTTCCCTCCTCTCAGCCCAGTTCCTCACAGATAACATTGTGCGGCTTGTTGAAACACTGGCTAAATCACTGGGACTGCCACCATTTTCCTAGACTCAGAAAGTCAGAGAAGATAAATGATAATGGTTAGCTCTTGTAGCACATAATGCTTTTCATCCACAAAGCATGCAGCTAATATTCATACAAAAACAGAGGGATTTATGCAATAAAATTCTGCTTATAGACGCTTTCGAAATCACTGTAGAAAAGACTATTAGCTGAAAGCCAATGAGGCATTGGCTCAGCCATTAAACACCGTGTAGATGTTTCCTAAACACATAACGGCTGGATTTTTGAGGAAATTGCAGTTCCAACAGTCAAGAGAACACATATTTTAGGCCATAGTTAATTTTGCCCTTGCCCTTGGAGTTATTCATTTTAGACATGCAATACCCTTTCAGTGTCTATACATCTATGTTTAAAACCAGATGCTTTCAGGTGCAATGTCTCTGACCTCTTTCAGACTTCCATTTTAGGATGAAATGATCCCATCCAAAAAGGCCACATTTCTCTTCACTGAGAGACAAGGGTGGTCTATTCAAATGTAGGCACTTATATCAGAGACAACCAGTTTTGGTCAGATGCATGCTACTTGAAGTCAGTGCAACTGCTAGAACCTAGTGCCTGTGTTGTAAATAATCATGGACACTTTGTTCAAAATAAATATATATTTTTTCTTTTTTTTTTTTTAATATTTTTTAGGCTATTTTTAACATCTTTAAATATTTTGTTAAGTTTTGTTATGCTATAACTAACAGGTCTGGCAGACTTTGCCTGTATTAGTAAATAAAATAGGACTGGGACATGTGATCAAGTATTGCCCACGAGTGCCCATGCTGCTAGTGCAATCCCCAGACCAAGACTGGCTCATGGCAAGCAAAACTCTCCCAGACAGGCCTGGAGCAGGGAATAGCATCAGCCAGGGGCTGTTCCCAGTAAGCAGTTTGGACTGGGGAAGGAGGTTAGATATGTACAGAAGCAGATGTGCAGATACGAGGTGATTCACTCTGTTTAACCTCAGTGCTAGAAAAAGATCCTTGACTAATTTTATTTGATAATATAAACATGGGTATATCATCTCAAAATGGTTGAAGACATTGCAGAATACTTCAGTAGAAAAAGCCCAAATGGCTATGACATAACATAGAAATTTGGCATTTGATCAAAATAAGGTATAGGTGTAGTGATACTTGATTATGATGTCTTAGAAGGCTGTAGTCTTTTTTTCTTGCTTGCATAAAGCTCGCTCTTTTTCTCTTTCATGCATAATTGTCCTGGTTTTGGCTGGGATAGAGTTAATTTTCTTCCCAGTAGCTGGTATACTGCTGTGTTTTGGATTTAGGATGAGAATAATGTTGCTAACACACCGATGTTTTAGTTGTTGCTAAGCAGTGCTTACACTAGTCAAGGACTTTTCAGCTTCTCATGCCCTGCCAGCGAGAAGCTGGGAGGGGGCACAGCCAGGACAGCTGACCCAAATTGGCCAGAGGGATATTCCATACCATATGACATCATGCTCAGCATATAAACTTAGGGGAGTTGGTCAGGGGCTCTGTGACCACTGCTCGGGAACTGGCTGAGCACTGGTCGGTGGGTGGTGAGCAATTGCATTGTGTATCACTTATTTTGTATATTCTTTTATCGTTGTTGTTGTTATTATTATTATTATTATTATTATTATTATTATTATTATTATTATTATTATTATTATTTCCCCTTCCTTTTCTGACCTATTAAACTGTCTTTATCGCAACCCACGGATTTTACTTTTTTTTCCCCGATTCTCTCCCCCATCCCACTTGGAGGGGTGGGAAGTGAGCGAACTTGTGGTGTTTAGCTACCGGCTGGGGTTAAATAACAACAGTCCTTTTTGGTGCCCAACGTGGGGCTCGAAGGGTTCGAGATAATGACAGGTTTGATTGGAATGTGCTAGATCAATTTCACAGCTGTTATTGCTGTTTAGCCATTAATCGGCAGGCTCCTGTGCTTGCCACGGGGCTTGCTTGCCTTACTGTATATGAGAGTCTAGTGCTCGTTAGTGGCTGCTTTTTGCTTTCGCTGCTTGCTGCACTGCTGTACTGCTGATCACCTTACTCTGCTGTGCCTGGGAACATTTTGATAACAGCAATGGCCATGTGCCTGGGCTGGCAGATGGCCAGGGCATCCCTGCTGTGTCTGTGCTGCTGTACTGGACAGGCTGGAACTCCAGTGTGAACTCGAGTCGACGGGACTGTGACCTGTGGATGAGTCCACGTGGGAGTGGGACACCCTGAAGCATCTGTGGCCGTGGATAAGCCCATGCCAGAGCAGGTACATCTTGAAGTGTCTGTGGCCGTGGTTATGTTTGTGCTGCAGCAGGTATAGCTCTGAAGGCATTGTGGCCCAAGGATAAGTCCATGCTGCAGCAGGTACACCTTGAAGCATCTGTGGCTGTGCATGAGGTCATGCTGGAGCACCTCAAAGCATGTGGCCATTGATAAGCCCACGACATCATAGCAGGAACCCCTTGTTGCTAGCCAGGCTAGGAGCAAGGGGAGGAGTTCATTGCAATGTTAAACCCTATAACCTGGCCCAAAGGGACCAGGGGTGGAGATTGTAATGGAAATACCTTTAAATTGTTGTAACCCACGATTTGAGTTGCATGTTACAGAAATTACTATAGCAGGAACCACCTGAACCAATGGAGGAGAAGCCTTACAAGGAGCAGTGCAAGTGCAGCAGTGACCCGACCTGAGCTGGCTTTGGTGCCCAGTAACTCCACGCAACGCACCACCTCTCCTGTCCTGAGTGACCACCATAACAGATGGAGCCCAAAGTCATGGACTAAATGAACTCAGTGGACATTTTGTGGACATTTTATGGACATTTTAGAGACATTTCACAGGGGTGGTCCATAGGCTAGGAGAATGATATCTGTGCAATATATCAAGGGATGGGAAGGGTGGTGGTGGTTAATGAGGATGTATTGGATAGTGTGGGACCTGAGCATGACGTAAATGGTATGGAATAATGGGTGGAGAATGTGCTGGTTTTGGCTGGGATAGAGTTAATTTTCTTCATAGTAGCTAGTATGGGGCTGTGTTTTGATTTCTGCTGGAAACTGTATTGATAATACAGGGATGTTTTCATTACTTAGTTATTTAGTGAGCAGTGCTGACACAGAGTCAAGGCCTTTTCTGCTCCTCACCCCACCCCACCAGCGAGTGCTGGGGGTGCACAAGAAGTTGGGAGGGGACACAGACGGGACAGATGACCCAACTGACCAAAGGGATATCCCACACCAGATGACGTCATGCTCAGCATATCAAGCTGGGGGAAGAAGAAGGAAGGGGGGGACATTTGGAGTGATGGCGTTTGTCTTCCCAAGTAACCATTACGCGTGATGGAGCCCTGCTTTCCTGGAGATGGCTGAACACCTGCCTGCCGATGGGAAGTGGTGAATGAATTCCTTGTTTTGCTTTGCTTGCGTGCGCGGCTTTTGCTTTCCCTATTAAACTGTCTTTATCTCCACCCACGAGTTTTCTCACACTTACTCCTCCGATTCTCTCCCCCCATCCCACTGAGGGGGAGTGAGTGAGTGGCTGTGTGGAGCTTAGTTGCTGACTGGGGTAAAACCACAACAATAATGCAGTGAATGACATGGAACAGGCTTGTATTCTGTGAGGCAGAATCATCTGTCAAATATTACTGAGGTAGAGGTATTGGTTTTACTTTATAGACATCTTTTGAGGCATGACAAAATGAGAAAGTAGGAAGTGGGCTGAATGGTTTGATGCAATGTCAGTCACAATTCCTTCGCTTGACATTGAGTGCCAGTGTGTCCTGGTTTCAGCTGGGATAGAGTTAATTTTCTTCCTAGTAGCTGGTACAGTGCTGTGTTTTGGATTTAGCATGAGAATAATGTGATAACACACTGATGTTTTAGTTGCTGCTAAGCAGTGCTTATACTAAGTCAAGGACTTTTCAGCTTCCCATACTCTGCCAGTGAGGAGGTGCACAAGAAGCTGGGAGGGACCATAGCCAGGACAGCTGACCCAAACTGGCCAAAGGGATATTCCATACCATATGACATCATGCTCAGTGTATAACTGGGGGAGTTGGCCGGGGGGACAGCGATCGCTGCTTGGGGACTGGCTGGGCGTCAGTCGGTGGGTGGTGAGCGGTTGCATCACTTGTTTTTCCTGGGTTTTGATTCTCTCTCTCTGCTGTTGTTTTCCTTTTCATTACAATTTATTGTTGTTGATGTTGTTATTGTTATTATTATTATTATAGTTTATTTCAATTATTAAACTGTTTTTATCTCAACCCACGAGTTTTCTTCGTTTTGGTCTTCTGATTGTCTCCCCCATCCCACCAGGGGGGAGTGAGTGAGTGACTGTGTGGTGCTTGGTTGCCGACTGGGGTTAAACCACGACACAGTGAAAACACAAAAATACATATTCACCTTTATTAGTAAATAGAGATTGAAAAATCTGATAATATGAATTGCTATGGACAATGGCTCTTCACTGGTTGGGTGTCTTCCATGTTTTGGGCTCATTACTGCACAAATTTATGAAAAGTGAGGAAGCTGTAAGTTTTAGACTTTAAACTTTCACTTAACACATCATTTTTGACAATTCAAACCTGACAGCACTTGGAAAAAAATTTTCACTTGGATGAGTTTGCAAATAACTTTGGGTACTTCTATATCTTTGTCCATATTTGCATGAACCCACTCATTTCAGTGAGTGCTTGCACAGCTTTGAAAACTTACGCACAAATTAATTAGGACCAGAGCTGATCTCAGCTCAAGTGCTCCAAAACACTCATGGAAGTCAATGACTGTGATGCAGTCTCACAGAGCAGTCAGCAAGCTGAATAACTCAAGAGGATTTTTTTTTTCATAGAATCATTTAAGTTGGAAAAGACCTTTAAGATCATCGAGTCCAACTGTAAACCTAGCACTGCCAAGTCCACCACTAAACCATGTCCCTAAGCGCCACATCTACACGTCTTTTAAATACTTCCAGGAATGGGGACTCAACCACTTCCCTGGGCAGCCTGGTCCAAGGTTTGACAACCCTTTCAGGGAAGAAATTTTTCCTTACATCCAATCTAAACCTCCCCTGCCGCAACTTGAGGCCATTTCCTCTCGTCCTATCGCTTGTTACTTGGGAGAAGAGACCGACCCCCACCTCGCTACAACCTCCTTTCAGGTCGTTGTAGAGAGCGATGAGGTCTCCCCTCAGCCTCCTTTTCTCCAGGCTAAACAACCCCAGTTCCCTCAGCCACTCCTCATAAGACTTGTTCTCCAGACCCCTCACCAGCCTCGTTGCCCTTCTCTGGACACGCTCCAGCACCTCAACATCCTTCTTGTAGTGAGGGGCCCAAAACTGAACACAGTATTCGAGGTGTGGCCTCACCAGTGCCGAGTACAGGGGCACAATCACTTCCCTGCTCCTGCTGGCCACACTATTTCTGATACAGGCCAGGATGCCATTGGCCTTCTTGGCCGCCTGGGCACACTGCCGGCTCATGTTCAGCCGGCTGTCGACCAGCACCCCCAGGTCCTTTTCCACCAGGCAGCTTTCCAGCCACTCTTCCCCAAGCCTGTAGCGTTACATGGGGTTGTTGTGACCCAGGGGCAGGACCTGGCACTTGGCCTTGTTGAACCTCATACAATTGGCCTTGGCCAGATCCCTCTGTAGAGCCTTCCTACACTCACACACCTGCCCAACCTAGTGTCGTCTGCAAACTGACTGAGGGAACACTTGATCCCCTTGTCCAGATCAGTGATAAAGATATTAAACAGAACTGGCCCCAGAACTGAGCCCTGGGGAACACCACTTGTGACCGCCTGCCAGCTGGATGTAACTCCATTCACCACAACTCTCTGGGCCCGGCCGTCCAGCCAGTTTTTGACCCAGCGCAGAGTCCACCTGTCTAAGCCGTGAGCCGCCAGCTTCTCTAGGAGAATGATGTGGGAGACGGTGTCAAAGGCCTTACTGAAGTCCAGGTAGACCACATCCACAGCCTTTCCCTCATCCACTAGGCGGGTCACCTTGTCATAGAAGGAGATCAGGTTAGTCAAGCAGGACCTGCTCTTCATGAACCCATGCTGACTGGGCCCAGTCATCTGGTTGTCCTGTACGTTCTGCATGGTGGCACTCGAGATGATCTGCTCCATAACCTTCCCTGGCACCGAGGTCAGGCTGACAGGCCTGTAGTTCCCCAGATCCTCCTTCCGGCCCTTCTTGTAGATGGGCTTGATGGATACCTAGAAAAGTACACCACAGTGCTGTATCTAGATTCAATACTGCACCCAAACTAGTCTGTTTAAAGATAGCTCAGCTAGCAACAGCAGGGTCCGCGCTTGCTTTGTGTTGGTGGTGAAAGAAGAACAGTAGTATCCTGTAGCATCAGCAAGATTCAAAGAGCATGAGAAACAGGCAAAGGGATTTTGCTTGAATTATTAATGAATTACAGCAATTATGATCTTACAGAAAGAACAGAGATAAAATGGATCATTCTCACAACCAAAGAGATGAGAAAAACCTGAAGACTATATTTATCAGAAGAGTCGATTCTGCTACTGAGACATTTTGGCATTGAAAAAATGAAATACCATGAATTATGGAGATTGTTTAATCTATGTGACTGCTCTGAATAGAAGGTGGTACAAAGGCATGTCAAAAGAGTGGGAAAATTAGCAGCTCAACTTGGCAGATAGCTAGAAAAGAAGGCCATGTGCAAGTCATCATCACAGGATAAAATAGTAAACAACTGGAAAAGGCTGAGATTACCAGGGCTGGTAAGAAGCTGGTTTGATGCAGTAAGAGAAGGCTGCACATGTACTTGGTGAAAAAGCTGCTCAGAAAAATGGACAAAGAAATCACAGTAATCATGCTGTCAAGATGCCAGGAGGTGTGGGAGCAGTCTAACAGAAGGCTGCAACTGTCCACAAAAAATGGGGGCTAGCCCTGAGCTCATTGGGGATGGCTGAAATGAAAAGGTTGGAAAGGTTTTCGGTTTTGTTCTTACAATGGTTTTGATGGAAGAACACTACCTTTTAAATTTCCGATACAAAATTTAAGTTTTAGCACAAAATCTGATACCACCAGATGTTTGCCTCCAAGTTAAATCTTCTGTTTGAGAAATGATGCTATGCTTCCTCACAGGAATAATAGTTTGCATGATTGAAATCCTGCTCTCGTGTAGGTAGAGTTTTTAGTTAGACTTCATCCCCATGAGGTATCATGATGTTCCCACTTGCAGGAGCTATACCTCAAAGGAATTGTAAGCCAGCCATGTAGCTGAGCTCAGGAAACAGGGACATGAGGCCACTGACCTGTTATTCACATGGGGCATCGATAGGAATAAAATTACTGAATTTCAGGACATTCAGCATTTCAACACTACTTTGAAAATTTATCTTTAAAAGAAACCCTTTATGGGAAAAATAGCTTTAATCAGCAATCCAATCTTGTGTTGGTGAAAAAAGTTCAGTGTAAGTTCCTCAACTATTTCTGGAAAAGAAAGCTGGTAGGTTAAGAAACGTCAAAACATAGGTGGTGTGAGATGGAAGGATGGTAGAGTCACTACTAATGGCCAGGTTGTATGGTTGATCAATGAGATGGAAGATGATGGCATCAGGGGCAGCAGGTGAAGAAGGGAGGAGGAGGAGGACGAAAAAAACACAGCAGCATTTCATATGTTGCAAAAGCTTTTTGTTTCCTCCTCTTCACTTTCCGAAGCCAGATGAACCCATGCCTCCAAGGCACCTAATCAGAGATGAAAGGAAAAAAGTGAAAAAAAATGAATAAAAAGAAAAAAAAAAATTCCATTCATGGATAAGGATGGCTGTATCCTTCTGTACCCACAGATCTATTAGTGAAAACATTTTAATTCAATTTAATGTTTTGGTCAAAATTTCTCAGTGCAGCTTGAAAGTAATTAAACAAAATAAAAAGGTCTGCAGAGGCATCTAATTCCCACCTCCCAGCTGTGTTATGAAGCTTAAGGCTGGTTACAGCCACAGATCAAGCAAAAAAGTTTGCTAAACATTTATTTATTTTCTGTATTAAAAAATGTGCCCTTTTTTTTCCCTCACAGAAAAGGGTCATTATGTCTCAGTCTGTCAGTGGGATTCCTTTCAACCTAAACCCTTATTTCATACAACTATTTTTATTCATAATTGTAGCTATGGGGCCTGGTCCTATTTTCACACTAGGAAAATGCGGTCGATTTCAATACAGCCAGTCGTGGTCAGACTTCTGTAAATGAGATTAGAATTGAGCCTATGTCAAACACAGTAGAGCCAGAAGAAGATTTATTTGTATCATTGAACTCTTCGGGTGAGGATTTGTCCCATTAAAATGTATTATCTATTATACTTTGGACAGCATGACCAAACCAAACCAACACTCAAAATTGGATGTTTGGAAGGAACAGGTTTCTGTTTTTCTCCTTCAACACAAATTCATTTGAGAGCTTTTGCTGATCTGGGGACTTTTTAAAGAGCCAAAGAGAGAATTCTGCAAAGATCACGAAGACCTGAACCAACATCTTTGGTGAAAGGCCTGGGCTGTGTTTCAATGAAACAAGAGGGTGTTGTTCTTCAGGGTGCTCTGAGTTTGAAGCTGCACACTCTTTTATAGCCATTGACGCATTGGCTAGAAAATTTATTGCGTGCCCAAGCCTTCAGGCGATTTGTGTTTGTGGGGTGAGCAGGGCCTCGTGTTCACTTCAGGCTTGTGCAAGTGACCTGCTGAAGCTTGGGTTTCTTCTGATCCCCATTCAACAGTACGTAAAATAATCCCATTTCTTTAGCACTAACCAGCAAGCAGATGCAGTCAAAACGACTAGTCTCACTCACAGGAGTGCATATCCCCATTTTACCAGAAGCCTAAAACTTACCAGAACTACTCTTGCAAACTTCCAGCGCCACCCCCAAATGTTCTTGGGTGAAACAGCTAGAAGCGTGGTTTTCAATAACTGCAGCTGTGTCTGCCAAGTACTTCTACAGAGGATCCCCAGAAGCAATGTCCCATTGCCAGTCCTGTTTATGAATTTTCTTGTTTGACCTTGAATATTTCCACTCCGTCTCTGACGGAGGTGGCTGTTGTTGTTTGCCCCACCATTTACCATGGAAAGTCAGGCCTAGACATTCACAATATGTGTCTAAAGTGTTTAGCATTGATAGCTACCTAAATGCCCAGTGAAATCCAGGAGGGGTTATTAGTTTTAAAGGATCCTAGGCATCCAAATATCTTTGAGAGTTTGAGAGCAAGCTTTTTTCATTCTTCAGTTAGTCTACACTGACCTTTATTGCTTTCCCTTGGCTTTCCCTTTGTTCCTTCCATTTCTTGAGGTCTCTGTTGTGCTCCGAGTAGTTGATCCTGTCTCTCAAAAGACACAAATATCATGATCCTATGGCGCTCTCTGCGTCTTTTGCAGGTCTTTTCTGCTTCCACTGAAGTCTTAAAATAAAACTCCTTTTCATTACACTTTGGCATTCATTTTTGGGTACGATACTAGGATAGTAGCAGTATTTACTAAAACTATAAAAAGAACATGAAAAGCTGATGTGATGAAGGAGTAAAATAAACAGGAACACAATACTCCTTAAACTAGCCCTTTTAAACCTAGATATTGCATTCTAAAGATGCCAGCAGTGCAGATAAAAAGGAATCACATCAAGAAATGTGAATCACAACCCTGTTCGAAGGACTGCACTGTAATTATGTTTTCTTCCTCTTTGTAGACTCACTAAATAACTGTTGAAAGAAACACTGATGGCATTGGAAAGCAGGGGTGCAGAGCCCATGCCACCACAGCACCATAGCCATCCTGCTACCCTACTGCAGGGTCCTGAGGTCACATCATTACGCTGATACCCACTCTGAAAGTGGGATTTCAGTGTGAAATCAGGCATTCTTTTGTGGATCCGGGAATGGTTTAAGAGGTCACTGACCCTCAAGCTCTCCACTACCTGTGCTAGCTGAGAAATGATAACTGATCATTAGAGCAGTCCTAAATCCATGCCAGGGCAAAGTGAAACAGGTTTTATAAAGAAAAGCCTTTCAGTCTTTTCAGTCCACATCTCACTCAAGTCAATTAAGAACCATTTTTCAGCTCAGGGTAGGAAACAGCTCTTGAGGCTGAAGAGGTGAGCGGTGCTAGTCACCTCATTTACTGTTCATACAGATCCATCTGAGAGGTATACCTCAGGAATTAACAATTACTGGTGTCAGCTACCCCTTACAGGGCAGTTTCATGGCAGCCAGCTATTGCATAAGCAAATATTCATTATTTATATTTACTGTAGCTTCAAGAAGATTAGTGCAGCTTTTTAGGCTGCATATAGTGACTTCCAGACATGAGCTAGAAATCTAGGAAGTCAAGAAATGCTGTTAATCAGAAACATAAATGTGCATTACCTGTGTTTAAATAGAATATATTGCAGTATTAGTAGGCATGAAGAATAGTCATACGGCATTTGTAAAATCAGTAGTTACAGAGATAAATAGTTGGTAGTTTACATTCAAAATTTCAGGTTTACACAAGCAGGTGGTCAATGTACTGGGAAGAAATCTTAGCTAATTTACCTAAGTTCAGAGACTACTTTGCCAAGGTTTCAGGGGATCTGGAAGTAGGAACCTCAGCCTGATCACAAATTCAGTCCCAGGGAATGGCATCTCAGCACGCAAACCTTCTCTTATTGTCATATCACCTAGTATAAAATCATCTGACTTTCTCCAAAATTACCAGGTGTTCTTTGTATTAAATTATTTTAATCTGTATAAAGCAAATAACTGCAGACATTGGTATTCTAAAAATAGTAAACAAGTGTATCTCATGCAAGCCAGCTTTCTGATCAGCATGGGAAAAGCCCCAACCCATTACTTATTTTTTAAAATTCTTACTTCCCACATTTTCTCATCCTCTTTATTTCCTAATGAGTAGTAGCTTTTCATTGACATTTTATCAAGCAGTTTTCATATTGTTATTTCTGATGTTATGCTGTTGAAATATTGAAGCATACTAAATGAATAATGTTTAAATGATAGGCTTGATACTTTGCAGATGCATCAGAAAATTGACAGAAGCTGTCCTGTAACGTATACAAAGAGCATTTAAAGAACACGGAACAAAACCACAAAACTAGTCAGCTGATCTCCTTCAGTGAGAAACGGGGTTTCAAAAATACCTTATGTGGAAGCCTGCAACCAGGCTGGTTGATCTGAAAGTGAGACCACGTGGTCCTCCTTGGGCTGAATAGGCATCCTGCATTCATTGCCCAGGAGATGAACAATGTAGAGGTCTATTAATCATAATAAGGATTGCAATAAATCATAACAAGGATTCTGTCCCAGCCAATGAATGAAGCAAACTCCAAATCTGCGGCTGAATGCAGAGACAAGTTAATTCATCAGTGAATTGTCAACAAAGAATGTGCCTTAATCTTAATTACTGGTAGACCACCATGTCAGAGCCCTGAAACATGCCTGAATATTAATAAAAAGAGCAAACAAGGTGTCAGCATGGAGTGATGTGCTAGTTTCACATCCTGAGGTGATACTGGCTACAAACGGGAATGCTTCTTAGATTCACAGGCACATTTAGCTCTCAAGCGTCCTCTCCTTTATGTGCCATGCTGCCCCAGATGTCGCATATCATCCAACAGAAAAGTCCTTCTCTGCCTTCCACGCTGGAAGCTTATGGATCTCAGGCTGCTAAGGAAATGGTATTTTTTAATTTGCCTTTGAGCATGAGGGGGAAGAACATGAGGCTTCTTGCACTCAGACAAGGTAATCTGTACAATCTTGCGGTCAGGCTCCTGGTGGGGTATTAAGGCAAATATAGTTGACAGTAATGATGATTTTCATATGTGACACAGCTGTCTAGGTTCCCTTTACAATAATGGAGAAAGGATTAGATGCTTGTAAGCTGAAATGCATTTTATCCTAAAATAGGCATTACATGACTAATTTCTTAAATATTTCTTAAATATTTCTCTCCAGTGGTAATTAAGAGGGTGCTGGTAGTACAGATGCAGGTGTCTGCACAGTAAGCTTCTGAAGGCGGGTGGGGAGAATCTCCTCCTGGGTTCTTGAAGACTTCTTGCTTTTGGCAGCAAGTACTGTGTGGTGTGTTCATGGGTTCAGAAGGGAGACGCGATGTGCAGCAGTCTTCCCAGCATGGACCAAGACGTGCAGAGAAATGTCTCTGTCTTTCTATTCATCACTCTTGGGAAGGTAAGACAAACATTTTTAGAAGTCACATACATATGTAGGCTTACATTCTACTATTGCTACCTGAGATCTGTGTTCTCTCTGTCATTAAAGTGATGCTGGCAAGAGGAGGCCTAAAATCCTCTGTAGCTTTGTCTATACAAGGCACAGACACTTTTATTTAGTCCCCAAATACCTATTCCTTACCCATTTTTATATCCAGTGCATTAAGGTCACCAAAGTATGATGACCTGGAGGCATTTAGTTATCAGCAAACCTGATTGGATTTGGGGATAGTTTTTCTTCAAGCAAGAGAGTCTCCTTGATATGTGATTGCTGAATAAATTTTTGCGACTTATATTTTTATCCCAAGAGGAAAATCCATGAATTTGTGAGTGTTAAGTGCCTGAACTGTCACAGACACCAGCTAGCACTAGTTTCTGACTAGATTTAGGCTTTTTTGTTAAGAAAGAAGTAATCAGTCAGAACATTCTGTGCTTTCTTGCCAAGATCTTAGTCTCTAAGTGCCATCTTCAGCAGTGTATTGTCAATGATGTCATTTATTTCTTTGTCTAAATGCTATACCAGAAACTTCTCTATCACTTTGGATTTTCAGCTTCAAACACATTCAAGAGATCTGTGTTCTCTTATCGATATCTGCCATCATTACACTCCCCTCTTTTGGATATTAAAACCTGGAAGCTCATGCAAAGCAATTATTACTCTTTTTCTAACTTGGCAATTTTTATTTGTAGTTCATACTGTTTTCCTTTCAAACTTTTTTCCTCTTACTGCATTTTTTATTTTACTGATGACTGTGAGCTGTTCCTTTCTAAGGTGGCCTACAAAGGTTTTGTTTTGTTTTGTTTTTTTAAATTTGACTTATACTTTGTCTCTTTCTGGTGTACAAAGATATTCTTTCTTTTTGTTTGTTTATTCATAGCAATTATTTTTTCTTGGTTATTTCAGGAATGTCAGTGCTGGCCTTTTCTGATTTTTCTGGATGCTACTTTGAATCTTCCCAAGGACAGTTATTATTAGCTCTTACATTGCAGCTGACTGGATATGGGTGTTGAAAGTTTAATCTGTTATCTCCATAAAATATAATTACTTGTACCCGCCAACCTTGAAACGAGCCCATATTTATATAAAAAACCTAACTATTTCTCAGTGAAAGCAAAATTTACTAGCTACCTCGTATCTTCCAGAAATGTTCTCCAAAACTGCTAGCTTCATTAGATATATATCATCTTGACTAAATCTCAGCCAGGCTTTCTTATCTATACACGTGTGCCTAATATTAATAAAGTAAATTCTTGCAACCTCCCACTCCCTATTTCATAAGGAACATGTTGTATCTAATTTCCTTCAAAACTTCCCAGGGAAGATTTCACTGACACTGTGTAGTTGTCTAGCTTGCAGTTTCTTATCCTAATATTAGTGTTTAAAACTGGTCAGGTGAATCAAACCTTAAATGCCTATTTCTCTTCTTTGAGTATAAAGAAGATTGCCAGGTCTTACAGCAATACGCTTTGTTAGGTGAGATGAATCCCATGGCTTGTCTCCGTCCCCTGTTTTCCCTTCCCCAGTATGTTCCTTTTACCCCCCCTAAGTAAGGCTATACGGTTTACATCAGATCATACAACATGCAATATACACCATCAATATTGGCCTCTGTGCTGTCAGAAGTAGCGGTCAACTTGCGTATGACCTTGAAAACTTTATGCACAGGTTGGCCTTGACATACATGGACCACATGCAATCTATGACACTGGGACTCTGTAAAATATGTGGCCAAGTAGTGACTTCTGCCAGCCCTAAGGGAATGCAGCCTGAGTTGTAATGCACGCACATCACTACAATGAAGCATTGCCTAAAGGAAAAGGTCACAGCTCCTTGTGCTTCTGATGCTTATATTTTCCACAGCTGACTTTAAAACCTTTTTTGGTGACTATTTGGGCCTTTAGGTTAATTAGTTCCTCTCACTCCCCAGGTTTATTTTTTGCCCCAATGGATTCTCATCCCCCTCCTTTCACAGTTTATTTTATTACACTGAATAGACCAAGATCCTCTAGTCCTCTCTTAACAGAGAGACTCTTTTCCTCTGATCTTCCTTGTAGACCTTTGCAATTTCTCTCCCTTGGTGATGCACAGCCAGGACAGTATTCTAGATAAAGCCTTACAGGGACTTTCTGCAGGGCCATTATTAAGAAATCCCTCTCAACAGATACTAATACTTAACTGTTAGGTAGGAAAGTGGACATCACTGAGGAGTAAATACGTAAGACTGTTCCACTCGATGAAATGTCTCTCCTCAAACTTTGCTACTGTTGCCTTGTTGCCATTTGCTGAAATAAACAGCAGTCCTGTGTTAAAATAAAGGCATCCGTGGCTCGAACACCCATGAAGAGAAGTAGCTGTTGAATTGTCTCCTCGCCTGCTATGGCCGACAAGCTCAATGACAGAGATAAATGTAAGTTGGCAGCATTACCAGATCCATATTTTAGGCAAAAATTGAAACCTCGCTTCTATGAAATGCTGACATGGCTCTCTGGAAGGATGAACCATTAAGTGCAGGATCCATCCTCCCTTACCTGCTTTGCTGAGTGCTCTGCAAGTTGGTATTTCACATACCCGTGGAGAGAGCCACTGATGTGGCAAAGCAAATCTTCTGAGTGGAAAAAATACCCTAAAACCAATCAAGCTCAAAAGCTCTGTAAGGGACACTGAGCCTAGGGCAAAGTTGTTTTGGGTTACAGTCTGACATGAGACATGGGCTGGGCAATGCAGAGCATCAGTCGAATACAAATCTAACTCAGTTGTCTAAAAATAAGTGTCCGGTGCTATCTGGGATGCCCTAAGATACCATGTCTGGTCTATAATTGCTGATCAAAATGGGTACAGGTTTCCTATACATCCAGTGTGATATATCTCAGCCCTGTGCTAATGTCTTAGATGTTCTAATGCATCTCTTACATCACCAGGCACTTATGTGCTGGGAAATGAGTTGATTCCCTAATGCCCCAGACCCCTAAATGTAAACCGTTAGATTTAACTGTCTTCATCTCAAATTGAATCCCACCACTATACTTGGTCAGCTGAATCCCACCTCATGTTTGTGTCCTACTTGTACGTGCTTGCAAAGGGGGCTGATCTGAAGGTGTGGAAGCAGGACAGGAGATGAAGCATGCTGAGCTGCTCCGTTGGAGGACACAAACATACTCCTTGAGTCCAAAACATTGCCATTTATTCTTTCTTGCTTACTTGGTCCTAACTGGAAGGAACATACCATTTGTTTCTATACAGGGCAGCAAATTGTATTTGTGAACAAGACTCTGGCTACTTTAATCTTTAATACTATTCCAAGAACAGGTTGATTACAATATAATTCATTTTGTAAAATAATTTATTTCTGTTTTGTCTTAGAAAGATATTCATCCATCCATCAGGAGCAATTTCCAGGTTTGTCCTACATTTCCAGAAAATCCTGTCTGATCTCAAATAAGTGGTTGATTGCTAAGTCATGACCATTTGTAGATGTCATCACCTTCAGTCAGATTTCTGAGTGATCAGAAATTTTCAGAATAGAAAATTAAGCACATATTGTCTGATGAAGAAATTCCTACTTCCTGTGTATGAAATGAAATATCAGGGTAGTCCGTGTAGGCCACGTTTCCTATGTTTTTATCCCTATAGGCATAATATTCATGGAGGATTTGGCTGTATTTCATATATGCTAGCTGTCCAATTGCTTATTCAGACAGTAATGCTGATATCAAATTGTTTGGAAATGGTAAACATAGTTCACCGTTAAATATCACCTACAGGAAAGCCCAGAAGAAAAGGTCTAGGGATTAATCTAAAGAAGGATCTGGACTAAAGTTTTACATTGAATCAGAGGGGGTTGGAGCTGTAGGGCTAATACAGTGACGATTCTTCAATATTTCCCAAAGCCAGCATCCCTTTGTGCTGCCTGCTAAGTGATTCTTCAGAATTATGTATTACCTTCAGCTATATTCAATTTGCTCCCATATGACTAGTGTGACAACAACAAAAATGTGTGCTTTTAAAAGCGTAGTCGTTATGGTATCTTCTTTTATTGTCTGGTAGTTGCAGTGTGTTCTATTGCATTACATGAAAAATAGAGTCTGTCTCTTCTGTGATTAGATAGAGAGGAAAGATGGGTGCTGTATTTTGTCAGAATTTACAGCAGCTGATAGGGGTAAATGAATAAAATATTCTAGTTAGTGTTTACCTTGTTTCTTCCTTTGCTGACTATCGAGATCGCTTCATATTCTTTCCTTTTACATAACAGGCTTAGCCAAAAGCACCTTTTTCTTTTTTTCTGATCTTCATCATATTCAGTGAATGCTGGAACTTATGACAGTGAATCCAAATCTTGCAGTGGATAGCTGCTTTCTGAGCGGGCTGGGGGGAGGATTTTTCTTGCACTCCCTGAAATGGGTCATTTAAATAAAAGGGCTACAACTGATGATTAGTGTTGACCCTTAAAATCCTATAAAATCATCACTGTCTGAGAACTGTTTCCTCTGCTGTTCTATTTGTGTGTGTGGAAGTGGAGAATTTCTGTAATGGGTAAATCTAAAGCCAAAAAACAGAAGTGAAGCTTTTTCTCCCCAGAGATTTAGCCTTTGATGCATGCATTGGTTTCCTGTTTCTCAGAAGGCTTTGGAGATCGTTCACGTGAAAGCCACCATAGGAAAACCACCGCAGGAAAAAAGTATGAGTGAAGCATTCCTGGCACCTATTACTAGCTCTACCAAAAACCAACCCAATGGAAGAATGCCATGGCCTACATTTCTAAAGGAGGCTAGTAGTTTTGGAGGGCCTAATTTTCAAAGCAGCTGAGTATCCAAAAATGCAAGTGAATTCCCTTAGAACCATTCTTGACACCTCACAGTCAAGTCATGCATCTTCCTTTAGTCATGATACATTTTTTTGCAAACCTGAAAAACAGAGACAGCTTTGGAAATGTAGGAACTTTGGTGCATTTGGGAGAGAAAAGATTCCATTCATGCAAAGCAAAGAAAAATGAAACACTTCTATAAATGAGCCATAATCCATCTCCCATGCCCAATTAAGATGTCGATATATCTCTAGCCTGACTTATGTCTCAGTTCAAACTCAACATTGCTAAAACAACATTCCTAATCTCCACCCCTTCCCTGCACTTGCATTCTCCTCTCCTTTTCAGTCATTCTGAAAAATAACACCATCATCCTTGTCAATCAAGCTTATCATTTGGGCATGATATTCACCCAGATGGATTTCTTTCCACCACATCAAGCTGTTTCTAAATCTCGCAGACACTTCCTGAAAAAAGATGCAGATTTTCTAATCCATCCACCCAGTTAAAATTTATCCAGGCTCTGAGCACCTGATGTCTCAAGCCTCGATAAACATAGTTTGGTCTTATTGATGTCTATCCAGAATTTGGATGCAAAAGTAACTTTCCTACTGTATTGTTTTGATCATATAATTTATTTCTGTATATTTCTTTAATAATGCTGTGTCTTTTCTGTTGTACCAAATATAAGAAAGTTCTCTTTTTCATGGTTTTACTCAGCTCTCTATATCTTAACTCATTCACTCTCACTTAACAGTGAGAGATCTGCTTTCAAGCCTCTGCTTCAAACGTTATACCAACTTACAGCTTTATGTTTTGTCCTTGTTTTGTCCCAGATGCTTCGGGTAAGTTCCCCCAAAGCAACCTTCGGTTTAATATTAGTCTGAATATGAATAAACATCCAGAATACCAATTTGACACAAGTCAATAAGTTTACCGATTAGTACTGGGACGACTGCGACCAACCAGTAACATAGATGATATTACCAAATTCTGGTCTGGTACGTGCCACAGTGACTGTAAATGAAGACCAGTTAAGAGACGATCTTGAACAGAAATATTTTTTCACCTTGTTTATGGCATTGAGTTTAATAGAATGATCCAACCTCCATCTGCCTAAGTCAAGAGCAAAAGTAAAAAGTATTAGGGTAACAGGCATGCAGGCTGTAGGTCTGATAGTCAACAAAAAGCATTATGCAGTAATTCTTAGCTGATCCACTGTGGTAAAAGGCTATGGAAAAACTTTATCTGATCCCTTAATATAATTGTGTTTACAACATAACACTATACAGACCATTTGCTAATAAGCAAAGAAGCTAAATTAAAATAGCTAAATAGCATCATCTGCCAATGATTTGCAAGGTCATGTCTTTCTTCTTGATATTTTTTCTTGACTCTCTTCTTTTCTGTGATGTCTACAAAACCTTGATAACATTCAGGTTAGTTGGGTGCTGCAAACCACTGCCTGTAACATCATCAGTTTCTTTATGACCGCCTTTTTTGCTCACCTATTAAAAATTACCTGCTTAAGGAGTTTTGAAGAAGGAATCACTTTTTCTTTTATATTTGTACAGTAGCTGTAGGGACTACAGTAAGATTTAAAAAAAAAAGATAGCTACTATATTTAAACCCAATTACTCAAACCATTTCTAAAAGTGAACAGCTTTTAAAAAAAATGCTTTGAAACAGCTAGCTCAATTCTAGCCAAATATCAGAGTAATCTTGTGAGAGCCATCCCCATCTTTATTGAAGATAATGACCTTCAAATAAAGGTAAATCTGAAAATATTTGGAGTCATCCTTCTCTATAAGACTCCAAGGCACACATTTTAAATGGGATCCGTGTTTACCTCTCATCTTTACTGAACTGATCATTTACTTTATTCCAGCTTGGTTACTCTACAAAATGAAACTAACACCTTCTAATAATGGTTGGCACAGAATGCTGTGCTACTTGGACATGTCTACATGAATTTTACATAAATTAATAAGTAAAGTAATGGTGGTTGTCAGTGCAATATTTATCATTACTTGCTGAATTGAGAGTGCGTAGTTTAAAGGACATAACTTACTAGCAATGACAACCTGCACAGGTTGCTCTAGCAAATGTCATCTTCTGTGATTTTAGCTTCAGCTGCATCCTACTGGCCAGCTGTATTAGCTATAATTCAGTTGTCAGTAAAATAGAGTTGTGTTGGTAGAAAACGTCTGCAGCCTCACTGCTCTTCAGGGTTGTATAATTGATCCTGCGCCAGAACCACTCAGGCAGGGACAACTGAGTGAGTACCCTGTCCCTTTGGACCCCTCCTGGAGGGAGGTGCAGGAAGGCACCAGCGTCCCATAGGATGCCTGTCACATCTGCCAGAGCCAGGTGTGTGTTTCAGATGCTCTGATGCATCTCTAAAGGTATTAAAGCCTGATGTCTGAGCAGTTGTGTTGAGTCCCTGGGTCATACATAAACATGCCTGTAGACATCCGCAATTAAATGTGAATCTAGACTGGAATATCATTCGAGATGTCTAGACTACGTTAACATACACTGACTGTATGTTAACAGGCTGCCCAGGGAAGTGGTGGAGTCCCCATCCCTGGAGGTATTTAAAAGACGTGTAGATGAGGCGCTTAGGGACATGGTTTAGTGGGCATGGTGGTGTTGCGTTGACAGTTGGACTCGATGATCTTAGAGGTCTTTTCCAACCTCAATGATTCTATGATTCTATGATTCTATGATTCTATGACTGACAGACAGACAGTGGAGAGAGGGGTATTCCCTGAAAGTGAATCAATTCCTCTTAAGACACAGGGAATGAAATGATCTCTGGACATGCCTTGAAGATCTTTGCATCTAGTTGACCAGTCTAAAGTAATGACATAACAGTTAGACATATAAAATTTGGGGAAATGATTCCTGGCCAAGAAAAAAAGGAAACAAGGAAATGGAGCTCATGATTTTTATGTAATAAAATCTGACTGCTGACATGGAAAATGGATAGAAGTGGGGGTCATCAGCACTGAAAGCACACGAGCCTATCAGATGAGCTGCAGAAAGAGCTGCTAAGGGTTGGTACAGGCCAGTCTAAATAGCCTGGGGGCTGTGTTTTAGGAACATGCCTGCATGTACTGAAATCCAACATAATATGCCTGTATTCATTTCATAATGTTGAATTTTCCATGTACTTGCAGATGTTCATGAACTGGGACTAAGCTTGAAAAGAAATCCTTACATCACTTCACAAGTCATTCCTGACAGACTGAAAAAGTGAAAAATCAACCTTAATGAGCTTATTTCTGAATCTACACGGGCAGAATTTGAGGATGAGTGTGATACCAACCCACCAGGGTGTGATCCCAGCATGAGTTGACAGGAATTGATACCTGAACCAAGCCCAACCACCAGGAAGACAGTAAAACTCCAGAGGAAAAAGTTCTTACGTAGTATAGCCAACTATCCATGGGTTTTGGTTTGCTCATTTTAAGTTTCCTCATTTAGTGCTTTGTAACTAAAACAAAAGAGGTGGCACCTCACCCAGACCCCAAAGTATCTGCTTTTAGGACAAGGTTCATTTTACTAAACTGCTGTCCAACAGTTAGCCACATAGTCTAAGGTGGTTGTCACAATTTCAACTGCAAGCAGCTTACCTCTGGGGATGGATTTATCAAACCTGTTTTGGCACCTGCCTTTTGATGGGACGAACTCACTTCAGGAGGTGCCCATCTCTCCCTGCTGACCATGAATGTTTCAGACCAGACATCCATCGTGTGACGGCCAAAGTCAGACTGGATGAACCATACCCTCCACATAGAAAGTCTTAACAGCAATTAAAGGAGAGCTAAACATCACCCTGCAGGTCCACTTTAAAGTACATAGCTTGAGTTAGGAAGTGATAGATAATGATAGATTCATAGTAATAAGATTTCCTTTGGAATATTTCCAAACTGCACAGCCTGGTGTGGTGTAGGATCCCAGTCTTATGATGGGAAGAAGCTCCTCCTTCGAGTTACCTTTCCCATTCCCAGGACCCCGTACAACACCACTACATCTGCATTCAGCCTTATTGCTCAGGCTTAAATTGGCTTAATTAGTGCCATTGATTTGAAGTGAGAATCACAGGGGCGGGGGGAGTGTACATAAGAATTTTTCAAGACTTTTGCTAATTAAACTCTGAGTTGCCAAACACTGGGATGATAGTCGTGGATTCTCAGGCAAAATAGAGTGGATATTGTGTTGGAGCTTGGCCCAGCTTCTATCCTACCTCAAGCTACTTTTAACGTTAGCTCAGGTAGTAAATAAAACAGAAGTGGTGTTTTAAAACAGCCTCCGTGAAGTGAATGAAATCCACGTAAACATCAGCAATCAAGGTGGCAGGCCCAGCTGTGCCACAGTGCCTAGCTTATATATATAGTTATAGCTATAATATAGCTATATTATATATATGATCTTGCACTTATCTATGCAAGAAAGAGTGTAAGCTATGAACATATATATAAAAATCATAGCTTATACTCTTTCTTGCGTAGATAAGTCCTAAATCAGGTCTTGCTGTGCATCTAGTTAAATGTAAAGAGCATCTTCACCGGCTTTTCTACTGCCTTATCTACATACTTCCCGTATGCTCCATTCTGGAGGGGCAGCCGTTTTGTGTTCAGGTATAATTTGCACAGGGTATATGGCATGCACTGCTGTGTGCAGCAGTTCTCTTCCACAGGGATTGCATTTTGGTTATGATTTTCCCTCCAGATAACACAGAAAACATCCTCTTTGAGATTCTCTGACTGCTGCTCGTACATGGAGCAGTATTGCAATGTCTGTATTTTTCCTAGTGACCCCTCGGCAGCTGCATTCCCTTAAGCACCTGGATGTTCCACATTATGCAGAGTGTTCTCTGTAAATGGCTGGGATAAATGATGAGATTCAACTGCTGGGGGAGTAACCTAATCAACATACAAGGTCACATTCAAAAGCTTGAATGTTACTTCCCAGTTAGAGCTATGTATTAGATGGAAGGCAAGAGAATAAATATTGATGATTTTCTTCACTGGCTAGTGATCCTTTTTCAGGGAAGCAGTTATAGTTTCTCAGCCGGTGTCCATGCACAAGATGCATTCTTCCACTAGGTATTTTTTCTTCCCTTAAGTCAGTAAAATAAATCTCAAGTAAAATTTGAAAAAGTACCCTGCAGTGAAAGACAAACTCAGAGGTGGTTTTTTCCCATTATTCACATTGTGGATTGAAATCGCAAAGATAATTGGCTACATTCTGTTTCCAATTACCCCTATTTCTACTCCACCGATATCATTAGGGATTGCATAGATGCTGCAGAACAGAATTAAGTTCACATCTCTTCAAGGTGGTAGGTACTTCCATGTGGTGCGTAGGTTGCTCGACAGGAGAGGTTTCTGAATGGGAGGGATAAGCAAGATCTAGAGGCAGCCTTGGTGCACTGAAACAGCTGAATCCGAGCACTGTGAGAGGTGTTCGGTGAAAGGATGTTGGACCACACTAGCAGTGAATAGGGCTTTTCCCCTCTTCTGCTTATCAAGGGTGATGTGGCAAAGTATTTCAGTGACCAGAAGAGACTTTCAGGCTGTATCTTTCATAACACCTGTTTGTGGGCTGTAGCTGTCACCCATCCTATGCAGCCGTAGACTTGCTGTTCATTGTTTTCCTATTCTTTTGCCCATTACCAATAACTCATCTCAATGTCCAGATGGAGACTGGTGATGAGTGGCGTCCCGCAGGGGTTCATATTGGGACCGGTACTGTTTAATATCGTCATCAATGACATAGACAGTGGGATCGAGGGCACCCTCAGCAAGTTTGCCGATGACACCAAGCTGAGTGGTGTGGTCGACACGCCAGAGGGACGGGATGCCATCCAGAGGGACCTGGACAAGCTGGAGAAGTGGGCCCGTGTGAACCTCGTGAGGTTCAACAAGGCCAAGTGCAAGGTCCTGCACCTGGGTCGGGGCAACCCCCGGGATCAACACAGGCTGGGGGATGAAGGGATGGAGAGCAGCCCTGCCGAGAAGGACTTGGGGGTACTGGTGGATGAAAAGCTGGACATGAGCCAGCAAGGTGCGCTTGCAGCCCAGAAGGCCAATCGTATCCTGGGCTGCATCCAAAGCAGCGTGGCCAGCAGGTCAAGGGAGGGGATTCTGCCCCTCTCCTCTGCTCTGCTGAGACCCCACCTGCAGTCCTGCGTCCAGCTCTGGAGCCCTCAGCAGAAGAAAGACCTGTTGGAGCGGGTCCAGAAGAGGGCTACGAAAATGACCAGGGGGATGGAACACTTCTCCTCTGAAGAAAGGCTGAGAGAGTTGGGGTTGTTCATCCTAGAGAAGAGAAGGCTTCGGGGAGACCTTATTGCAGCCTCTCAGTACTTAAAGGGGGCTTATAAGAAAGATGACAGCAAACTTTTTAGCAGGGCCTGTTGTGACAGGAGAAGGGGAAATGGCTTTAAACTAAAGGGGGGTAGATTGAGACTAGATCTAAGGAAGACATTTTTTACGCTGAGGGTGGTGAAGCACTGGCACAGGTTGCCCCGAGAGGTGGTGGATGCCCCATCCCTGGAAACCTTCGAGGTCATGTTGGACGGGGCTCTGAGCAACCTGATCTAGTTGCAGATGTCCCTGCCTATGGCAGGGGGGTTGGACTAGATGACCTTTAGAGGTGCCTTCCAACCCAAATTATTCTATGATTCTATGATTCTATGGTTCATTGCCTTCTCTCAGCATCATATATTTGCACCATAGAAGAACTGGGTGATATTTTTCAGTGAATTGTAGACTCCTTGAACAAAGGCTCCAGAGCATTTTTGAAAGCTGTTTCTCAACTATTTGGAGAACAGTTTTTGACTACAAATATTGACATTTATTTGAAACTAAGTGTTTGTTTTCAAACTGAAGTACCTCCCCCCCCCCCCCAAATATTATGTTCCCAGATCACCTGGTCTTATGAAATGATCTGAAGGAAATGAAAAGGAAAAAAACCTAAAAGTTTCATGTCAAGTCCATCTACACTGAAAATATAGCTCAAATAGTGACAGGGCAGTAACTGAACTGAAAATATTTTTTTGCAAGCTCCCATTCTTTGCCTAGACTCTTCATATTTGTTGATTGGTGGATTTTTTTGCTATAACAACTGCTTCATTGTGTAATTAATTTTACTGGATAATTCATTTGCACAGTTATTGCTTTGCATTTTTCAGTAATTAATTCCCTGTAAGCAGGTTCATGTTTTTTGTTTATTCCCCATATTATTCCTGAATTGTCTTCACTTTGTTAAGGTGACTGCAACAATCTTCTTCCCAGCCCTTTTCTCTGTCATTCTCTTGTTTCTCTTATTCTGTCATCGAGTCCTCAGCCCTGCAGCACCCTCCAGTCCTCACTTTTGACAGAGCAAAGACAATTTTTATTCCTTGCGTCATGGTCAAATGAAGCCAGTTTCAGGACACACACAAAAAAAATGGATGGATGAGGCAGTTACAAGGCTTTTGGAGAACAATTCAAGCTAATGCCTGGCTGGCTCTGGGCTTCTTGGCAGTGGTAGGGTGGTCCCAGGGACAGCTGGTGGGCTGGAAGTGGCCAGTAAGGCTTTATAAAGTCTGAGGTTAAGGACTGGAAGGACTTTAGGAGACTTTATGAGGTTCCAAAGACCTGGAGTGAGTGAAGTGGCCTGGGAGGAGATTTCAAGGTGCCTAGTGGGGGGAAACATAGGATGAGAACACTTAGTGGAGTTTCAGAGGGCTGTTGGTAGAAGGAGGTCCTTTCTGTCTCCTTACTGTGAAGGGCCTCATAATAAATAGAACAAGTTTGGCAAGCTCACTTCTCCTGGGAGCTTCAGCAAATATCCTTTGTTTTTCTAGATCGTAACACTCTTACGCTTCATTGTGACTTTGCTTCGAATTTTGATATTCACAAAGCTCGCATTTTCTTCACAGGTTGGTTGTTTCTCAAACACAGGCTTAATCTCAATACCTGTTTCTTAATTTCACAGAAAGCGATTATCTGCATTGTTGCATTGTTTATTAGTTGGTTTCCCCCCATTGGTAGTGCTTGATCAAACAAATCAATCGTAGGGCAACATTATTGTTTTTCCTGTGTGATACATTATACTGATCACCGTTAATAAGTAAATGGCTTTTTGGTACAACTTTGGCTTTGCAAAATTGAATGTGACCCTATACTTTTTTGTCTTGGACAGGAGTTATGCCAGTGTTACACAGAGTGGACTTTTTATACTCCTTAGGTGGATACAGTTAGGTGAGGTGGATCCTCCACATGGTCTCTTAGAAGAATTTCTTAAGTGAATTTGCATGTTTACAGGTTATTAATTTGCTTTTGCTCCAAGTAAAATTTCTGCCACAAAGCTTGATTACTCCAACATTTGTCTAAAGCAGATGAATAAAAGAAAACTCAAAAAGTTAGAGCCACATTATTAGTTGACTCCTTTGCTCAGTCCAAAGGGCACAATCCAAACTTTCCTGATGACTTTATTTGCCTTTGGACTAAGTTCTGACTGCAAAGTTTGGTTTTCAGGCACATTTCTGAAGCACAGGACACTGTGTTCAAATCACCAGCCCCAAAGAGATCTGTGCTTCAGGGGAAAGCAGTCAGAGCACAATTAAAAGATGATGTCTGGATTTGTCAAACTTATGGAGACTTTTTGTATCAGAGCAGAACTCACATCTTAATATGTCAGGGCTCATCTACCTTAAATAGTCCATGATATTCCAAATATTAGGTTCTAAGTTGCTCATCTGAAATATTCTCGGTAACCATTGTTAGAAAAGTAATACACTCTTTAGGGATTAATCCAAATATTACTGGAGTTACTAGGAGCTTTACTTTAAATACATTGGATCGGAGATACACCCTATTAATCTGCTTTTAAACTGCTTGTTTTGTAGCTGATTTCATGGCCTTTTGCAGGCTGGTATGGCTTCATTCAACCCACAGTCTGCAATGGCTAGAAACTATTAATAATGGCAGCATGACACTGACTTTGAATTACAATATCTTTTTTCTCCGTATAGCATCAGAGATGGTTTTCTCGCTGACCGTGACTATGCAGCCTCTTGTCAGCTTGAAGTGTGGACACTGAATGAGCTCAGGTCTGTCTGCAGAAGGTGCTGCAGCACATTGTCCTCCATCAGTATTGACCCTCAGCAACAGAGGGGGAACAAATATTTCAACCTCAGTCATTCGAGTCTCATCCTTTGAAAGGCTCTGGAAGGACAACCTCATGCCATTCGTAGAGTGCAACAGCAGACTGGATACTTGGCCCTATTGGAGGCACAAAACCTTTGCTATTCAAGGTCCTTATGCAGGCACAGCACATCAGGATCAGCACATTAGATGGACTCAAGGTGTTCAGAAAGTCTGCCCTTGCTTATCCCTCATTAAAACAAGGTTTAATATGAACTTTATTTGAATGTATTGGCATACATATATTACCATTATTCCTTAATATTTTATCATAAGAACACATTAAGATGGCTATATATGGGGACTGAGTCTCTGCTGGATGAAATTTGCCTGTATAATACACTCACACAGGATTCAAGCTTTTCCTCATCCCTGCCAGCATAAGGTATTGTTAATAACATTAAAATAAAATTTAAAAAAAACTGAGCGAAGACAGAGGTGTAGTGGTGCATGGTTCCTTGCCATGGAAACAGCAGTGAAATTTACAGTTCAGGAAATTTTAATTAAAAAAAAAAAGAAAAACTAAAGGAGAAAGTAATTTAGGTTTAACATTTCTGAATGAAGTGACAATTCCAAATTGAAAAAGTTATGAGTTACACGATAATTTGTTTAAAATTTTCATCCTGGTTTAGGATGAAAATATTTGGGAAAATAGTTTCCAAATGTGTGATTGTCAGTACTTCCCTCAGGATGGAACCTCACGTTTGCTATTCGGTTGCAGACTCCACAAATGCTATGTACAAATGCTTGCAAAGACTATGATGTCCTCCATCAGAGAAAAGGGAAAATGTTCTCACTTGGCTAAAGGTCTTGTTTCAGGCTCAGTGAATACCTGCAACAGATCTCCAGTTCCTCAGCATTTCTTGTTTCTTACTCCTGCAACGACCTGTATCCATGGTCCATGCACTCAGCCTATATCCCTGATGAAGGTATCTCCCATGAGCCTACTTTATTTTGTGAACCAGTAATGGTATTAATTCTGATCATTAAAATCAAACCTTGGCATGCAGTTTTCTGGTAGCATCCTAATCATGAAGATTAAATATGTGTAAACTATGCTTTCCTTGGTGTTTCAGAGAGGCCTTTCAATGAGATTGAAACTATAAACTATTGCGCTTGAGAAACTCATATTAGCTTTAATCTGAGAGGTGTGCAGAGTTTATGCTCAGCCATCTTTGTCATCAGAGCTATTAACTTCTGCAGTTGCTGCTGCAGAGTTTATAGGCTTTATAGGTTCCTTCCTTCTCAGGAAGAGAGATTACTATCCTTGGATAAAGTTTCCTCCCGTAGAAGAAACTTGTATTTTCCTCAGCAATTTTGAAGCCATGTAAGTTCTTCAAGAGAATGCAATTTTCAGTAAAGGATTAGTTTCGTCACTGAAATGGATTCCTGTGGCAGTCTGTATTAACACTGATTCAATTTAATTATATGTTAATTTTAACAAAGCCACATATTCTAAAGGAAAAATTGTTCCCAGTCAAAAATGTTGACCAGCTTTGGTATTAGCTGCAGAAATCTCTCCCTTTCAATTTCTGGGCGGCTTTCAGGTTAAATTGTTCATTCTTCCTAGCATTCAAACACACTGAATCCAGGAAGAGTAGCTGTGGCCTCCAAGATTGTCAAAACATAGTTTCTTCGTTATTTAAAAAAACCCCATACCTATTTACCTCTCACTTTAATTCCCTTTCATTTTAATAGTAGCTTATTAAGCTAGTTTTTTAGAAGATGTAAAGTAAAGAAAAAATATTTCACACTCTTTGTGCCTTTCTCCAACACTTATTTCAAGCGGTGGTGTTCTCTTCCCTCAGTTTTCTTTCTGTCTTACATCTTCCTGCTCTTCACTTGCCATTACAAGACAGTCATGTGATTTGTTACAGTTATTCTCACCACCAAGGTATGAAAACATATCATGGTTTACATTTTTGGCTAAAATACACAAATAATTTTGCATCTGATGTTTTTTGACATGTATTGGTCTGTGAGACTTGGTGTTAATGCGACTGTCATGCCAAAAAATTTAGAAGAAAGCAGAGATTGGTGGCCTAAAGCTAAATTGTTTTCTTCCACACCCTCCTCCACCAGCTGTGTTTTGCATTATGTATTAGGCTTTTTTTTTAATGCACATAATCTTAATGTCACTGGAAAGTTAAGGAAGAAGAAAAGGGAATGTGTTTCAGTGTTGGATGGCAGCCAAAGTTTTTTTGGCAGGTCTGAGTTAAGAATGCAAGAGTGAAGTTTTCAGAATCCTCTTTTGAAGATAGATGTTTACCAAGAAAAAAAAAATCAGATTGCCTCAGCATATTGAAAAACACCAAAATTTTAGAAGTGAAATCCTGACTCCATTGAAACCCCTGGCAAAACTCTGATTTGTTTCAATGAGGCAAAGGTATTTGTTGTAAACTGTCTGATCTTGGAGGATTTTGGCTAATGGAAGTAATTGTAGATGATCTGTTAATTTGGACAAAGAACAATCAATTAAATGATGAGGGATTGCATAATGTTCAGCAGCCCACTGAAGAAAAAAGCCTTAGCCTGAAAAAGACCAAATATCGAGTCAGGCAGGGTTTGCTGTACAGAGCAGGATTAGCCTCACCCAACCTTTGCTCTTTAAAAATCAGATCTTTTCTCTGAGCTTGTCATAGAGTGGGATTCAGCTCTAGCTTCAGACATCTACATGTTGGCACCCACATCTAGGTGGATTCATGAAAGTGTTTAAATTGCCATTATGCTCAGTGGGAACCTAGTCAATACTGTCAAGCAACCTGCAAAGAGATTTGGCTTATGCTACACTCAATGTCATGATGCTGTTTCCAGTTGCAGGAGGGAAATTTATCCCACTGATTTTGAGACAAGATGGACCATGCTCCCCCATGGGCCATTTGCCTCTCCACTGACCACAGAGGCAGCCAAGAAAAAACAATTGAGATTAGAGCTCTGAACTGTTGTGCAAAATAAAATTATCTTGTAACAGGAGGGCTTCTGCAAGTGTTTGTGGCAGGCTAACATGTCAATCAAATTGATTCCTAATCATTACAGATGTGCTACTTGACTCCAGTAGCTTCTTGTCCAACAGAGGATGGTGACGGGATAACTGTTTGGGGTAAAATTTCTGGCTGGGGAAAAAAAAATTGTCAGAAAACCACTGGTATTGAAACTTTGAGATCAATAAGATGCTTGAGGTTTCTGTGGATGAAATATACATAAATACGTATACCAGCCTTGAGCACTATGGTCATGTTGCATTATACCTTCTCCATGGAAATATGTTTTGGAGCATTTTTCTCCCTTGGCACAGGACTTTTTTTTGACATCTGACTCCTACCTAAGAGTGACTCCTTAGTGTGCTTCAGAAGGGAAGATGGCTGAAAATAGAAGGAATACCATCTTAAAAATAGGAAAGCTATTAAAAATAGGACACTACAGCTTGAAAAAAGGAATGTTTTTGTAAGTAATGACTATTTTTAAAAAGGCAATTCCATGAGTCTAACATTCACAAGCTCTTCCAATCCCAAACTTAGGAAATGACACGGATGTAGTTTAGAAAGCTTATGCACTTAGAATCGGAGATAAGGAAAAAATTGAAATTAGATAATGCTTACCTTGTCGTTGAAAAACAGGACAGATTTTTATGTCTGTTATGGTGGCTATACGTAAGTGTTATCCATCAGGAACTGTGCATATTTGTCAGAGCTAGGCAGTACAACAAAGCCCTTAGTGCCAAACCTTCCCCTTCTGGAGCTACAGATAAGCAATTTGCAGGTGGTCAAACAAAACCTGAGGTACTGGAAATTAAAATGATGGAAGCAAGCATGGCAAGATTTAATCTTTAATTTAATATCTTTATCAATGACATAGACAGTGGGATCAAGGGCACCCTCAGCAAGTTTGCCGATGACACCAAGCTGAGTGGTGTGGTCGACACGCCAGAGGGACGGGATGCCATCCAGAGGGACCTGGACAAGCTGGAGAAGTGGGCCCGTGCGAACCTCATGAGGTTCAACAAGGCCAAGGGCAAGGTCCTGCACCTGGGTCGGGGCAACCCCTGGGATCAATACAGGCTGGGGGATGAAGGGATTGAGAGCAGCCCTGCCGAGAAGGACTTGGGGGTCCTGGTGGATGAAAAGCTGGACATGAGCCAGCAATGTGCACTCGCAGCCCAGAAGGCCAATCGTATCCTGGGCTGCATCCAAAGCAGCGTGGCCAGCAGGTCGAGGGAGGGGATTCTGCCCCTCTCCTCTGCTCTGCTGAGACCCCACCTGCAGTCCTGCGTCCAGCTCTGGAGCCCTCAGCAGAAGAAAGACATGGACCTGTTGGAGTGGGTCCAGAGGAGGGCCCCGAAAATGACCAGGGGGATGGAACACCTCTCCTGTGAGGAAAGGCTGAGAGAGTTGGGGTTGTTCATCCTAGAGAAGAGAAGGCTTCGGGGAGACCTTATTGCAGCCCATCAGTACTTAAAGGGGGCTTGTAAGAAAGATGGGGACAGACTTTTTAGCAGGGCCTGTTGTGACAGGACAAGGGGGAATGGCTTTAAACTAAAGGAGGGTAGATTGAGACTAGATCTAAGGAAGACATTTTTTACACTGAGGGTGGTGAAGCACTGGCACAGGTTGCCCCGAGAGGTGGTGGATGCCCCATCCCTGGAAACATTCGAGGTCAGGTTGGACGGGGCTCTGAGCAACCTGCTCTAGTTGCAGATGTCCCTGCCCACAGCAGGGGGGTTGGACTAGATGGCCTTTAGAGGTCCCTTCCAACCCAAACCTTTCCATGATTCTATGATTCTATAAGATTGCCATCTTTGCAAGTAGGAAATAACATGAAACTCTAAAGAGAAGAGACTGTAAAGCTGCCAAATTAATACCTGTAACGTCCTTACCATGATTGCACATCATACACTAGAAATTCAGTCCCTCAGTAGGAAGTGAAGCCTTCTTAATGAAACAAACAAACAAACAAAAAAACCTGCTTCTAATGACCATCAAATTCCCAAAGGTAGGGCTTATGTTCTCTGGGTGAAGGCTTGCAGGAAGCCTCTATGCTTGGATTATGAAGGCTAGCAGAAGCAGGAAACTTAGGCTGCAGGTAAAGCATAAATAGAAGTGGTCAAACTAGAGAGGGAACAGCCTTACAAAGCTAGAATTCAGATTATGAACGAGGTAGGAGTTGCTGTATAGGAGCTATGATACATTTTATAAATGAAATTGAACTAGATGTTCAAAATGCTGCTACAGAGTCTCAGCATTTGAAGATTTTGATCAGCACTCTATCCTGGGAACTAAGTCTGTGAATTTTATTAATTGGCTGCAAAATGCTATGGTTGCTGCTTTTCATGGATTTCTTTTTATTACCGTGTGAGAAACCATTAGTTAGGCTAACAAGAGGGATGATTCTTATGGGTCTCTGGATAGAAGACTTATCAGTTCCCCTAAAACAATACATCTTTGAGATATTGAGAAACTGTCTCTGTAGTTTCTTCCATGAAGCACATATTTCTTGAGGTGTTAGCAGACTATGAACAGTGGCTTTTCACTGGATCCACAGTTTAATAAGTACATTTAAAAGATTTTTTTTGTTTGGCATTGGAAACACTACAAAACACTATGGCAGAATGAACATCATTTTCATGTTTCATTGGGTTGGTTTTGTCAGTAACCATATCTGGCCAGTCTTAGAATCTTTTATCTTCATGCAGAAGTAAATTGATGCAAATTAATGCTCGGTTTTGTTTACTTTCTATTTTAAAATTTCATTACTGGGCTCATGCTTAGGGTGATAATGCCCCATAAGATGCATGGTATTACCAGGTTATTCTCTTACTTTTTTTCCAGGCACAGTAAAAGAATTATGAGCATCCACTGAGAGGCTGTGATTCTGCAGTGACAGCTTGTCCCATGCTCTTCATGCATGTAGCAAGCCCTGCTCCAGTGCAAGGAAGGGAATAGGCCTCCTGTCTACCCAATTGCCAGGACTTTCCCCACCACCACCCATTCTACTTTACCAAGTACCTGAGCTGGTCCATCCCATGAACCTTGGTGCAGTACCATCACCTGTGTGTTCAAAGACCTGCCCTACCTTGCTCTGAGCCTTCAGCAGTGTAAGGCTGGAAATACCCACAGAACTGTAAATTCAATACCAAAATTTGCTTAAGAGGTAATGTCAGTGCAATACAGTGCTGTGACAGGATAATGGTCTCCTGACACAATAAAACTGCCAAAAAGAAGCCAAGCAGTTTATAGATAATAAGTGTCAAGACGGAGGTAGATGTTTATTTTCAGAGCATCACAAGCCTATTATCCTGTCAGACCCTCCCATTTCGATTTCTTTATTTCCATTATACTAAATTAATAAAGAACAGTAAGGAATGAGATATCCCGCAGGCCAATCACAAGCCTGTTCAGCCTGACAGATCCAGCAAGGCATTAGCTCACATCAACGCATGTCTTTATTGAGGAGCTGCATTGCTCTGGATCACTGACACATGAGCTTCAGACGGGCAGAAATCCCTCTGTCTCTTCCAGGAGGTGTTTACCTGCCAACCATAAAGTTCTCGTTGCTGTTAAACCATCTTCACTTCAGTGAAGGGGGGTGCACGTGGAGGAAACAAGGAGAAAACATTTGTCCCTGCATTACACTACTGGCATCTGTATTAGCTTGGCAGAGATGAGCATTAAATGGGTCTTTAGAGGGGGTAGATGAGGGCTGTGGGCAGAGTCAAACGGGTATATACTGGTGTATGTACAATGGCCATGAGTTTCTAGAAGGGGATAATGGGTATCTTCATTTATGTCCACAATGCTAATAAATACAGGTTGAGTAAATCCAATGTCATCTCTTATCTTGACATGTTTCCTCAGATGAGCATTTTGCATCATTTACTCATCATTTTTTGTTGCTGCTATTATTATTATTATTATTTAACAATAAGTATGTGTTTTATGGAATGGACTAGTAAAAATAATCTCTGCCCCAAAAGATGGCACAGTCTGGAAGTGAAAGAAATCTTGTATGTTGCTGAACAAAAAAGGTGAGTGGAAAAGGAGCCGGTTGTGCTTTTATTTGCTGCTGCATATAAAAAATAAAATTCAGAGCTGCTGTAGTGGGTAAGATATCATGAACAGGCCATGCTGGTGTGGGTCTGGAGAATGAATCTAAAGGGAAGCAAGCAGGAGTATCTGAAATGGGGTGAAAAGGGTGTTTCCAAAGGAAAATACACTGAGAAGTAAAGACCATCATGCAAGAAGAATGCTGTGATGACATTTGGTCTCACAAACATTATTTATTTCATGTGCAGGTTTCCATTCACCAACTAAGTGAAGTCAAAAGGCCTCCAGAAAAAGTAGCGTGACAAAGGAAACTCTTGGCAGCTTTCCTATGCAGAGAATGCCAAGGGCACAGTATTAACCTTCAGCCTTCAGACTTCCCGCTGGTTTTCCTGAGGCTGCTCCACCTTCTCTTGGGGGAATGGCATTGCATTAACATTTTTTACTCTCCTTCTTTCTTTATCACTGAAAGAAAAACACCCAAGATAAAAACCCTCCACAGAGGAGTGCTCATCTGGAGATGAGCCCTAATATTCCCTTGACAGCAGCTGGGACTTTAACTCATGTACTGCCTAGGAATGCCTGAACATCCAATGGTCAGCATGTGAAAAATGCACTTCCAGGGGGAAGACTGATCTGGGCACCAAGGGAAAGTGCCAGCCTGTCGTGATGAGGCTGTTTCAGGATTATCTCATGGTAGATAGATGCAGTCCTTTGTGTTTGCTGTGAATCGTAATTGCATCTGTTCACGTAGCCATGTTAATTAACAATACAGAAGGGGGACAGACTTGCTGAAACATTCCACAATTTCTGCCCAGAGGAAGTTTCCATGCCCTTCCTGACTGGGTTTTTCAGCCTCATTGCAAGGCGTGATGTCTTTGGTAGACCACCTGGATGAATGATGGTAGCTGACAACGCAAGTGACCCTCATAGTCTCTAAGAGTACGTTCATCTTACCTGACTTCAGCTATCCGAAGGTTAGGTATCTGGTCTGAATTAACCATCAAGGAGCCATCAATAGTCCCTGGAGACAGACAGGCATGTCCAAAGGTTATTTCATCACCGTTTAACAAAAAGTTCTAAGATAAGTCTAAGATGAATCTCCTGGTGAAGATGTCTTTTTGATGATTATTAAGGGACCTACCTAATTAGATGAGACTACGCACATAACTTTTAAACAACTAATGTTAGGTGAGTTGTAACCCGTCCCATAAATGAATTTCATGACTTCTTACTGCATATTATTTCAATATTGCAATGCAAAACACACTGTGTAAACTGAAATCACAAGAAAAATAGATAGATAGATAATAAAATGCTAAAAATCAATTCTATCAGGTGAAATGATGGGATTTTCAATTATGTTTTTATTTCAATAATAAGTGTCCTTAATATTTAATTTTAAATTCTGACACCTCTGTTAATCTACTTAGAATAAGCTAGAACTGCGATATATAGTTACTGCCATTTATATAAATCATTTAAATTAAAACAATGTCAAGCAGTTCAGGGTTCTTACCAAAGTTATAAAAATGTGAAACCATTTAACCTGTGAAAAGCACTGAGCAAGTAGCAGGAAGTGGAATTTGTTAAAGAGCTAAATTAATGCCGATACCACTAAGCTCTGTCTCAGTGCAGAGTATTTTCTGTTTATACCACTGATATAGTCAACTTCTTCAGGTGCTAGCATGTTCAAAGTAAAGAAATCAACAGGGAATCAAAGAAATGGGAAAATTCTTTATTCCCATCTGGAAGGATGAGATCTGCTACTGTAATGCTATGGTAAAATCTTGTGGAGTTCTGAAGCAATCTGTTCAATTTATTTGTACAAATTATAGTTTAACTTCATCCTAGATGCAAAACATGTCATTAAAAGCTCTCCAACCCTGCTTATGCATCCAGGACATTTAAGACAATTTTGTTTAACTAATAAAAATGATTTTTAAAAACCTTGGTTTCTGTACTTTAATTAAATTCCTGGATCCATGTGAAAGCTATTTGGCACTTACTGTGCGGGGGGAGGGGAAGTTAATTGCATCTTTAGAAAATAAGAAATTTGTCATTCACACTTTTTCAGCAAAAGAGAAATGAAAAAATAAAGAACCTAAATGAGGTTATTCTGGGTTATTCTGTGTATTTTCTTATGTAAATGCATATAGATAGAGAATATCCAATATTTGCAAAGTGTGTCCCAGATTCTGCTGACCACTGCAGATGAACATAAGAACATATATATATCATAAATGTTTTTTTCTTTCTCTTCTTGTTTTATGAAAAAAAGTACCATCCGTGTTTTCATTTTTTTTATCACTGAGGAGGGTGAGATTGAAGAAATGTGATCTGCTCCACAGCTGATGAACTTTGCGCCCGTGCTCCTCCATTAGGAGGAACTTCAAGACAGGGACTACTTGGAATCTCACAGCAGACTCGCAAAACCTTCCAGTGTTGGAGATTGGACCACTTCTCCGGGCAGTCAGTGCTAGGGCTTACGTGTACTCTGTGTTAGAAGGTTTTGGTGCAACATCCAACAACTACTTGCTGAAGTTTATTACATGTTGTCCTAGTTACCAGGGACATGCAAAACACGTTAATTCTTCCTTCTTTTATATCTGTTTTCCACATATTTGAAAAAGACCATCATGTCCCCTCTGTTCTTTGCCTTTGCATATGCATACTGCAAGGAATATTTTTCTTAAAGGGAGCAGTACTGTCTCAAGAGGAAAGTAAATAGGTAAAGCATGAAGAACTGAGAAGTTTGCAGGGGGAAGAAGGTTTAGGATTAGGGAGAAATCTCATAAATTACTTGGGAAGAGGAAGGAGTGTGATATTCTCAGATTATCACATCATGTTCGGTAAGTTGATCCTAATACGCAAAGTACTTCATGATCTTGGCATGGCATTCCTAAAAAACAACCTAATTGGCTCCTTTTGGCAAGATGGAGCCATTCACAGCAAAAAGAGGGCAATCAGGTCAGCTTATAGCAGAGCCCTGTGCAATTTGTTTACTGAAATTCTACTTCATAGTCCCTCACCATGGGACAGTGTGTAACTGGAATCAGCTCAGCAAAGGTAACAGAGGCACCTAATGGGTTTCATAGCCACTGACATTTCAGCTGGGCAACTTGACTTCACAGGAGATAGAACCAGAAATACTTAAACAGAGACAAATTTGCTTTTGAAAAGTTTTGTTTATCTTTTATTGCAATATAATTAAAACCCATTGATATCAAATTATGAGGTTTCTGCTGCAGTAAGTTACTCAGGTGATCATTTTTATGCTGATGATGACATAATCATGAAGTCAAACCCAATAATTAGATTCAGCAAAGAACATCAGAGGAAAAATATTGACTGAAGCATCAATTCTTGGTTTGTTGAGGTATGATATCTCATGCTTTGCAGTGGAACCTGCTTGTAGTGAAGTCAGTCTGATGCATTTTGTGGCTGTTTCTTGGGTAAATGGTATGACAGAAGTGGGCACTGATTCCTGAAACTTGCTATCATACAGACGTGAATTTGCAAGGCACAGAAGAAAAAGGCACTATCGCAATGATCGAGGTTTCTGCAACATGAAGAAAGTACAGAGACAGCGATGCTTTATGTCCCCTTTGGGTAGGAAAAGGGTAAGAGTCACACTGCCTAAAGAGAAACACCCAACTTATCTTTGTCTCCTTATGGCTTCTAATGTATAAGTGACAGAAACAGTCCTTCAACAAGTGAAACAGAGGTGGCCTTTTTTGGCCAATAGGTAGAAATTAAAGCCCAGAGTAGACTGGATATCATGAAACAGCACTGAGATAGGATCTTCCAAACAGCATCTGGTCCTTGAGTTGTGTCCTCAGAATTAAAAATTCAAGTCTGGACCACCCTTTACACTAGCCAAAACAAGTATATTTCTGCATGTGCTGGTTTTGGCTGGGATAGAGTTAATTTTCTTCACAGGAGCTAGTATGGGGCTATGTTTTCATTTTGTGCTGAAAACAGTGTTAATAATACAGGGATGTTTTTGTTATTGCTGAGCAGTGCTGACACAGAGTCAAGGCCTTTTCTGCTTCTCACCCCACCCCACCAGCGAGTAGGCTGGGGGCGCACAAGAAGTTGGGAGGGGACACAGCCGGGACAGCTGACCCCAACTGACCAAAGGGATATTCCACACCAGATGACGTCATGCTCAGCATATAAAGCTGGGGGAAGAAGGAGGAAGGGGGGGACATTCAGAGTGATGGCGTTTGTCTTCCCAAGTAGCCATGCCGATGGGAAGGAGTGAATGAATTCCTTGTTCTGCTTTGCTTGCATGCGCGGCTTTTGCTTTCCCTATTGAACTGTCTTTATCTCAACCCACGAGTTTTCTCACTTTTACTCTTCTGATTCTCTCCCCCATTCCACTGGGGGGGAGTGAGCGAGCGGCTGGGTGGGGCTTAGTTACTGGATGGGGTAAAACCACGACACTGGTTCATCTCTTTATAACCTGCAACAACACTGGGGCTAAACCATATCAGGCCTTAAAGTGTAAGCAGAAGGATTATGTGACGTGTCTTACAGACGCATCTGATATGATGTTTGGCCATTTTGGAAACTGCCTGATTTTCTTGAAATGTGGCCAGTTTGTGATGCAGTAAAACCCCACTTTTATTCAAAAATACCTTTGAATCCATCTGATTCAATACCATTGAATCCAAGCTGATTATTATCTAAGTGGACAAACATGCATTTAGTTGAATGGCATGCATTTCTTCCATCCTGTTTTGATTTCTATTCCTTTCTCCACTCCTTTGAGCCCTCACCCCGTATGATCCCATTTGCAAGTGTAATACTCATATTCCTTGTTTGATCATCCAAGGCATAACTCCAAATATTTGGTAATACCTGACCAAAGAAAGAGTCTTGAGAAATTTTTCACAGTACGTCCATTTGGAAAATGAACCAATCATAATTCATTTCAGGCAGTCATTTTCTAACCAGTTTTTCACCCACCTTACTTTGGTTTTATCAGGACTATCTCCAGTTTGTTTGTGAGAAAATAATATGAAACAATGTCAGTAAACATCCTAAAGTCAAGTATTTAACGACTGCTTCTTAACTATCCTGAAGGCTGCCATAGAAGGAAATTAAATTCATTTGACATGTTGTTTTTTTTCTTAACAAAACCACATTACTGCTTATTTCTCCCTGTGTGCTTTCATATAGTTATTGTTCAGTTATGCCTGGTTGGCTGGCTGTTCAGTATCCTTTGGCCTTCTACTCCTCCTCTTCCTTTTTAAAAAAGTCCACTGTATTTGCTTTTTCCTGTCTTACGGGACCTCATCTGACTTCTAGGAGTTCACAGACACCTGACAGTAACACTAAGATATTTTTCCATAAATTATCTGAGAATCCAATTTAAATTCATCTAAGTGTTCTCTACAACATCTTCTATTTTTGTTCTACTTTGATTTTTATTCCTTTGTTTCTGGCATTCACTTTTTTAGCCATCTGATTTGATTACACCTGACCCTCTTGCTGAAAATGGAAGCAAAAATGCTATTAAATATTTAAAACTTCTTAAGACTTCTAACGAGTAAGGAAGAAAAGCAGTTTCTTAAAATACCCATCTTGCTGAAGGATCAAGAGGACCCAGTCTAAGAAAATGTTAATGAGTTTGATGTATAGCAGTGTCCATTCTCTCATGGGATCATAGAATCATAGAATCATAGAATAGTTTGGGTTGAAAGGGACCTCTAAAGGTCATCTAGTCCAACCCCCCTGCCGTGGGCAGGGACATCTGCAACTCGATCAGGTTGCTCAGAGCCCCGTCCAACCTGACCTCGAAGGTTTCCAGGGATGGGGCATCCACCACCTCTCGGGGCAACCTGTGCCAGTGCTTCACCACCCTCAGTGTAAAAAAAAGTCCTTCCTTATATCTAGTCTAAATTGACACTCTTTCAGTTTAAAGCCATTCCCCCTTGTCCTGTCGCAACAGGCCCTGCTAAAAAGTCTGTCCCCATCTTTCTTACAAGCCCCCTTTAAGTACTGATAGGCTGCAATAAGGTCTCCCCAAAGCCTTCTCTTCTCCAGGCTGAACAACCCCAACTCTCTCAGCCTTTCTTCAGAGGAGAGGTGTTCCATCCCCCTGATCATTTTCGTGACCCTCTTCTGGACCCGCTCCAGCAGGTCCATGTCTTTCTTCTGCTGAGGGCTCCAGAGCTGGACGCAGGACTGCAGGTGGGGTCTCAGCAGAGCAGAGTAGAGGGGCAGAATCCCCTCCCTTGACCTGCTGGCCACGCTGCTTTGGATGCAGCCCAGGATACGCTTGGCCTTCTGGGCTGCAAGCGCACCTTGCTGGCTCATGTCCAGCTTTTCATCCACCAGGACCCCCAAGTCCTTCTCGGCAGGGCTGCTCTCCATCCCTTCATCTCCCAGCCTGTATTGATAGCGGGGGTTGCCCCAACCCAGGTGCAGGACCTTGCACTTGGTCTTGTTAAACCTCATAAGTTTCACACGGGCCCACTTCTCCAGCTTGTCCAGGTCCCTCTGGATGGCATCCCGTCCCTCTGGCGTGTCAACCGCATTGTCAGAGATTTCCTTTCTCCTGGCCAAGAATAGTACCAGATTCTTGCAACAGTGGATGTGGGCTGAGAGGAAGGAAGGTCCTCGTATAAAAAAGCTCTTAGAAACTTGAGGTCTTTGGCGAGGGCTAGGATCCATCAAAGGGAGAAGAAGCCGGTTAAAGTAGACAATTTTAGAGAACCACTAAATGCACATGCTGAAGGGAGGGGAAGAAGGAAGGGGGGAAGCATTTGTGTAGCAGGGTGGGCTGGGACTGAAGTGACTGTTAAATTTTCCATGGATAGGTGCAGTTCATGTCAGGTCATAATTGCCTATCAGGCTTCTCACTATTCTAGCTCTGTATTCATTCTCTCATTTCAAAACTACCAGGCTCATTTGAGACTGGAGTGTTTTTCCTGCAGTTGCTACCTCTCTCCTTTCCTCTGTATTCCTCATGTCCCATAGAAGTTGTCTGAAATGACACCCCTGCTTTTGACACAGCTACTCAACACAATCACGAAAAACTAGAGAGGCTATGTATCGAAACACAGGAAAATTTGCAGGCTGAGGCAACTTTCATGCCTGAGAGTTTCTAGAAAAGCATTTTCCAAAAGAACAGAATCCAGGGGATGTTCCAAAGGGTGGGAAACCTGCTGATGTGTGTCAATAATAACAAATGATGAATGAGATCTCCTGGGAAAGCCAGTGTAACATCAATAACAGAATCGATACAGGAAAAAAAGGCAAAATTAATACAGAAATAATAAAGAATAAATAAGTAATAGGGAATATAATTAATTAATACTAGTCACCAAAATTTTACAGAAAACTTGTCTCATAAAACAAATGCAATTTAAATATGTGATGATTTTCCAAGGCTGGCTAATTAAGCTAACAACAAATCTATTTAGACTTCTGCATGGTGTTTGACTTTTTGCTGCATAATATTTTGATTAAAAAATTAGCTTCACATAATATCAATAAGGCACATGTTAAGGAGATTAAGAACAGGCTAATTCACAAACCTGCAAAAGGGTTTGTCAATGGGAAACCATGATGGAAAGAGGATGCTCTTAGTAGGGTTCTGCATAGACTGTTGCTATGTCTGTTGCTATCCCATATTTCTGGAAGGCAATTTGCAATCACCGTTGCTAATATTTGCAGACAACACTAAGGATGTCAGCATGCTAAATAATGCAGAGAATGGAGCAACAGCGCACAGCAATACACATCACTCAGCGAGTTGATCCCAGGCAAGGTTATGTAGCCCATGACGAGGAGGAGTGGGGAGGAGGATTCTCGGGGCTTAGCATGTGAATCACTCAACATGAGCAGTGGTGTGTCAGGAATGGCACCGCAACCTCTGCAGAGAGCAAGCTAGCAAATAGGGCAGGGAGGTGAGTCTTTGTTGAAGGACTGGCTTTTTTCCTTTCACTGCCATGCCAACACTTGCATGTGATTTTTCTAATGTATCTTTTCCTTAGGAGGGATCCAGTTTGCCTGGGTTGACTCTCTAAGCAACACCTGTATTTTTGGCTCCTATCAGAGCAAGCCTACAGTAAGTACCTAAGTTCCCGGGCAAGTAGCGATGACAGATATCCTGAAGGCCTTGAAAGGAAGATCCACTTTATCCAATTTAGCTGATTAGATTTAGGCAGGCAAGATCTCTCCCTGGAGTCCTCCAGAGCACCCTGCTTATCTCCACTGACCACACTGGGGGTTTCAGCTCTTCTTTTGGGAGGAACTTGACACTGAGTCAGATAAACTGGATCACATTCCCTATATAAAGGTCACTTGACCTATATAAATCTATAGTCTCTACTGATAGGGGAATATGTATTGTTCACTCACGGGTATTGGCTAAGGAGCCTTTCTTGCTATTAAGTCCATTAAATTAGTCCAGTGCGATAAAAACCTGATAGCACACATGAGAATCACCTTTACTCTATATAGTGCATATACTGTGTCAAAAGTTAAGAGCATCCAGAGTTTTCTTTAAGGCCAAGATATGTCCTGAATTAAATTCATGCTTTGCCAGGAATTTGGGGCATGAAAATTGAATTTCCAGCTGGTGTAAATGGGGAAAAAATCACTGAGTTCCTGGTTTTATGGAGAAGTATGCTTTTCTTTTCTCTTTGCCTGTCTTTCAGTTCCAGTCATTCATAATCCACTTGTCTATTTTTCTATTTTATAGCCATCCCACAGGAGTAATGAGAAACATAATCAATCAGTATTTGTAAAGCACTCTGAGGCTATCAGGTGGAAGGAAGTGTATAAATGCAAATTGTTACGATTGCTCTTCCACTGCTGCCAAGGGACCTGCAAACAGAATCAGGCCCCCGTCTATTCAGATATACACAGTCACACCTTGTGAAAGCAACCAGAAGGTAAAACCTGAGGAAGCATAGGAAGATAGAAATTTAATAAAATATAGGAAAAGATGGTTCAGGGATTGTTTACAAGTTTAAGACTGAATCTTTGTTCTGCCACAGATTTTTGCTCAGTTTTGCTTCTACCACTGGCTACGATACCTACATTTGGAGCATAATTACTCTGGATTGTCTATATTGGTCTATGTTATTCATAATGTAGTGACCTAGTGTTTCTGGGCTACTCTTATAGTCAGTGTTATCTAATACAGCTTTTATGGTGCAACCCATGTGACGGTTATTAGACATCCACTTAATGATAAGTAGATCTCATATGATGAGAGAAATTATGCCCAAGTGTTTCTCTTCATTGACTATACATTGTTTGGGGAAGACCCAGACAACTGTCTCAGATGTAGGCATCTATATTTGATCAGGCAAATCCCATCCTATAATTACCTCTGTTAGTAAATTGAACGGTGCCAGGGAACATTCCCAAGCACTGGAATGCAATCATCTACATTCTTCAATTTTTAGAAGGGTGCCTGGAATAATTTTGGCCCAAAACAACCAGCACTTTCCCAACGCAATCCTGAGTGTAGGTCACGATCCAGCACCAGCCAGGGAGCGTTCTGAGCTGTCAGTTTGGATGCAGCTACCCTGTTCTGGAGGCTGAGATACTTTAACGCTATAGACACAGCCAGGCTGTGCCAGCTGGCCCCAGGGCTAGAAAATGGGCCCTGGCACTGCTTAGTTTGCTAGGATAGTCATATCCACAGCTCAACACCCATCACAACTGTGGCTGGGAATGTTCAGTCGTTCGCCAAAGTAGACCTGGTGCTCCCAAGTTGACAGGAGACTTACAGCCCCACTGGATCTAAGCCATTTGAGTAGCATCCCATAGGAACAACGTGGCAGAGGTAGAAACAGGACCAGACCCCCTCCAGGCAGCATTCAAATGCTTCACACTCCTGCAGCCTCTCTCAGTCCCAGGTTTTTAGGTTTGTTTCATTTGTTTTTTTTTTTTTTTTGGGGGGGGGGTTGGTTGTTTTTTTTTTAATTCTGCATTACTCTTTAAAAGACAGAAAGAAAGAAGCTGGGCTGAGACATTTTGCATGGACTCATGAACATGTAAATTTGCTTTTCATGAAATGTGTTCTGCTGGTCCCCTATTATAAATACCTTAAGGCAATGCAGCTTTTCGGAATAATGAAGTACTTTATCTTGAGACTGTTTTCCTAAGTAATGAATTCCTTAGTTTTCATCCTCCTTTTTACCTCTTGTTGAAACCACCATGCCCTTCGTGTCATTAAGCAGCTAACACCACCACTAGGTGAGATTTATTGAATATCTCTTGATGTCATGTCAGCCTAAAGAAATAAAATCCTGAAGTTGACTGCACTTTGCTCCTTCCCATCAGTTTCTGTATCAGCTTCTCTTACTGCACTCAGCCGTGTCCTCACAGGACTCACAGCAAAGGCCGTCTCAGGCCATGTCCAAAAAGGCAGACTAAGGCTGACAAAATTAGCAGAGCTAGCCTGTAACAAAGGAGAAGCAGGAAGCCTCTTAGGAAGACATTTTATGAAGGTGGTGTCTTCTACAAGACCTATAGTATTGCCTTTCCATTCTGAACCCACCTTTGTAAACAGAAAATAACACTGCCATATGGCACCACCCTCTGATTTGGGCTAAATAACAACACTACCCTCCATTGTCAATGAGAAGGTGAAATAATGCAAGGCAAGTACCCAAGATGTTGTCAGACCAAGGATTAATACCATCTATCTATAGCCAACTGTATCCTGGGTTGCATCAAAAGAAGGGTGGCCAGCAGGTCGAGGGAGGTGATTCTCCCGCTCTACTCTGCTCTGCTGAGACCCCACCTGCAGTACTGCGTCCAGCTCTGGAGCCCTCAGCAGAAGAAAGACATGGACCTGTTGGAGCGGGTCCAGAGGAGGGCCCCGAAAATGATCAGGGGGATGGAACACCTCTCCTGTGAAGAAAGGCTGAGAGAGTTGGGGTTGTTCAGCCTGGAGAAGAGAAGAGAAGAGAAGAGAAGAGAAGAGAAGAGAAGAGAAGAGAAGAGAAGAGAAGAGAAGAGAAGAGAAGAGAAGAGAAGAGAAGAGAAGAGAAGAGAAGAGAAGAGAAGAGAAGAGAAGAGAAGAGAAGAGAAGAGAAGAGAAGAGAAGAGAAGAGAAGAGAAGAGAAGAGAAGAGAAGAGAAGAGAAGAGAAGAGAAGAGAAGAGAAGAGAAGGCAAGGCTTCGGGGAGACCTTGTTGCAGCCTTTCAATACTTAAAGGGGGCTTGTAAGAAAGATGGGGACAGACTTTTTAGCAGGGCCTGTTGCGGCAGGACAAGGGGGAATGGCTTTAAACTAAAAGAGTGTCAATTTAGACTAGATATAAGGAAGGATTTTTTTTACACTGAGGGTGGTAAAGCACTGGCCCAGGTTGCCCCGAGAGGTGGTGGATGCCCCATCCCTGGAAACATTCCAGGTCAGGTTGGACGGGGCTCTGAGCAACCTGATCTAGTTGCAGATGTCCCTGCCCACGGCAGGGGGGTTGGACTAGATGACCTTTAGAGGTGCCTTCCAACCCAAACTATTCATGATTCTATGATTCTATTTTCTTGCTGGGATCCATGTGCTTAGGAGTGTCTTTTCCAGCTTCCTTTGGATCGGTAGCACTAAAAATACATTGCAGTAGCTTCACCGGTCAGCTTGAAAACCCACAGGTTAGATATTTTCTCTGTATAAAGTCCTTAAGGAGGAAGTGGATAGCAGATATAATTTACAGTTCCACAGATCTCCATCTAAAGATGGGTTGTAGCAGACAGCTTTGTTTTCAAAGTATTTTTCCAAATAGGCAGGGACATGAAAATAAAGACATATGGTGATGGAAGACATGAATATTCATTGTTAGCCTTTTTTGATAGTAAGAAGCACAGTAACAAGAGCTGAAAAGATGGGGTTTAATTTTTGCAGAAGCGATAAGGAGCAACACATGTGGGAGCATATTTGTTTGATTTTTTCACTCATCTGAGGTAGCTTCCTCAGTCATTGCCATTTTCTCCAGCTGAAGCAATATTTTCTCTCTCACAAAAGAAAACAAACCCACAACTTAACTTCCCCACCCACAAAAAAACTATTACTTAACTGCCTGCTGCTCCCAGCTATCTTTGCAAGCTGCCTTCTTTCAGCATTTTAATTTTTCAGCCCTCTCAAGAAATATAATACATTAGCATTATGCATTTTATGACGCTTTTACTTGTCACAGATCTCGCAGCTCCTTGCTAACACCGGAGGCTTTTATCAGGTAACAGTGTGAATTAGCTATAGTTGCTTAGAAAATGGCAAGTATATTTTTGCAACCAAAAAAAAAACTGAACAGGAGCAAACCCAGCTTATTTCTTTCTAAGAAATTTCCAAGAAAGCTTCCAGTTTTTGGTGAAAAACTGAAATTTAAAAAGATTTGGAGAATTAATCAGAAAAAAAATATATTTGACACCTGTTCCCAAAAGCTTGAGATTTGAATTAACATTTTTTCTTTTCAAAAATAAAAGAACTTTCTTGTTGTAGGAAAGACAAAACAATCCAGTAAATGTAGAGTAAAACGGTAGTTTTATGCCCAATATTTTTCAAAATCTGTCTTTCATATATGAAAGTATTGGCCAATTTTATTCAACAAATGTTAACCCTTTGAAAACCCTGGCTTGGCTATCTTTACTTAGGTGAGTAGCATTTTAGCACCTTCACCAACTGCCCTGCAGCTACTTAGGGAAATAACACCTAATTGGGGTTAAAACTTTTATAATAAAGCAGAACGTTTGAAAATATATTGATACATAAAGGATCTGATACTTGCTTCCACCCGTACAAGAGTTTCAATGACTCTTTAGCACCTACTCCTTTTGTTATGACCACTACAGCCTCCTGTGTCTTTACTAACAGCCTGACTGTCCATGCTTTTCATCAATCTCAGGTGTTTCTGTTTAAAATCTCCAGAGTCCATGGGTGAAGGTTTCTGGTCCTACAGGGCCTGACATCCTCCCCAAGAGGCACGAGGCACCTCGGTGTTTCATACCCTCCATTTCTGCCGCTGGCAGGGTTTTCTCAACTATTTTCAAAACCACCACATAGCACGAAAACAAAACAGCAAATCCAACCACAGTAACTGCAGTTTGAGTTTTTTTTCCCCTGAAGGGTCACCCCAGCTCTTATATTCTTTCTCCAGTGCTCTCATCCCCCAGTACTATGCACAGACCCGCTCTGTCTCCCCCTTTCCACCCCTGCCTTCCCTGCCTGGCTCCTGAGTAATGCTGGCCCTGCAGTTCGAGGAAGTTCAGAACTTAACTGAGAATTGCTAAGAAGGGATTTTCTCTTAAAATCTACACTTCTAAAACTAAATTCACTATCACACTAGAGTTTTTCTTTCCCAGTTTGAGGTAGAAAGTCATATAAGTGTATGAACGTGAACTGCTAGTCGGTCTGAAGTCTGTTTTATTTCCTCTTATATACACAGCCTCTGTGGCTATTCTAAATTATTCCTCTGTTTTTTCACTATTTAATGTCTTTTTGTACCATTAATTTTTACTATATTCACCCAGCTATTAAACCATAACAACTTAAAATCACTGTGTCAATAGGACTGTTTGTAGCTTTACTTGCTTGTGAATCAGCATTTGGCAATCTGGCTCTTGGGCATCCGACTCTACCTTCTTCAATACCTAATCAGTAACCCCTTGAGCCCACTGATAATTCTTATTTAAACTATTGACAGGTTGACTGTCTCTCAGTAACCCTCTGAGCTGAACACAGTCCCCCAGTGCAGCCACATCAGGGTTACACAGAGGGACTGTTCCCTCCCTGGTTTAGGGTATCTCTGCAAGTAAATTTCTATTGCTTTGATTTTCTGCTATGTATTGCTTTTCCAAAATCATGTCTGCCTTGCTCTGTACTGTGATCTGGGTTTTTTTTTTTTCACAATCATTTGTTCCCAAAGTTGTCTCCTTTCTGGGAGTAGGCATATCCAATTATTTTCCCCAGATACAGTTGCATTTTTTCCAAGCTGAATCTTCTTTCAAATATTTCTGAGTGTTTAGAATCTCTCTGTGGTTTGTTATTTCTCTGGGCTCCAGACTGTGAACCATCATTCAGTTCCCCCAGCTAACATCCCTGACATGTCGGTTATTCCCCTTTAAAGAGGATTCATTGGATGACACCAGGGAGGATATAAATATCAGCATATCCCAACACTATTCTCAGAAAAACTGCTGATGCCCTGTTTGTTTCTGAGACGTACTTCAGACTGACTTGATCTTCCATGGAGTTAGCCATTCGAGATGACCAACGTAATGCATTGGTCACTTTACCATCCACGTTACCCGCTGGGGCACTAATGCCAGACTGCACTTTGTTATTGTGTACTCCAACGCACAGGCAAGACCAACTGCTGGTGCCCTTTGGCAATATTGCTTTATTTTCCTGCCCAGGAAGGAAGCAGCGTGCGCTCAGTCACACCTTTCATTGCACATATTTCATTGCCCTCTCTTCGCGTGGTCTGTGCTTCAGCAATGCCGTGTCTGAATGCTCCACTGCAGCATCCTGGCAGACAGAAGTTGTCCAAGACTGGGAGAAGCTGCAGAAAAAACCATCCTTTGCCATATCTTATTTAGGCACTAGAGGGACCTGCTCCCCCTATGGTGGTCTGGACCGCTTGTAGTGTGTTCCTGAGCTCTTCCTGTGGTCAACAGGAAGATCTGGCCAACCTCCTGAGCAACGATCAGCTCTGTGGAGGGCTTACTGGGCAAGGCCACGACAACCAAGAGAACCGATTGCAGCTTTCTCCCTGCCAGACCAGGTACCAACACCATATAAGCCACAGACGCAATAAGTACCAAGGACCCAAAGGCTCCAGGCAGAGCTTCTGCAGCCTGTGCTGAAGCCCACCGTGCTAAGGCGTCTCTGCCAGCAGCACCCATAGCTTAGATACGGTGACACACTCTGTCAAAGGCTATTATAAGCCTGCATGTGTAGAAATGAGGAATCAGGTTCTGACTTCCCACTCAAGGTCTCACTTATGTGTGTAAGTACAAAGGCTCAATAAAGCCTTTGCATTTAGACTTTATTCACTGGGAGCACTCAACCATCGGCATAAGTGCATCATAAAATAGACAAAGAGCTGTAATTTGTACCGATGGAGCTTAGCATTTCCTGGGGTTGTTGAAGCAGATTTCCATCATGGACAATGCTTTAAGATGAGCAATAGGAGGCTGATAGGGTCTTTTCTACTGAATTTCCCACCTTCGACCTCTCCTTCTTGTTGCCTGTAAGAACTCCAGCCCACATTTGCAAAGCAGTATCTAGGCCGCTAAATAAAAACAGCCTGAATTGGAAAGGCATGGTGTGCTTGCAGCACCCATTCAAAAATCCAAAAATTAAGCCAGTTTACAAGGCAGTTGTGAATCTTAGCCACTGATTTCAGTCAGGTGGGTTTCCAATCCAATGCTCCCAGCGTCCCTGCTGCATCCCTTGGAAGAATTTCATGTTTCCACACTTCTGCAGGACCTCAGGCTCCCGATCTGAATCACTGCCTCTGCGACCTAACACAAGCCCTCCAAAGCCCTCAAAGGTGGGCTCCTTCTTTGTATGTCCTGTTCATCCACACAGAAGTGTGTGTGTGTGTGGGTGTCAGCATGAAAGGGATTGCTGAATATGCTGTTTTTCTCCAACACTGATAATTACTTCAAGCTGAGCGTAGCCCACTGTTTGTCTCGTCCTGGATCGGGCAGAGTCTGCTAACTGCCAGTCTCGAGCTCCCCATTTTCCACTCTCCCTCCTTCTGTTTCAGTAAGGGTTTATTATGGAAGAACCTTGCTCTCTCAGGCTTTCCACAACGTCCTTGGTCCCGTCCCAAAATAAATCAATTTCTGCTTGACAAAACTAGCTAAAATACAGCAGGAATTTGGCGGAGGGGGAGACACCGAGCAGAGATCTGCATTTTTCGGGTTTTGTTTTTTAATTACATTTCTGTGATCTAGACTTACGAGTTAAGTATAAAGCTCCTGCAAAGCAAGCCAGTCTTTTCTCCTGCCTTGCCTGCAAGGGGCTGTCAGGTCTGCTAGGGCTGGATCTGCTGTCCCAAGCAGTCCTGGCTGAAGCTCCTGGAGGGGCAGAGCTTGCTGCCTGGAGAGTTGGTGGGCAGCTCTCCTGCTGCAAATGCATGCATTTCTCTGCTGCTCTCCTTTGGCCCGGGGAGCTGCAGAATTTTTCTTATGTAATGGTCTGCTGGTGTCTTTGCTTGGAAAACCTCTTTTTCAGCTGGAGGGTGTCAGGAGTCCCGTCCTACCTCTCTTGGGTCACTGCGCAGGGAGCTCCTGGCCGGGGGGGAGAGGTGTCAGGCTGTCGGGCAGCAGGAGGGAGCCGCTCACTCCCCCTTCCTCCCCGTGCCCCAAGCCCTTCCCGGAGTCACTCTCCCCCTCGTAGGAGCACGGGGCAGCTCCGCCTGGGCGACCTCGGGCTGCAAACGGGCGAAAGGGGAGAGGTGGCAATTTGGGCTGGGAGCTTTGCCTGGAGTGGTGCGTGTGTGTGTGTCCCCCCAAGGGCCACAGCGCAGCTGGGGCAGGGCTGGGTGCGGCGGTGGGGGGGATGCAGCAGCCGTGGGACCGGGGGACGGGGAGCGGAGCGCGGCGGCTGCTGCTGTTGCTGTTGTGGGAAAGCGCTTCGCAAAGTCTCCGGGCGAAGCTCTCCCTCCTCCGGCAGCCGGCGGGGAGCAGGGGAGCCCAGGGCGGCCCCGCGGCTGCGGCCGGGCGGGGGTCGGGGGGGGGGGGGGGGGGGGGGCACGGTGGGGTCGGGGGACGTTAAAATGCAGCATCATCCTCCCGCCCCGGCAAATTCCCTGTGTGTGTGTAGGGGGTGGAGGGAGAAAAGGGAGCAGCGGTGCTTTGCAGCGGGGGGGGCCGCTGCCGGCGCTCGCTGCACCGCCCCGGAGAAGCGGTGCCCGCCGCGGGGCTGCGCGGAGCGGCGGCGGGCGCGGAGCGGGCACTGCAGAGCCGGCAGCGCTCCCGGTGCAACGCCGGAGCCTCGCCGGCGAAAGGGGGGCACCCGGGCGGGGGGGGGGGGGGCGGGGGGCGATGCTAGTTGGCTGGGGGGGAGGGAGGAGAGAGGGGGGGGAAAAAAAAGAGAAAGGAAAAAAAAAAAGCAAGGACCCCCCCCCCCGTCCCTCCTCTGCCCGGTCCCTTCCACCCCCGACACACACACACACACGCGCGCACACACACACCCCATTGATCAATATTTGGCTGTCTTGCTGCAACTTGCTGCAGTCTTTTAAAGGAGTAGTAGAGAGAGAGGGAGAGAGAAAGGGAAACTGACAGGAAGGGGTAAGGAGCTACACATGTCACATGTGCTTTCTAAAACGGCCAGGAGCATCTGCAGGCTGGATCTGGTGGAGGATGCTGCGGCAGGTGATACACAGAGGGCTCCAGTCGTTTTTCTACAAGCTGGGCTTATTCGTGAGCAGGCATCCGGTGTTTTTCCTCACTGTGCCCGCAGTCCTGACCATCATCTTCGGCTTCAGCCTGCTCAACCGCTTCCAGCCTGACACTGACCTGGAGAGGCTGGTAGCCCCCAGCCACAGCCTGGCCAAGATCGAGAGGAGCTTAGCCAGCAGCCTTTTCTCCCTCGATCAATCCAAAAGCCAGCTGTATTCGGACTTGCACACCCCGGGGAGGTATGGCAGGGTGATTCTCCTCTCCAAACCCGGAGGCAATATTTTGCATCAGGCTGATGTGATCCTGCAGATCCACCGAGCCGTGCTGGAAATGAAGGTGAACTACAAAGGCTATAATTATACTTTTTCCCATCTGTGTGTGTTGAGAAATCAGGATAAGAAATGCGTGCTGGATGATATTATTTCAGTGCTAGAGGATCTGAGGCAGGCTGCCCTCTCCAATAAGACAACAGCCAGGGTGCAAGTGAGCTATCCCAACACTAAATTAAAGGTATGCTCTTACTGCATGCTTTTGCCAATTAAAGAGGCAGCACTTCATTTCTTGTCCTAAACAGCAAAGAGAAATATAATCATATCTATCGCTCTATATCTAAATGTGTGTGATCTGGGCTTTCCTCGGGAAGCAGCTGAAACCGGTGCCTTGCTATTGTTCTGTACGAGGAGGGAGGGGGGGGACTGTACGCTAACGCACCAGGAGAAGAAGGGAGTGGAGAACAGCCTCCGGACCGGGAGACCTTGCAATGCCTTGAAGGGTTAATACATCGGGGAAAAGGGACAGGAGGTCGGTGGGGGGTTGAAAGCTGGGGCTTCACTATCACCTTTTCCAGCCCCACTGGCGTGAGATAATTTATCTTTAATATGGCCAGAAAAGGCTTTCCTCAAATGCACAGTGAGCTCCTGTATCTCCCTGCCTCTGCGAGTGCCGTAGGAGCAGCAAGAGGTTTGGGCCAGAAGCGATTTCAGGTGTCCTACCTTCTTTTTCTTTACCTGCATGCAAAGAAGGGGAAGGGAGGTGGAATTTTTTCTCTCGGTGTGAAAATAATTAACTCTGCCGCTGATGGATGCGCTGGAGTTCTGGGACGGATCCCATCAGCTAGAGGCTTCCAGCAAAGGCGAAACAAGGTAAAAGATGAAAGAAGTTTCAGTCCTTCCAATTAAAAGAATAAACAATTCGGCACAAATGATCTCAGGAATATTTCCCTGACACACAAGCACCCATCTGCTTTCCCCCTCACCTGGAGCAATCCAGTTCACCAGCGCTAACCTGCTATGAGCAAATAAGGTGCAAAGTTTGCAGGTGGCTGCTGAAAGAAGTTTATGCGAATTACACTATATCTGCATGCTCCCCCAGGCATTGCACCAGAGGCAGGATTTATCTAACAGAGTGTAACAAACTCCCTAGCACACTGGTTATTCATGGCTCAGGTCATGGGGAAGACGATACGGTCCTTCTTGTAAACCAGAGAGGCTTTTTGGTGTTACCTGCCCCCTGCTTTCAAAGAGATCCTCAGGGATGAGGGAGGTAGTGCTCTTGCAAGTACTGGCCAGATCCTGAAGTTATCATTTGTTTCTTCCAGTTCATTTACAAGGAAAAAAAGTAAAGCCAGTCCCTGCCCCAAAAACTGAAGCAGAGACGTAGATTGATTTTATTGGTATTTTTGCTTCAGTGAAAGGGCCAGGTGGGACAGTTGGGATTTGGTCCCGTTGCTCTAGATGTTACAGTAATTGCTTTGTGCAGAGTTGTGGCTGTTTGAGTTAAGTGTGTGGAAATGAAAAGGTGTCCTTGCTGCTGCTGGAAAGCCCTGAGTGCAAGGAGTGCTCAGAAACACGAGTTATTCTGGATTAAATATCCCTGAACAAATTTTATCTTTTAGTTTGCTGTGAAGACAATTCTGCTATTGCAGAATTAAAGTGCTTTCTTTCCATTTTGCTTATTTTTAAAGTCAAGATTAAGTGAGGTCAGTGAAGAACACTGATAATCTGGGCTAACATAATTATAAACCAGCTTTACACAGAAACAGTCATTCTACTCTTTCAATCCAGATTAATTTTCTTGTGTAGAGAAACCTTAACTGAGCTTGGCAAAACTAAGATGGGGCCACTTGCAATGTGTTTTTTTACTAGGAGAGTGCCTACAGCTCCTCCTTTTTTAAAGATAAAAGCAAAGGAAAAAATAACCTGGTCTGGATTAGAGATTTATTGGAATAAGTGATCGGTAGACAGAGAAAGGTTTTCCCAAGGCATAGATGTCTGACTCTGAGCACTGCCGAATACCAGCCCGACACCTCCAATCCCCCAAGTAGTTGTTGTGTATCATCTTCTGGATGAAGGAATAGGTGTCCTTAAGTACCTAGGTTTAAAGTTGGACAGAGCAGGCAGCTTTCTACCTGCTTCTCAGTGAAGGGAGGTAAAGCCGCCAAAATCTGTGACTGCACTTTAGAGAAAAGCTAACGATTACAACCCATTTCTGCAGATAGGGAGAGTCCCTGCTGTTACTGAGAAAGAGAAACACACTTTGCCAGTTTTTCTCTTTCTGGTACGGTAAGGACTCTGTTGTGGGACCGTGAACCAGCCCCGAACCTGGACTGGCCTTCAGCTATGGCGTGTCCTGAGAGACTCACCTCCTCTGGTCTCTTTGGCTCCAGCTGCTGGGAATAAATTACTACTTTGTATAGATTAATTCATTAGGTGAGCCCCCTCTCTGTCATCTCTGTTGTCCCACCTACCAAGCTACAGGGTTAGGAAGTTGTGGGCAAATATCTCTTGCTCTTCTTCAAGCCATGGCCAAATATTCATTTAATGTAGGTTCCCAGGCTATTCACTGACCTCTCTCTCTCTGCACCTCTGAGCAAAGGCTGTAGAAACCCAGGCCTGTGTTGCTTGTTTTCGGGTGTCTAGATGTGTTTAACCAGAAATACCTCAGATGCTGCACCCACTAGGGTAGATCAGTCTCTGGATGTTCAGCAAAGGAAACAACCCCTGTGGCTGTAGCTATGAGGTTTTTTTTTATTTCTTCTTACTTGAGTCATGACATGAAGGAATGGTTGTGGCTAGACCTCATGGGAATGCAAACAAGAGGGTCAAATCTGGCTGCCCTTATTCAGTGTGGACCAGTGTTCATCACACTTACTGGTCTATGTCCTTGGAAGCTTTCTCAGCTAAACTTTCCTGCACCATAAAACCCCACCAGGATCTTCTAGGTTTCCTCACTTTCTCAAGGGACACGTTGCTTGGTTAATACTGGTAGATTTTGCTCTGTCTTGTTCTTTTAATAATGGCTCCAGATTGAATAAATTTTTTCTAAGAACAATACAGTGGGTTTACAAACTGCAAAGGTGTCCCAGATGTGTTTAGTCTGCAGCTGACATGGGTCAAGTGTCAACCTGTACTGGTTTGGGAACCACAATGACAATGTCGAGCTGTTCCAACCGCTCTCCTGCTCCATTTAGGAGCTGCAAAAATATCTTGTAGTTTTTTCTTTCCCTCAAAGCTCGCACTTTGTCCCTCTTCTTGTCTCCTGCTGGAGCCCAAATTCGTTCAGTTCTCTCAGGTGAGGCTGGCTGAAGGCTGGCTGTGGGTGAGCTCTTGCCAGGTCTTTCACAGGAGCTTTGTGGGAGCCATACGAGCAGGTTTCAGCAAACTGCTCTGGTTTTGAAACAGCTGTTATTGGGCTGCAAAATCTAATGAAACTCCTTGGCTTTTCCTAAGAAAGTCTGGCTGTGAAGGGTAATGATTGTTTAATCGCTACTTGCTGTAGTGTTGGAAGAGCTTATAGCCTTGAATACATCTACCTTCACTGCCCCTCTGTAAGTTGGGAAGTCTTGGCTCTCCACTCACCAGAGGAGGAGCAGAGAGATGGCACTTACCTCCAGAGTGCAGACTGCAGTGTGGTTTCAAATGCCTGAGATGCATTTAAAATCCACTCTGTCAACACAGGGGTCATTGTAGGCTAGTTTACTCTTCTGAAAGGCCAGGTGAACGAGGCTGTATGAAAATGCCTGCTCCCATTGCTTTGGGGACACTCTCTAGCCCGTTCACAGTTATTGCTATGCTACGCTGCAGTCTGCAGCCCAGCCAGAAGACTGACTTGTCCAAGGTCATGCAGATAGACCGTGGCGGAGCAGGAAAACAAAGCTGGATGTATGAAGTCTTGATGAAGACTTTTTAGTTACGTCCTGGAGCAAGATTGCTCATGCTTTCCCCAGCCCAGGACAAAAAAACAATGTTCCTGTGCTTGGGGTCTGGATTGTGCCCTAACCACATAGACTGGACAAGTCTACGCTGAGCACTGACCCTCAGACATCAAACTGTTAAATTGCAAGTTTTAACAAATCCCGGCATCGTTTTTGTCAATTAAGACTTCCAGGATAGTGCCTGGGCATGCCTTGGGAGTTAGCATGGGAAAGGGTCCATTCCTGGTTGGTATATCTACTCTATTCTGGGGATAACAGTGTGTATCTGCTTGGATATGTCGTGCCCCTGCCTACGGGCCAGAGTGTGGTCTGAAGCACATTTTATTTATTGGTACAGACAGAATTATCGATTACATGGGGATTTCTTCTTGTGTACTATCAGATATGAGGAAGGAGATTGGTTTATGACCCTGATTTGCCAATAAGCCCAGCAAATTTGCTGTCCTTATAAAGAAAAAAGAAAAAAAAAATCACTACAAAGAATAAGAATGTTTTCTGAACACAGACCTTACCTGGAGGAAAAAAAAAAGCATGAAAGCATTTTTTCAGATATTTCACCTTTACTGTTTCTTTTCATGTTTATTTGCTAGTTTGTCTGAGAAAACATAATAACTTAGAACTTATCTTTCTGACATCAGAAAGAATATGACAACTGCTGGTTAAAAGGAGCCTTTGTAAGCAGATTGGTTGTTGTAATACTGCCTTCAATTAATTATCAGTCATTTATGAACACTAGGCTAAACAGCAGCCAATAAAACAGACATCTCTATTACCACATTTGTGATAAGCACATCAGCTGGATATTGAATCCTTTATTGCTTAAGTGGAAAAGTTACTTGCATTCACTTAGCATCTTGAAACCTGTAATTGCAGACTTGCTGCTGGCCAGATTCTCAATTTTTCTCATGCTGACAGCTGTACTTTTAAAAAAGCCTTGCTCCGTTTGCATTCATGGAGTCTTTCCCACTGCGCTAAGATTAATTGCTCCTTACATGACCGTGAGGCACCGACCACCTCCATGGGACAGAGAGGATATAAAACCAGAGCCCACCTACATCAGAGTAGGTATCTGCATATCAATAATATCCACAAACTGTTCATTCCTTCAGTAAAGTTGGTTCAAGTGTAAGATTACTCTGACTCCAAGGACCAGATGCTTCCTCGGAGGCAATGTGGCTCTGTACCCATTTGTGATACCACCTGTCTCAATCCAAGCCTGTGGCTCAGGATCCTGTGAAGTGCTCTGTGGCTGGCAAAAGTTGCTAAGTCAAAGCGAAATAATAAAACATGAGCAGGGAGAGGATCAGAAGAGGAAGGCTGGAGTCTGCAGATAGTTTTCATCTCAGCCTCTCAGATCAAGACAGGATTGGGCAGGCTGAGCTTGGAGTAGCTGCTCAGTAGCATGAAAGCAAGCTGATAATGTTTAAAGGCAAGTAGCCTCTTCTGTCTCACAGGTTGGGAAAACTTATTTGGGGGGGGGGGGGAGAAATACTGTCTTGTTCTTCCAATGGTGTTTCCGTACTGTCCGGCAGGACTAGGAAGGGCTCCTCACCCACCTCGCCTGGAGGGGCTGGCAGAGCTGGTGTCTGCAGCGGGTTACCTGTGCCCTTACTGGGAGATGTCCCTGCAGCTGTCAGCTCTTGAGGACATGATCAGACAGCCTGCCTGCTCCACGTGGGCAAGAAATGAAACCTTTCCTTGCATTTTCAGGAAAATTCTCCACTCCTTCCTCTGCTTAGTACATTAGGAACAGCCTCTTTCTTAGCTCTGCTAGACTAGGTGTTAAGACAACCCTCTTGCCTAAAAGGAAGGCCAGACTATGAGCCCTGACTGCACCAGGGATATGAAACCAGGTTAACCTGTACCAGGACAAGCTGTCCCAACATAAACAAACAGCAGAAAGACAGCAGAAACCTATCAAAGCAAGGATGGGGTTTAGGGTGCTCTTTTTGCATTGCGTTCTTCAGTTATGAACTTAACTTTCTTTATCAGTCTCTGGGGTAAATTCCACCTTCACCCCACGAGGGCTGTAGACAGCAGGTTCGTTGGGTGTGGGGCTCATTCCTTCCCATCAAGCAGCTGAGAGCAGTGGCCATGTCAAAGACTGCAAAGAAAATATTCTCCATTGACCTCTCAGATGACCTTGGTCAGCTGCTTCATGCCTTTCCCTCCCAGCTATTCCACTCTTCAGTTTTGTCAGCACTGGCTGGGAGACATGGCCTTTTATGCAGTGCCAGGCCTTCTGGAGACCTTGCTGTGATGTGAATAATAATAAAGAAGCAATTGGAAGATTGTTTAGGTAGAGAGAAAAGGAAGATGCAATTGCAAGCCCCTTCAGTTAGTAACGCCTGCTCATCACTGTGGATCTGGGATGGATGTCAAACACTTGCCAAAGGTAGAAAGTCCAGTAGCACTTTGCCACCTTCCTACAATAGCTACTCCTCTGTGGACAGAAAAAAAAAATTATTTCCTTTACTAAATATTCAGTTAACTCTTGGCAGTGTTTCTACACTGACATAACATCTTCTAATCTCAGCCATCCCTATGCCTTTCCAAAATGTCTTTTGAGCCCCTTACTGTAGTGGCTGTGTGAGCTGCTGGAAGGCTCTGAACTTCTCCCTCTGAATTTACAATGGATGGGTATTCTTGCTATCTGTAACAAGAATTAAAACTAATTCAGATATCGCCATGCTAGCAAGGCGAGAGAATACAATTGATGTAAATTGTAAAAAAAGAAGATGTGTCATCTTCCCAGCCAGAGAAAGATGCTTTAACAGAGAGGAGAGGAGGGAAGGGGAGGGGAGATCCTTAAACCAACATTAACTGATTAAATATATGTTCTGTGGTAGAAGTGGGAGGAACTGTGTAAGGAGAAAATTAGATTAATAAATGTCAAAAAAAGTTCTTAAATTATTTAATGTCCTGTATGTATATGTGGTTATGCATATTACATACATATCTTTCTTAGTCGGTAAACAATGATGTAGGTAAGGTTGTGCTAGACATTTTGAAAATAGTAATCTAAGAACAAAACCTGTATTAAACCTTTTCAGCCATTAAGAGAGAAAAGAGCCCTATGCGGAGCTCCGCACAGTTATTATTACAGAAGTCACGGTGAAAAAACCTGCTGACTGGTTTTCCGAGAGGAGTGAATTGGCTTATTAAAATAATGATCTTGCATTTCTACAGAAAGCCTTTAATTTATGCAGACCCCACATCCATTGCACACTCCTAGTGCAAACAGTGAGACATGCTGTGCATGGTTGGGACTTGAGCTGAAAAGCAGCTTTAAATACAGATGAAACAAAGTTTTCAACAATATAGGAAAGCAGGTGCTGTGTGTGATGGAAAAGAGAAGGGAAGACAACGGGAGGTAGAAAGGGCAAGCTATAAAGTCTTTTATACCTCTGTTGCTCACTATATTAGTCCTGTTCTTTGTTTTCCTACCTACCAAGGTGCAAGATGCTCACGTGGAGAATAGATAGTAAAGGAAGTTCTTGGTAGCGGGGCTGTGAAGGATCCTACAAAGGGAGAGAGCAGTGACAGAGCTCCTGAACATTGCAGAGATGGTCACATGCAGTGGCACATGTCATTGTCCTAGCCCTGGATTCACTGGGTGTGAATTAGCTTCACTTTTACACTAGTTAGGCCATTTGGGAGCAGGAGCTTTGGGTGAAGTGCTTGGAGATCTTTGATGACACTAGTAAGTGTCATCACTTACTGTGATCACTTGATGACACTAGTAAGTGTCATCTGGTGGCAGCGGGAGGATTTCCAGCTAAAAAGAATTACAGTGGAACAAGTAATTCAAGGGCAAACTGGGAACAATTTGTGGGTGGGCAGCTCTGGTATGGCAAAGAGATTTTTCTGCAGCTTTTTCTTCTCCTTAACCTTGCTCACACGTTGGTGGGTAATTCCTGCACAATGCCAGCTCTGCATGCCCAGCAGCGGCTCTGCGAGACGTCAGACAGCCCTCCCACAGCCATGAGTCGGCCAGATCAGCTTTTCACCCTGGTTCTGCATTCAGGCACCAGACGTGCTCTCCCCCAGTCCACTCTTGCTGGCAAACTGGTACCACAGCCAGGGAGCTGCTGGGGGGATCGTAGGTTGTGAGACCAGCATGTCACTACCTGGCTAACACTGCAGAAAGGTTTTGGTCTCATAATGATCTATAACTAAGATGGAAAAAGTCAGTCGGCACCACACGTGTATAATGTTTTCTCAATACATACGATGGCAAATGTTTCAGCATGTCCCAGAATAATTCTTTTTTAAAAATGCCGATTGCATAAGCCCCGAAGCCTGCTTGTCTGCTCTGAGGGCATATGAGAAGGCAAAGGGCAGTCTTACCTACCGGTCCCATACCTTCGAAGGCAATGCCACATTGCAGAGACTTTAAGTGTAATGCAGCCCACCTACCTAGGGTACGCACTTTGGGATTAAAGATAAGCTCCTAATGGGCCAGTCCGCCACAATTAATTTCCTTGTGCAGTCAGTGGGAGACCTGGGAATTGCCATTGAATACCTCCGCAGGGAAGCCCAAACACCTAACACATATCCTCTCTCAATATCTAGGGAACATAAACATCACCTATAGGACCGGTTCAGTGGGCACCTAAAACTTGTGCCCAAGTCAGGTACCTAAGCAAGACAGAAAAGTTGCCCTTGTGTAAGACAGGGTCTCCCTTTTCTTACACCTTGCATAATTGTTTCCACCAGTGTTACACAAGTGTTGTCAGTCTGATGGGGAGGTGTTATTCTTACCACATACATGGTGTATTTTTGCACATGTGTCAACAGCTTCGTAAAGGGTGCTACGATTGAGAAGTGGCCATGGAGTGTTTTGCTGCTTCTGTGCTAAATCACTCATTTACCTGTGCTAAATCATGAATTACCTGTGCTGCATGCAGGGCAGGCCCATAAAATTTCAGCTGAATCTTTTTCTATCAGAAGTTACAGTACTCTTGAAATCAAAAGCGTTTGTGAAACAATGTTTACCTTGCCCTTAATTTTGTCTTGGAGGAAGAAAAGAGAAGGGCAGGTTCCCATAGTTTCATTTTGACATGTCCCCAACAAAATGCTTCTATTTTTTTGTGTTGAAATGGTTCTTTCAAAGTATTCTTTCAAAATTCTTTCCAAAATATTTTGCTCTCACATTATACTGTACATTAGAAAATAAAGAAGAAAAAAAAAAGTTACTTTAAAAGGAAATGTTTTCCCATGTTCAAATTTTGGGGAAGGAGAGGTCACTCTGGCTTGAAAATCACAGAGAAATGAAGTCACCCCACCAGCTCTGCCTGGCAGGATCCCTGCGTGGCTGAGGACACAGCCCAGTCCCCGTGGACATGAGTGTATCCCCCAACAGGGCGCTTTGGCTTTTTTAATGTCATTTTTCACTGGAGACCAAGGCACTGTATTGATGGGCCAAGTGATCCTCGCTTCCAGTTTCCAGAGCAGGTTTAGTTTGTAAAACAATTTGCAGTTCGTTAAGAAGAAAGATGCTGTTAGTGGTACTTCATTATGCAATGCAATCTCTTGTTTGACAGGGCCTGTGACTTAAATATAAATCACCCTTTTCCTCACCATTTTCCAGGATGGTTTCTTAGAGTAGATTTTGATTCATTAACTAAATACATTAAAAAATTCAGTGCTGAGCAGATGCAACATGGAAATATTACTGTGCATTTTTCTCCTTAAAATCCACACTTCAGTTTGCTCATGTTCTTGACTCCTGTCCTTCTGAGTGAGGTTTTATTCACAGATAAGTATAAAACATCCTCCAACAGAGGATGCACCACATAGACTTTTGGATCCAGGTGACAAACCCACTTCTCTTCAGGAGTGGCTGGAAGGTGTGGTAATAAATGCTCTACCAGTGGTGTTTCTTTGTTAACTAACATTAATTTTCCTGTCCATAACTGATTTTCTATCTGCACGTGAAAAACACGGGTCACCCAGTTGATGCACAACAGATTTACCATTGAAAATTGCATAGAAAGTTGGGACACCAGCAGAGAAACATGAACGTTTCTGAATATTTACAAATGCCTCTCCAATCCTTTCCTTCCCCAGGCTTCAAGATTAGCACAAGTATTAGGCTTTAGGTATATATCCCATAATAAATTTCACAAGCTTGACAAACTTAAGAGCTCCCCTGCTCTCATAAAGTATTTAATGATGTTTCATTTCTGAGAAGAGTTTAATTTTAAAGAAAAGGGGTTTTTTCCACCTAAAAGAATAAAGCTTGTATCCTTACAACTTTTACCATCTTCTTGCCTCTAGTATAAGATTTTGGAGGTGGGAGAAAGAGGACATCCTTGAAGGGAAAAAATGTGTTATATAAATGCCAGATACTGTAATTGCATATGTTCAGTGGTATTTTCATCAGAATATTCACCTCAAAAGGAAAGTTAAGGCAGGTAATTTGTCACTGCTTAACAGATCTGAACAACGCTCCTTTAGGAATGATTCTGATACTTTTTTTTGTGGAAAACCCAATTACTCTTTGAAGTAGCAAAAATGTCAAGGAAAAATAAAGGCAGAATAGGACATTTTTTCACTTCCTTTAAAGTAGCTAAATAAAAGGTAACCAGGATAGAGAGTAGCCCAGAACAAAACTCAAAGAGACTCAAGTGCATCCTGAAATGATAGGACCAGTTTGAACTGGGTCTTTCCTATAGCCTCTTCAATGAGGATACAGTGGACAGAAAGGACAACATTTCAGATGCTGCTTTGGGAAGGAGCAGTTTGGGGTGTTGAATGGTGATTTTGGTGCAGGACCACGTATTTGAGAATTCATATTCTGCTGCAACTCAGATCTTCCACTCTCTTACATTGATTTTCCCATCATAACGGAGTGCTGTTGTGCAGCTGGAGAAATTCAGTCAAAGAGCTGTTGGAGTTTTATGAGGAATCTCATGTCTCTTCCGTGTAACCTCAAGAAGTCAAAGACATAAAAGGTTTATAAGGTCAGCCTAGCCCATTCCCTGACCTGTGCAGGATTATGAGGAAATCCTAATACAAAAATTAATTCAGATTGTCTTGGATGGGAAATCAGTCATGTGGGCTGGAAACTGGCTGAAAGATTGTAAACGAAGAATCATGATAAATGATAATGTAACAAGCTTATGGAAGGTGTCTTGCAGGGTATCTGGAGAATTTGTGTTAGGTCTGGTCTCATCTAACATCTCTATTAATTATCATGAAGTGGAATTGAATTGCACAGGAATGAAATTCACAGATAATATTAAACAAGGGGGAGATGACAGCAGCTGCCGAGTCAGAGAATTTACACAGGCAGAACTGGAGCAGTTAGAAACCTGAACACAATTTTCTGAAGAGTTTTGGTTGCATTTTGGTCCCCAAAGGGCAATCTAGGGTCCTCCCTTGAAACAGACTCCTGTGAGCTGACTTTTGCAAATGTCAAATTGAAGATGCAGTGCTTAAACGATAGGACCGAGGTCAAAGACAAAGTTGATGTTAAAGTTGGGATTTTGCAACCTCCACGGAAAGGGCACTTAGTTTTACTTCTGACTCTGACACTGCTTTGCAAGTATGGACATTTCACTACTCAGTGTTGTCCTTCATCCTTCACCTTCTTGCAGATTAAGTTCTGCAGGACAAAGACAGCTCCGTATGTTGAGTTTGAAGGGTGCTTTGGAGGCTGTAGATGATGTGTTAAATAATCAGTGAAACCTTGATAGATTGTTGCTTTGCCTTGGTCCTTTTGTTATCTTTCTGGAACGAAATCAGTCTTCTTCTGGAGTTTTGTGCTGACTGTGTGGATTTTTGATGGGCCAACCTTGAAGTTGTTTTGCCATGTTGTGCATCATCTGATTGTTCCCAGCACTTCAAATTTGAATAGCCTCATACCCCTAATGTCACAAATTGGCTCCATTTTGTCCCAGTTGAATTTTGTCGCTCATTAATTATATTCTAGTTGTGCCAGGGAAAAATTCTCGTAGCAGACAGTCTTAAAACTCAGTTGAGCAGGACAGTTAAAAAATATTCAGCTGGATCATTTCTACTATTTTTTGTGCAACTTGAGTGCGATTGCAGACCAAGTCTCTAGGAACAGGTTGGTGAGGTTTGTGAAATAGATTACGGAGTCAGGCCGTTTCTTCTCCTCTTCTTGACAAATGTCCACAACACCAGGCCATTTGCTGCAGCAGATGGTACCTGGTCTGGTCTGCAGAGTCAGGCTGTGACCCTGCCCTGCCACTGCGGGTCTATGATGTAGCAGTTTGCGGATGCTCATACAGAGAGTCACGATGGGAAAACCCATCCCAAAGATGGGATATATTTCTTCTAATTTGAGCCCTTTTATGTTTGGCATCTAATCTAAACAGGGCCCAGTGTACAATCAGAGGGAAGAAAGGTGAACCTCCAGAAGCAACGCATTTCACTTTTTCTAAACAGCTACATTAGACGGGGATGAATTCACCCTTCAGAAACATCATGGACCAGAGAAAGAATGTTCAGATTATGCATTTACCTTTCAGCTGGTTAAAATTAGGTGAGCTGAATCCCACCATACTTTCATTTCAAATCACAAAAAAAAAAAAAATTTCCGTCAAATTTTCATAAGCATGGGAATATGCTAAACTTTAAGATCTTTATAGCAAAGACTTACGTCAGGTGAAGTGTTTCTGAATGACCTAGGGTATAATCTGCATCTGCGCTGACATGAGAAAAAACTTCCCAGGATAATTTCATGGGGAAAATTAAGGCTTCTTCTCAAGCCCATTGCAGCTTTGTCTCACACCAAATCTCTGACAGGGTTTTGAAAAACTCTTTTTGGAAATTATTATTAGACGGTTGCAAAAGAAAATCTGAATAAGGAATTAACTTCCACTGAAGGAACTGGAATTAAATGCCATCCTCCTGCAAAATAGATTGCCAGATATTGGCAGTTTATTGCAGCAGGGGGGACTGAGATTTTGCAGTACTCTGTGCTCAGAAGACAAATGCTGAGGTTCTATCCTCTGGAAGTGCTTTACCATCTGATTACTCTTTGGCTTACTTTATCAGAATTTTTCCCTAAATATTTATTTGTTTGAAATCCAAAGGTGGCTAGATACCACAAGGTCCCACCATCTGCAGCACTTTTGTTTTAAAATTAAAAGTCCAATCCTTCCTGTTCTGCCAGAAGCAAAACCTTTCCAAAGAGGTTATACCAATATAAATTGAAAAATCACTTTGCACTCCAGGGGACTTTGAAAAGCCTTTTTTTTTTTTAAACACGTATTACATTAAAGTAACCGTAAAATGTCTATTTTGGGGGGAAAAAAATCAATGTTTTGCAGGGAAACATCTCAGATAAGTTGAAAAGGTGGTGGTTGTTGTTATTATTATTTACAGTGAGTATACTACATTTCTTCAGAAGTAACACAGTAACAAATATTCATCTTACTTGGTATCTTGAACTCATTCCTAACAATAGCGCTACATTAACATATAAATCTAGGAACACATATAACCTAACTTTAAGCATTTAATGAAGGTACTTAATTAGGGTTTGGGACATTGTAAGCTTTAGGAGAACTAAAAATCCTAAGAATGAGATTCAGTCCATTTAAGATCAAAATTGCCCTCCAGAGATGCTCCGTTTTTCTCTTCTCCTTGAGCAGGCAGCCTGGTAGTCCTGGCATTGCTAACCTGGCAGGTTTGGTTAGGCAGCCTCACGCAGGGCCTCAGAGTCTAAATTCTGACTTTTCATGTTTCGAGTCCTGTTCTGGCTGAAGAGGCACATCCAAATCAGAAACTCTGCTTGAAGTTAATAGCTGCTGTGTACTCGCACGAAAGGACAAATACTCAGCTGTGAAATACAGCCACCTTGAGGATGAAGCTATTCAGGTGTTACATAGCTGACACCACCACCGGACTACAGGGTTTGAGCACAGGAATTAAAGAAACCCTGAGCCAGCTGGCAGCAAGGAGGGAATTAAACCTTTTTTTTCTTTTTCTTTTTTCCTTCCCATTGAGTTTGCATAAACCTGGATTAGTTCTCCAGTCCAGTTCACCACATGCCACATGAACTGCTGCTCCCAAGCTTGGCAGGGAGGAGGTGCAGGATCAGGAAGGAGAGGGAAGGGACCCCTCCATTGGCAGCATCGCCAGTTCGTACTGTGAAATACAGCGACTAAGGAAACTTCAGCATCAGATGGGAAGATCTCTGGAGCGTGGGTAGCTTCTCCAGCTGTGCGTTTGCACAGCACCTTGCACAGCAAGGTCCTGGGCCATGCCAGAACCTCACTGGTGACCAGTGATTACGGTTTGAACTGAGACCTCAGCATCTGCTGTACCTCATGTGGGTCCTCCCAGGCCCCAGCAGCACAAAGGCTGCATCAAGATGAATTGCTCCCAGCACGCGCAGCTTGATCAGCGGCAGTTGTTAGCAACTCCTGCAATCTCTAGATGCAGAATTTGGACTGATTTAAAATTTTCAGGTTGTCGCACGCTGTTGTTTAACACTTGTTTATCATTGCAAATGTGCCCTGTACCGTCTGAGACAGCATGAGACACCCTGTCCCACAGAGTATGGCTGAAAAAAATAAAGAAAAGCTGGCCCTCATAATGTCAGCAAACTCCCCAGTGATGGGAGGCAATGAGAAGCCCAAAGTCAAGATGATGCCATGAGCTTTACTTTTTTGACTGGAATAAGAATTAAAGAAAACATGCTAGAGAATCACACATGACAGCACCTTCATCTCTATGGGCTACTAAGAACATAAGATTTTATCATGAAGGGCACGTGTTACAAGGTGAGCTTGAGACAGATTTTACAAATATAAAAACTACCTGATGATGTTCATACGTGGGGGTGAAAACTCTCTTTGAACGTACTGAATTCAAAAGTACCTTGGGTGGGAGTCAGCTATCTCATATGCAGATCCAGAACCCCAGCTTCAGTTATATTTTAATGCTTAAATACAGGCCTACTTAAATGCCTTATTTCCACTCCCCCTTTCTAGATTCTGGTCCAATGTTAGGAAGAGAAAAAAAGGAAAAACATCTGAAACCAGACATTTTTTTGGCTGTCTCCAGCTAACAAATGGCCAAACTCATTAAAAACCAGTGTGTGCTGGAGGGAAGGGGGGGATGCTTCAGGGTAGAGAAATTGCTTCACAATGCCAAATTTGAGATTAAAAACAAAAGAGGGAAAACTGATTAATTTTCTCTTAAAAAGGAGGAATTTTCAGCTGGAAGTGTTAAGTGTTCTTAACTGCATATGCTTTGTGCAGTGCCTTGTTATATCTTATTGAGCGCTGCAAGAGTGGAAGCTCCCGATAGGACTTGGGTAGGAACGCAGCAGCGCTTTGCATTCGAAGGCTAGGCTTAGTTAAGCCTGCAAACTGCTTAGCTGGAATTTAACCTCAAAACCATGCTAGCCCCAAAATCTTGCCACATCACACTTGGTTCTGTCTGATTCTCAGTTATTTCTTTTCTTCTTGCCTTTGATAAAACATTATCGCAGTGTTTCAGTACTTTGGCTGCTGGTCCCCAGAGAAACCAGGAAGAGCAGAGAAAAGAGAAAATTAAAGAGATGTTTGCCAACATAAAACATAATTTAAAAAGAAAAAAGTACCATTTTCTGTGCCATTATTGAAACTTCAGATTGTAAGAGCTTAAATGATTCCTTTGGATCTGCTTTACTCCTCACTTTTTATTCTCTGCTGTTTATTTTTTAACATTTCCTTTAGGTGGAGTAATAAAACCAGGCAAATCCAATTCCTTTTGCTTCCTGGCAGGTGTTCTTCCTATTTCTTGTGTGTATTGGACTTCAAGCGGTGTAGGGAAAACAATTAGATGAGGTACACAGTAGGATGCACACAAAGCAAGAGGGCCTACAAACCTGTCAGTGAAAACATGTGACCCCTTTTTAGGATCTTCTTTTAGGGACAATTATTGGATCCCATTCTCATCCCCCCAAAACCCTTCAGCTTGTGCATATGAAGTGTGTGGTGAAGTTTTGCAAACAGTTTTGTGCCTTTTTGCTTTTGTTGATATGGAAAGACAACAAGAAAAGAGGTTTTCTTGATTTTTAGTATTTTCTGATGTCATTTTTTTTTTACTTTAGGAATTAGGTTCTTGCTTAGCCTGTAACTCCATGGACTTGAAGAAAGCTTTAAGATTAGGCATTCATAAGAGACAGAAAGCGTTCTGGTGGAATATTGTCCTATTTACTCCCATTTGGAGAAAACAATGATGACCCTCTTCAGATAACAAAACTCTCTCAGATTTCACTGGGGCACAAGATAGCTTTAATTCATTAATCTTGCTTACTTTTAATTGCCAATTTCTTTCAAATCCCTGCATTTGGGAGAAGAATTTATGTGTTAAAAAATGAACAGTTGCATTCTTTCTCTCCCTTCCCAGCATCTCATTTCACTTTTTTGTTTGTTGAAGAGCTGGAAAATCCACAATAACTATGAGACTCCCAAAGGCATCGTCCAGCCATGTTATGGAAGACACTATCTTGGTGTGTCATGCTTTAGAAATGCACAGAGACTGAAAATTGGGCTAGATGGACCACTGGCCCACACTGAAAAAGCATTTCTTGTCTTCTTACTCCCTTTGTAATTTTATTCCTTTGAACATTTTTAATATTGAGTTTGCGCTGTGGATGAAATCATGGAGTATTCTTTAATATAAAGTATTCATGCTGTAGATTTCTAGAGTTTGCGAAATATGAGAGATAGTAAAATTGTTCTTCACACACATGCCTGCATACGTGAGTGTGTTTAACTGTATATATCCAAAATAGTGGTGTTTTGCACATGTCCCTTGAGGCAATACTGTCTCCTTAGTGATTCATTCCTACGTTTCTCTTTGGCACAAACAAAATCCTTTGGGATGAACACTAAGGTAGGGAGACAAACTCAGCTTTTTTTTAATTGGACCTGGGTATTCTTCATGGCTTAACACCTGGCAGAGGCCTAGATGTTGTCCCAGTTTGCACAGGTGGAGGACCACAACTGTACCATGCAATGCAGGAGCTTGGATTTCCCCTCCTAAACCCATGTGGCACCTCCTCACAGAAGTCTGTCATAAAGCAGGATTTGAATATATGAAAAATATGAACACTGTCCTGCTTGGTGATGTGAAGAAGCATGGAGGTCCTGGGGTAGAAAAACTGTTTTTGAGGAAATTCCCACACCTCAGTGCAAAGCTCCTGGTTAGCTGAATCAACCTGCCGCGCTCTAGAGCTGGTCTGCAAACAGTGCAGGTGGGGGAATGCAGCCAAAAATCTCCAGTAATCAGGGCATGGTCCTGTGCATGTTGAGAGGAAGCCACTGACCCGTAAACCAAGTCCCTGCTTCTTTCCAGACCAGAGACGGAGCTGGAGTTATTCATGCCACCCTCTCCTTCTTCCCCGACTGCTCACCCTTTGCATGTCGACCTGTTACAGGCCATTGGGGAGACCCTCAGAGCTGGGGATGGGCATTGAATCCTCCTGCCGCTGTACGGGTCCCTACACACGGGTCTAGGGCAGCACAATACGGCCGTGTAGACCTTGCAAACCAGATGCCCGGGAGCAGATAGACGCTAGCAGGAAGAAATAACTCATGTGCTACCCAGCCTGAAGTGTGACTTTTGGGGTGGAAATGCTTGAAATTTCCTATTCTTCTGTTGGGGTGGGGGATCAGTTTAGGGTAGCTAAACCCAGCCCTGAGTTATTGCCGTTCTGCTTGATGCTACCGTGTGGTCTGGGTCCCTGTGGGGAGGTGGGAAGGAGGGAGGCTGGAGGGGGATGGGAAGGTGGCGAGAGCTGAAGCAGGGACTGCAGTGCAGGGCTGTGCTTGTCTGCTGCCACTGGCACAGCGGCACAGGGCACGGGAGACACAGCTTTGCAGGAGGATGTCAAAGCAACTTTGCTCCCACCTGCCTTCTCCTGCCCTCTTTCTGGGTGGTCAGCGTGCAATGAGAACTGCTGCTTTGTTACCCCTCACCCTGTGTTTTCTCCTTCCTGCCTCCCTCTTTTTCACACCTCCAGTCTCTTTAGGGCACCCCACTCCATAGCCCCACTTTTATTTTACAGTCACAACAAACTCCACTTCTTTTGCATCATTGACCACTTTCTTGCTACACAAATCCCCCCACAAAGCACACTTCCCACTTGCTTAGTTTGTCCACAGCCATCCTTCCGACAGGAACCCATTCATGGATGGGCAGAGGAAACTGTGCTGGTCTGCAGTGATTATTTTTACCATCATCCTTCATCCTGGGGGATTTAGGGGCTAGGTGCAGCCTGACTTTTTGCTCTGTGGTACCAGGGAAGCTCCACTGGCAGGGACAGGCAGTGAAAAGCAGAGGGCTGAGCCCAAGGTGACTGCCTCAAGGGCTTTTGATCCTGGACAGGGCAGAGCACAAGCTCAAAGGGCAATATAAAGTGGGGAGGGAGCTGCGGCTCTGTGCCTGCTGGAAACAAGAGGACAGCAGTATTTTAAGACCTGACCTGGTAGGTTTACACACCCAGGCTTACCTACAACTTGAGAGGTCCTGTTGACACAAATCTCCTGTGGAAGGTGAACTGATGTCACTGACACCAAGTTTTGCTGAGCCACCCACTGCAGGGCTTCCTCTCCTGCCATCTCACCAGTCCCCAGGCCACTGGGCACCCAAAGCCATCTGTGCCCTTCACCCTTGAATCCATCTCGCAGGGCTGGGGTGCAGCCACCAACTCACCTGCCGCTGCCTGAGCTGTCAGTGCCAAAGCTATTTCACTGCTGTGCTATTTCACGGTGATCCTGCTCCTGGTGGAGGGGAGAAGAAGGCAGATAGGTCAGCTGTGCCCCCAAATTACCTCCCAGTGCTTGCGGTCCTCTTTGTGCTGTCTGTAACCCCCCATCTTCCAGCAATACCCTTCCCCACGTAGGGGAGGTGTGTAATCACAGACAACATAGGTATTACTCAGCAGCTTCAAGGGCACCACTGTGTCCTTGGGTGCACGGGTGCAGTTTAGGACAACTGGGGACAAAGCTGCGCTGGGAGTGATCTGGGCAGTAAATCGACCCCTCTTTTCCCAGAAGAACTGGGATGGGATCTGAGATGGACCGAATGGGAATCTGACCTTGAGATTGAAGGACGAGCTCTTCCGTTGAGCGATGAAGAGCTTGAAGATAGGACAAAGAATACAGGAGGCTTGAAAAGGGTGTAAAGGTGAAGTACAGTCTAGGAGGGAAAGCTTGGTGTGGAGTGAGCTGGTCTGGAAGGGAGAGGGCTTATCCTGTATTTTCATTCCTGAGGGATGTGCAGGGGAAGCAAAGGTGGAGGGACAGCCTTTTCTGCTTTCCCTCTGGCATTCCCCTCCCTTGACAGCTGAAAACCTGATGGGGTGATACTGAAGGAGCAAACTGGAGAGGGCCACTCAGAAATACAGTGTGTCCAGCACCAGAAGCTCCTCCACACAGAAAAGGTCTTCAGTAACAATCACAGTCTGTTATTGCACCCTTATAAATTCCTCCATAACTTGATTTACTTGGAAGGAATAGATGTGCATTAGGAACACTTCTCTTATTCTCTGTTATTAATCCTAGAGTATATAAATCTCTTGAAATACTTTTCTCCTGTTCTTGCCTCTTTTCAAATTAGCTGATCAAAAACTAGAAACCCAAAGCAGTAAAGGAAAGGAGCATGAGCCCAGACTCATCAGAAAGGGGTGCCAGACAGTTCTGGTTGCCTTTTGGACGTTCTGGGTACATGTCTCCTTCACTTAAAAATAACTCTGGTGATCCTTGATTTCCCTGGGAGGGGCTCAAGGTCTGTATGTTTGTTAACATGCAGGACATGCCTGTGAAGGGGCCAATATGAGCCAGGGATGACAAGACAGGTCAGCTAGTTGCTAGTTTTGTGTTTGCATCTGCCACTGAGGGTGAGTTAATCTCTCCTAACTTTTTCGCCTGACAAAATCTAGGATCAAGTCTTAAGTAATCTTGTGCCTCTGCTGTAAACAGAGACAGGCAACTGCAGAGGGCAAGTCTGTTTTTTACCTGTACCTGGTGGGTTGGATCATCCTTTGTTTGGATGTGCCTGACTCTTCCCAGTGACTGAAAAACAAATTTGTTTGACTAGCTGGTAAACTGAACCTCATCATTGCCGGATAGCTGGAAATAACTGAATTGTTCTTTATTGCAGCAGAGACCTATAGGATTATTTCCTGGATAGCTTCTCGTGGCCACTTTCATACATTTAATTTTTGCTGAGTGAACAGACCACATGGCCATTGCTGCATCCCTGTTCCCAGCCAGCGGAGGTTTTACCTCAAATGCGTTGCCCTCAGGGCTCACTTGCCCTGGACTCTTTCTCCATTGCTGAGCCATACAGAATAGCTGCACAGAGACAAGCACAGCAAGCAGTCTGGTGGGTGTGCAAGAGCACCTACACAGCTCTGAGGGCAGGAAAACTGCTGTGCTGACATAAATCAGCGTTACGTGCAACCATTTGAAAGGGATGTTTCAGGAACTGTTGGCAATTGGTGGCTGTGTAATAGGGATCAGCTGGTATAAGGTCTCCATGGATAACTATACTAGGGACAGGGACAGAGAAATCAGTTTGGTTGGGGAGAAAAAAACTCCCTCCAAAGTTTTACAATGAGCTAGTGGGAGGTAGGAGCAACCAAATATGTTGGCCTTTAAATAATACCTCAAAGAAAGGGGATTTTTATTCTATTTTACCTTGAAAACTGAAGCTGAACTAAAGCAACTGACTTCATCCTAACCTCTGTGGATTTTAGTGTAACACTTTCTATGGCCTATGTTTGGTAGAGTGGGAATGTCCTTATCATGGGGAGAAACAACTGCACTGATCTCATTAGGAAGTTTATCACACAATATATTTTGACAGACATTCCTGGTTGCCCCCTGTTGAATGTTTTTAAGCTTTTAAGGTAAAACAGAGTTTAACCAGGATTGCATGTTTTATCCTAACATTTCTAGAATGTAGCTTGATAATTATCCATCACTCCAGTTAATAAGAGGTAGCAGTCAAAGAAAAATAAAAATAGAGATAAATTTGTTGGCAAAGGTTCTGTGAATGTACTTGAATGAGAGTGATCTGGCAGTAGGGTACCAGGGCTCCTCTTCTCCTTGCAGGGATCTGAAATGACTTTTAAACCTCTCACCAGCCCCAGCCTCCACAGAGCAGGGCGCTGGAAAGGCAGGAGCCATGCCATCTCAAAAATACCTTAAACCCTCTGTTTTTCACATGAGAAGGAAGCCAGTGGAAGCTGGTGCCATTCAAAGCAGGGAGGAGAAGGCGATCTGCCCAGGGCTGGTGTGGCAGCGGGCAGGGACCACACAGAACCCTGGAGACGGGAGTCAGGGCTGCAGCAGCCGCACTGAAACTATTAAGGAAACAAAAAAGCGTCCCAGGTAATTTAGTAGTAAGGGAGTATTGCTAGTATCCCTCTGGGCTGCATGCAGAGAGGATCTATGCCTACATTAGCACCAGCAAAAGATGTTTTGCTCAGTAGGAGCAGCTGTTTTTGTTTAACCTGAGAGGTCCTGCACTCAGCTCTGGAGCAAGCCAAATATCCCCATGCCATTTACACATCTTTTTAGGATATTAAGGGTCCAAGCATCCTTTACAGATGAGTTTTTAGCCTGAAATATATTAGGGGTTTATTCTGCATCCATCCATTCACCATTAGTGATTTTTACTGCTGAACAGACAAGGAGTTTGGATTTTCAACTGCGTGCAAGGCCAGGTCTGTATAAACGCAGGTGGCAAAATCCATCATCCTGGGGGAAAAGGTGGATGATGCTGTTGATGTCTGTCATCTCTCACTCTTCTGAGAGTCCTTAGTTCTTGTCTTCCTCCCTTTCAGAGTCTAAATCTACCAAATGGCTTTGGGGCATCTAGAAAAAGAGAAGGGAGTACACAAAAAAACAATTTAATAGTATCCATCAAAGCAAAGATTTTTGCTTGGCCCCTGTTTAAGATCAAATATCACATGCCCCCAGCAAGTGATCGATATTTCATGCCACTTTTAAAGATGCCCAGGTCTGGAGAAAATTAGCTGCCATCAGAATGGACGATGGCCCTTTTTGTCCTCTGGGAGAACAGACATTGTGAAGTTTTCACCAGACTAAAAAAAAAAAAAAAGGGGGAAAGACACATAGACACAGCCTGGGAATCTGAAATTCAGGCTCCAGCCATGCAAGTGACCTTGCTAAAGACAGTTATCATCTCGTGTTGTAGATCCTCTGGAGATACATGGGTGTAAAATGATGAACCATTAATAATTATACCAATAAGTATTATTATTACTGTATTTTTTGAGTTTGCTTTTCTGTGTATAAGATCAGAGAGTAGCAACATACGTAGGTAAAATGTGTAAGGGATTTGTACTCTGAAACATGAAACTATTGTTACGAAATTAAAAATAGCATCATGTAGGCATATACCAGGAAGGATGTGCTAATTAACAGCAGAAAGTGCTTTTTTTCATTGAGGAACTAGACAGAATGAGGGATCTTGTTCAAAACCTGCCTGGTCTTCAGGCCTCATTTATACAAGTCACTGTGGCCTCATTTTGTTTCCCAAACCTTAGAGCTTAGCCCAGGAGCTTAGCCGTTCATGTCTCCTTCTTTCACCAAGAGGTGACGGGTCCTAGGCAAGGAGGTGAAAAGCCGGGTAAGCTCAGAGCCCCGGTGTTTGTGGGGCTGTGAAAGGGCTGCCAAGGGAAGGTGAGGGCCAGCAACATCTGTCAGTTCTGGTCCTGGAGGACAACAGAGAACATGGGATGTTGAATAACTCCCCTGAAGTGCCCATGAGACAAGAGGTAGTTAGGTCCCTGATTTGGAGGCCTCTAGGAAATGTTGAAAGTCATGTTGGCAGCTGGGTCTTCATTTTCCCACACTTCAGTCTCCATCTGTAAAATGGGATGAAAGGCAATATTTTTTCCCATCTTTCTTCTGTCTTCCTTGCTGAGGAATTGTAACCATTGGTGTGACAACCCCACCTAGCACAACAGGACCTTTTTCTTGCTTGGAGCATTTGGCAAAGCCAGTATGTGAGCTGTATTAGAAAAGGGCCCCATTTTCCCAAATGCCGTGGTGGCAGGTTCGTGTTTACATGCTATAAAAGCAGCAAAGGCAAAACCCTTGCGTAGATAGGAAACGATCTGCCTTTGGAAAGAAGTGGACGGACAAAACGACCTCAAAGCAATTCAGCATCTGTGATTTCCTTGATTCCATCTGAAAGCTCGCTCTTTATTTTGCTGACATATGAGCTGGGTGCCCTATTGTACATCAGTGTAACAAATAGCCGTTATCTTCTGTTTCATGGGAGATACAGCAGAACATGATTTATTTGTGCCTGCTCTGTTGCCTCTTTTGAAATGTTGCCGTCATTCGTGCACCTTTCGCAGAGGAAGGCAGATGGTCATCGCAAAGTTTCCCATAACCTTGCCGTGCGTGCTGCATAGTGAATCAATGAAATCTGAATTACAGTCCATTGTCTGAGTTTGGAGCTGTGCTGCTAAAGTATCCTGCAGTGGCTGAAAACGTTTGAATGTCAACACTGCATATATACTGAGGAAATATGACATTTCTCCCTAAAATTTCAAAGCAGTGCCAAAGGGGATTTTTAACTGCGAAGTTGCATCTGACGTGAGCAGTGACTGCATTGCTCAAACCGTAATTACCAGCTTCGAAATGTATCTTTTGTGAGTCTGTGAGTGTCAGGTGTGACCCCTCCTTAGAAAAAAATAGAAATAATGAATCAAAACAGGATTCTAACATGAAATGCCAGAGATGAGGATTTTTTGGAGTCCAAACAGCACCAGCTGCCCCTCTGTGCTAGCTGTCTCTGCTTATATGACATTTGCAATGAGGCTTCAGGTGGTTTGAGAAGCTGGCATTAGACTGCAAATCACCTTTCATGTCACCTCGTGCCAGGATACCTCGCCAGAAGCCATTATTTCAATGGGAAATAACAACTGGGAATAGGGAAAAAATTAACTTCTGAAAAGCACTTTGTCATGTTCCCTGGGCTGTGGCAGGCAAATGCTGAAAACAGTGTGAGCTCCTGCCATGAAAGCAGGCATGGGCAGAAATTTCTCAGTGGGAGGATTACCTCCTTTACATACCAGAGACAAGGCAGGGTGAGTATATAAAACATTTTCGGCACTGTCTCTCAATCTCTGATATTTATTTGCTCTATGAGCAGACATCCCGGAAGACATCTATGTTTCATAAAGCCTGGTACCTTGCTTCATTGATTTTTCCTTAGGATGGGAATCATTACGGCGCGCAGGTCTGGCAATTTCAGATAATGACCTGTGTGCAGCACAGGTGTTTCTAGAAACGGTTAATGTTGGATGTAATAGATGTTAAAAGTGTCTCCCCCAAACGCTTCTAGCCTTTTGCAGATGACTGCTTCCATGTGTGTGTGTAGGGCAGAGCATCTCCCAAATTCAGGCTGTCAGTCAGCTCATTCCCATAGCGCATCTAGCAAAGAGTACTATCTCATGTGAACTCGCTGCTGCAAGATATTTCATATATTAACTGGCTTGATAATATTATGGTTTTATTAAATACAAGAGGAAAGAAATCTGAAAACTTTTAATCCCATTTACACACAAAAAAGCAAAGTGTTGTTTTTTGGTGTGTAACAGACATTTAATCCCTGGGTTTAGAGTTTTTGATCAAAGAGATTACTTGTGCTAGGACATTTTTATCCAATCTGCTCAATCTTCTCCCTCAGTTTGCAACTGGGTTTGATCTAAATCCACACAAGCTTCCCCTGTCTTGAAAGGGGCACATGACAGTTATTCTAGAGAACTAGAATAACCAGTGGCTAAAAAGCAAGGACCTTTCTTACAAAACCTTTTTTACAAAAAAAGAAAAAAAAAAACATCCAAATGGGACCACATAACTCTACAAAAAAGTAGTCTGGTCTTGTAAATAGATGGAGGCTGATCCTGAGTGCACCTGATGTGTCCTTTACTGATTGTCATGGAGTTTTTATGTCCTAGCATACACTGAAATAACTGAGAGCAGAGTAAGGTTTATGTTCTTCGAATATAAAAAAACAAATCCTGGCTAAATCAAGGCGTAAGGTAGATTCTTATCTCTGTGCCATTGATAGAAATCCATGAAACTTCAAATAAACAATTCAAAAAGTCTGATTTTAATTATATTGTTCTAGAGCCAGAGTAGCTATTAAACTGGATCCATCTACATTTACATCTGTGTACTGAGGAACCAGGCCTCATTTTCCGTACATTTCCAGCTTTTTAAAAGCATTTCCAAAGTGTCATGAAATCACAAATCTTCCAGAAATTGATCTTCATCTCAAACATTTCATACTTCAGTAATTGGAGGTTTGTTGTTTTCTGTCACAGTTAAAATGTGGAAAAGCGATCCTCTCCCGCAGGGTGAGGAGCTCGCATGCTATATTTCAGTCCCCAAACATCTGGGACCGCAATGAATATCTGGGCAGTCCCTGAACTGCAGCACAGAATTGCTAATGAGTCTATAATGAGTAAGGAAGAGAATTGTGGCAGGGAATAAGGATGCGTCCCAAAGCCCGCTGACGTGAATGGCACGACTGCTGTTGACTGCAGTGGCCTTTGAGTCGAGCTCTTGGCATGTCTGTGAAAGGAAGGCAGCGTCAAATGGTATCACTGTATCACATCTTACGCAGGATAACCACATGCTCATCTTTTTTACTTTCCCTCCCAGGATGGAAGGAGCAGTTTTATTGGCCACCAGCTCGGAGGGGTCATGGAAGTACCAAACAGCAAGGACCAGAGAGTCAAATCAGCCAGAGCCATCCAAATCACTTACTACCTCCAAACGTATGGCTCTGTCACCCAGGACCTCATTGGGGAGAAATGGGAGAGTGAATTCTGTAAACTGATGCACAAGATGCAGCTGGATCACCAAGATCTGCAGCTCTACTCACTAGCGTCCTTTAGCCTCTGGAAGGACTTCCACCAGACCAGTCTCTTGGCCAGGGGCAAGATTTTGGTGAGCCTGATGCTGATTCTCCTGACTGCTACCCTCTCGAGCTCCATGAAGGACTGCCTGCGTAGCAAACCTTTCCTGGGACTCTTGGGAGTACTCACTATCTGTATTTCCAGTGTCACTGCGGCAGGGATATTTTTCATTACTGATGGAAAATATAATTCTACTCTGTTGGGAATCCCTTTCTTCGCTATGGGTAATTATTTATCTTCATAATAATAGGATTAACAGAGCTTAATGACAGGATTGTAAATTACATCCTGGGTTATAAAGTGCAGATTTTACCTTGAGTGAAAGTCTAAGTCGTTTTCATCTTGTTAAATAGATCTGTGCCTTGCCAAAAAAAAAAAAAAAAGGAAAAAAAAAAGAAAAAGGGAAACACAACAAAGCAGTAGCAACAATAAAGAGCAAATGACGTTGCTGGAATCTCGGCCAATAGGAGAGAGGGGCAGTTTTATTGATCTCTGTTACAAAACGAAGGAGAAATTGTTATTGAAAACTAGTCAGCTCAGCACAGAAAATGGATATATGTTGGCCTGACTTTGATGGGATGCCAGCCGAAAGAGTAAGTTAAAATAGGAGGGCGCAGAGGAGGGAAAAATGTTAGCATCCTTCCCGAGGAGGGCTGCTCTTCCAGCTTTGTCGGAGGGGCAGAGGGGAACAGCTTGGTGTAAGAATAAGATTGATGCACTTTATCTCAGAGAGGAGATTACTGTTGTGGTGTTTGCCGGGCTGCAAGTAAAGGGGCCTGTCAGTATCGGTAGCACATAATCCCTCGGTTTGTGAAGTCCCGAATCAGCTGCAGAGATTTCCTTTGTGTCGCACCTGGGCAGGGGAAGGTGCAGACGAAGAACAAACATAAACCCCAGCTCTTTTAGTAGAAGAATTGTTTTCATTCCTTCTGCTCTCATTTCTGTTCCAAGCACTTTTAGTGCATCCGTGTGGTTAATGAGTTTGCTGGGAAGGTGTGTTCGAAGGGGAGAGGGAAACGTGCCCAAAACGGCTTGCTGAGGCAGCGTTGTTCAGTGCAATCACATCCAAGTTTGTCAGAGTTTCTCCGTATCATGAGCCTGAACCCCAGCGACGACTCTCTATGTAAAATCTCAGCAGTGGCTGCCCAGACCCAAAAACCTTCACGCTGGCTTTTTGATGGCAGGAAATCTTACCTGTGGACAGAACTCTGCATCTTTACAGTTAATTTCTTAAATTCCATCCATGCTTGTAGTACTCAATCCCAGTCCTCTGTTACAGTGAGAGATAACTAAATATGCAAAGCCACAAGCTAGAGTCAAGGTTTGGAGAAGGGTCTTATATTTTTCCTAAAATGCTCAACCCCAAAACCCCCACATTTTCTTGCTCTTCCCCTCAAGAAAAGTCCTGTAGGTGTATGCATCCTCCAACCCCCGCCTCCTATTTTGTCTGTCTCCTGAAAATGCATCTGTGTCACTAACCAAGGGGACTGAGCCATGGCCTCACCAATCCTGCACCCAGCATCTCTGGAGCAGCTGGCTGAGGTGGGAAGGATGGGATGGAGTGGATGGTCGAGATTCCAGAAGGGAAAGGGAAGAGTGAGGCAAAAGACCCCAAGGAATTGCATGATTGGTTCAGCCTCATTAATACTGATAAACAAAGCCATGCCAAAGCCTCTAATTCAATCATCTGCACTGTTAAATTGTGACAATGGCCCCTGGCACGGTCTGACCTGTGCCAACTCTTCAGCTGCTGTGCACAGCTCTGCAGTGTAAGAGAGTTTGCTGGAAAGAAAGCGCTGAGAGGGGGAAGAGGCCAGCAGGAGGAGCAGAGAACGTGCCAGGTTGTGACAGGGGTGGATCCCAACCTGAGCAAGGGGTGTGGGCTTTGGAAAAAGAGATCTGTGTGGCAGGATGGAGAAAAGGATGACAGCGGGGAAGGAGGAGCTCATGGTTGTTGTCAGATTACGGCAACCTTTTTGTTGGGTGTCAGGAGGAGCGTATCAAAGAGTGGGGCCAAATGGCATTGCCTTGCTTGTGCAGCAAGTTGAAGTAAAGGCAAGAAAACGCTGAAGTGATGAAAAACACCTTCCCTCAATTGTTTATTCCTCTGTTGGTGTCCCTTTTTAGACAGCTGTAGAGAAGGGTGACCCATCTTTGCTTGACAGGTCCCAAATTTGTCACGCCCAAGGAGCCCCAAACAATGCCTGTAGGTGAAGCTCATCTTCGGGCTGACCTCAAAAGCATCAGCATCTATACAGGCCAGCAGCATCAACTGAAATGGCAGTAGCATTGCACTCGATTTATACACTCCCGGCAGCCGCCAGATGAGGCAAGGGTGCGAGTTTCTGAAAGCAGAGTGGCTCAGTTTGCCATCTAGGATGGTGGTAATCCAGGAGTTTGTTTGCTGTTTGAAGAAAAGTAATGTTTATAACTTTCTGTTGTGTTTTGCACTGTCATTCTTGTCACAGCCACTGCCAAGAGCAAAAGAAAAGAAAAAAACTCCCTTCAAGTGAGATATTTGCAAGGATTGCTTCTATAACATCATATTGAATGAACTTCAGATTGAACAAGAAAACATTTAAGTAATCCTTCTACAGAAATTTCATTCAGGAATCTCAGACTGAATTGGAAATATCATTAAAGAACAACTTGTAATGCCTGGGAACTGCTGCTGGTAAATATTAGGCAACAGTTTTACAATTTGGTGAACTAAAAGACAGGAAGAATGTCTTGCCAAAGTCAGACTGGGTTACATCCTGCAAAGTGCCACCTGCCTTTAGTCCCTTAAATGACAGTGCCAGCTAATGACGCCTTGCTCTGTCCATGATATGCCCAGGGCCTCACAGACGCGGGCTCCTCACAGGGCAGGGTTTTCTATTGAACCTGGTTTACCGTGAAGTGTCCTGACACCGTAGAGTAGATCCACTGAAGACCCCAAGGCTGCCAATTCTGTGGGGCAATGCGTAACTGTGGCCCACGTTGTACCAGTGTCCCTCGCTGCTAGCACAGCAGAAACCAAACAATACATCATAAAATAATTGAGTGAGTATAGATTAAAAAGTGTGCAAAGTGGGGTTTCCCAGAATTACAAACGCCAGATTTGCAAGTCAGCCTTTCGAAGTCAAGTTACTTAGATTAAAAAAATAAAAGCAAAAAACAGGCAAGAATAGCCACAAAGTGTCTGCAAGTGCACTGCTATGCAGAATACACAGGCAACCTTAATTCTGGCAGATCCTAACTTGGGAATGTTTCAACCTGACATTTGCAAAATGTCCATTTCAAATATATTTGTTTGGTCAAAAATATGCAGGTTTTTTCTGACATTCACTTTTCAAAGGATTAATTTTAATGGAAATTCTGTGATGATGTTCTGCATTTGTCCCTTTTGCTGCAGAGATGGCAGGATGCTGCCATCTGAACGACAGGAATAACCCTGGACTTGTACAAGTGTTTAGGTCCATAATTCCTATTCCAATGCAGAGCTTCTGTGGGTTTCAGTAGGTGATAGAAGCCTATATAAAAGCGAAATGTTTCATATTTTTCTAAATTTGGACTGAATGACCTACACATTAATCATTTACTGTAGTCCTGCTGTGAGGGAATGATCTGCTGGGATAAAGCATATCTCTGATATACTGGGGGAAGAGCGTTAGCTCAGATTGGCTTTTCTTTTTATCTTTGAAGGTGAGAAACTTCAGTCTTAAGTTAGGCATGAGGACAGCGGTGGAAAATCCTGCTTGCTCTGACTCCCTCTTCCCAATACCACGGTCTTCTCAGGCAGCCTCCTCAGGAAAATCAGTGTCCCCAGTACAGTGTCTACCACTGTGGTTTGGGAGTCAGCGGGGAGCAACTCTTCAGAAAGGTCCTGTGCAAATAACACTCTGACTGCCAGGATCTCCTGCGAACAGGAGCAAGAGGTGTTGTTTTTGAGCTGTTCATACCCCAGACAAATGGCTAAATGTGGTGAGTTAGAGAAAAGGTGCTTCTTTAGTTTCAGGGCTTCCTCCTTTAGGAACTGAAGTGGACCTAGATGTTTTGTTTGTCTCTTTTTTTTTTTAAGTCAGGTTTTCGTAACCACCATGTGAAATCAGAATATGGGACAGTTCTATCTTGCATTTTTTTTCTGGGACAAATACAAACTGCAGTTTCTTCTGCAAGTTTGACACCAGCAGAGCTATCACCATTGTATGTGTTTCAGATAGGAGACAGAGGGTCAAATCATTGAGTTTCAGATTTGTTCTAGATATCAGAAATGAACCTGGTTAGATGTTCGCGTCTGCCTTTGGTGTTTGGATTCATGACGCAATTTCAAAGGGATGTTATGTACGTGACATATTTATGGTTTCCCACACCTAATCATCACTAATTAATATAACCAGAAGGTTAACTACATAATTGAGATATTATTGCTCCCATGATTTTCTTTTTAATGCACAGGAACCAGACTGATATCATCAGAGAGATAATGATTTAACTCAGCTGAGGATCTGACTGTATATTTTTAAATGCAGGTATATTAATTATGTCATTTTACACTGTCATTATTTTTGGTCAGCCCATGAACTACCTTGTTATATAGATTAGTGGAAATCTTAGGTTAAAAATGTAACTACAATGTAATTAGAATGTAATTATGCTTTTTGTATTATAAAGTGTATGTGTTTCTTAGAAGGCTGGATTCACAGTGGATGTAAGAAATATTTCCTGCCCTTTGTAAGCACAGACCATGAAGACCATAAGATCTTCATGGAAATGGCTATTTCTCGCTGAGTCTTTAGAGAACACTAAGCTCAATGGATGCCCTACAACACATTGCAATATTATTATTCCTACTACCAATAACGACACTGTAAGTAGCTGTGTAGTAAAGAGATACAAAAACTTTAGGAAGCAATAGGCTACCTGTTTCCAGCAGTAACCCCATGCCTGATGTAAGAGCACAAGATGGATAACAGAGATTGTACTTACAGTGCAGACTTTTCTGGTAAAATTCCCAGCTATTTTTTCCCCTGAGTTATTCAAATGGAAGAAGGAAGCAAGGCAAAAGCAGACAAGACTCCAGGCTGTTATTAACATTTCAGACGGAAGCCGTCTAACCTCTTTTGGATGGCAGTTGTTAAAATAATGGCTGGTGATCACCTTTAAGTAAATTTGAGATGTCACAGTATTACCATTAGTGGTAGAGTTGTCGGAAATTACAGAAAAAAGTCCTAGTGCAGATGAGGAAATTATTTTTTTTAAAACTCAGAAGACAAATGTGAGTGCTAAAGTGCATGCTATTGCTAGTTTACCCGTACGTGAAGTATCACAGTACTTCTAACCTTTGCTTCAAGGAATGGACTTTCTGATTACAGATGCAACTTAGAAACATTGCAAGAGTGACTCTGACTTTGGTTTTGTCCTTTTGATGCAGCAGTAAAGCAAATCCCATATGAATCTCATGTTATATGATCATCTCCTATCTGTATGAGGAGCAAGAGAATGACCCTGTAGAGCAAAGAGACCTACCGCCATAAACCCCCACCACTCGATGCCTTAGAAATACAGCGAATCTGTCATTTTAGACATTATGGCAGTTCATGTCCCCACCCACTCAGCAGATCATTAGGGACTTGGAAATACCTTGTCCTTAATTAGAAAATGTCCGTTCTTGACTTTTACAGTGGGAAATGGGAATAACAAAAAAAACCATGGGGCAGCAGGAGAAAAAAATTGAAAGATGTAAAAATGTTTAAAATTACCTATCTGGATGGGCAGATAACATAGATAATTCATATGAATGGGTTTAGACATTCTTCATATCTGTAAGGTTCATTTCCCCATAACCTGGTATACTCCCTAACAAGTCTATTCCCAGTTGCAGAGGGTTGGGTTTTTTTCATTTCTATAGGAAAAGATAACCTCCCCAGAACACTCTTTCCTGGATTTTGAGTAGAAGACGAAATCCTGTCTAGGATAGTCTGTTACACTCACACCGTGCAGCCTGGCCCTGTCAGACCCCTGGAGCTGTCATGGTTAGGGAGACACAACAGGACTGGGGCTGTCCTTCTCTCCTCAAACACAGGCGAGATGAGGATATTTCCTTTGAGCCTTCTCACACCCAGCAGAAAGGGATGCAAGAAGAAGCACAGCCAACCTCAGTCTTAACAACAGGGTTTGTAGCACCTAATTTCAGGTGTCCCAAATGTTCCTCCCTTAACTGAAGTAACACAATCTCAATTTCCTTTGCAGTCAATGGAGAGAAATAGGCAACTCCAAAGTAATTTGGGCCATCACTTAGTACATATTTGGGATGAGCTGTGTTAATCTCTGGAAGGCCTATCCGTCTCTGAAAAAGCTCGGGTGACTGCTTAGACTTTAACACCTACGGTTATGTACATAAGCTCTCATATATACATGTATGCATATACAGCATATATGCATAAACTCACTTGAATCCCTTACAGATTGAATTCTAGCTCTTCTTTTCCTGTAGAGACTTACCAGAAGGTCTCTTATCAACTCAAATGTCATCATCCCTTAGGGCAGTTGCTCCACCCCAGGAGGTGGGTCTGCAGGTCTGCTGGTCAGTGATTCTGAGGCTCCGCTCAGGTTGAAGCATTCATCCTTGGACCATTGCCCAAGCACAGACCATCACTACCAGATCCTCCATAATGACAGAGCAAATACAAAAGACATTGGCTGGGTTTGTTGCTTGAGAACAGCCAGCTAAACTCTTCCTCCTTCTGACTCTAGTGGGAACTCAATTAATCCATTTGTTCAAAGTGAAGTCTCCAAAAACAGTTGTCTTTTTATTACTATTATTATTATTATTATTATTATTATTAAAACAACTTCCTCAGCTCTCCATCTGCAGCTGACAGATTGGTAGCTGTCATTTGAGCTGCTTCTAATTTGCTGCAAACATTTCTACAATCCTTTGAAAAAAGTGGTTTCATAAGAGAGTCAAAGGCTAAAAGGAATGGTTTTATTTTACGCTTAAAAATGTATGTTTAGTATTCTTAATCAATACACAAATTCTGTTTGGATAGTAAAGGATGTTTCCTTTTCAGATGCCTCACGTATCTGTCTGAACACCTCTCGCTTTCATTTTTCTACCCTTTCATGGCAATACTCATTCCTATGACTGGGTTATTTAAGGTTCTTTATTGGATGCACCTTTTCTGTGTGTTGATCTCATTTAGCAGGAGTTTTGTTCCTTGTACTTAGTATGTATCGATGCACATCACATTTACATTTGACTCATTTGGGCTGGAAAAGGGCTGCATCATGGCAGAAATTATTTAGCTCCACGTATGTCATCCCTAATAGGGCAATGCCAAATCCAGCCTTGAATAACACCATTGCTAGCAATTCCATAACCTGCCTCGACGGCTTGTTCCAGTGCTTAAACAGCCATACATTTATAAAGGTATTTCTTAATATTTTCACTGCTGCAGCTTATGCCTATAACTTCAGGGTCTGTCTGGCCTGACTGTGGAGCGTAATTTTTCACAGTATCTATGTATCTGCAAATACTTTTAGGATATTTTATATGTAAGGCTGTGCTTACTTCAGCTTGGATTTAATTTCCCACCAGATCTTTTTTCCCCAGATATGTTACTGTAGTTCACTTTCCTGTGAGCTCCATCCATACAGGAAGATTGATGGTGGCTTCTGGTCTCTGCTGGAGCACTGTGGATCTGCAGGAAAGAGCAGATGTGGGATAGGCTGAGGCTGTGTCCTGTGCTCTTTGATGTGTGGTGGGAAAATGCAATCTTGCATTGTCCTTTCTTTTCTGCTGGGCAGGAAAGGTGGGCTCTGCTACCTGAGGAAGCATAGAGTGAATGATCCTATGCTCTGTCAAGCACGCTGTCTGCTCACCTTAGGTACCGTGTTCCTCTGTAGGGAAATCCAAAGTTGTGCCTGTGGTTTTTAAGCAAAAATGAAAGGCAGCAAATGCATTTATTTTCTCCTGGAATACATTCTGTGTGCAAATAGCCCCTGGAACTCACTGTTGCGAGATGTGGTTGTGGCTCAAAATTCAGCCTGATGCAGAAAGGGTTGGATTTTTACACAGCTAGCTAAAACATCTTCATTATTTTGAATAGCATTGCAACACTAAAACATAACAGTAGGAAGAAGTATAAAAATTAATGACCACATTCAAAAGCCCAGTTCAAAAATGGGTACAAAGCAATTTCACTTGTGAAGAAATTTGCCTATAGCTGCCCTCTTTCAGTCTGATAATTTTCCCCTGAAGAGTTAGGAAAAGGATACAGAACTCTATAGACCATTTGCCAAATGTTCTAAATCAATATTTATCTGCTATATTCAGCTGCAATGTCAAAAACTTTGCATAGAATTAAAGGCTTAAAGAGTCTACTGCAAATACAAAACCAACTAAAAAGACCTTACTCGATATTTATCATTTATATGTCCTCCTTTGTGCAACCACTAGCCAGCTGAGGTTTTAATAATTCAGTTTTATCCTTCCATTGCTGATCATTTTGTTCACTCCATTTCTTTCCCATGAAGTGACTTCTCCTCTCTGGTGGGATAACTGCCTGCAGTAACATACAATATGCTGAAGCCACACTGGCTCAGGGCTCATTGCTCCACGAGTAGTAACAAATGATAACAACAGCCTACGTTATTCAAGAAGTATCTTCCATGTCATTGGCATATGCCTGTGTTACTGGCCTCCAGACAAAGGTATACTCAGGTATTACAGCTGTGACTTTCCATGTATTAGTCCTGCTGGATGTGGCGAAGCAGGTCATGTTTCATTCACGCTTGTCTGACTGCAAGATGAAGAACATGCTATTTTGGATGCTCAAAGTGGTAGTGAGAGCTGCAGCAGCAATAGATGTAGGTACAGGGCTGCAAGTGGTACCACCAATTGAATGAGATGAAAACCTCAGGCCTTTGCAGCTTTGGATCACTAAAGATGCTCTTTAATTTTTGTTCTGCAAGAGAGGGTATGCTGTCCTCACTGTCTTGGCTGAATTTCGGTGTGGATAATTGCATTTCTATCTTCTTCAAATTCCCCCTGCTGTGCAGGTTAGATACAGTATTGGTGAGCACTGCCTGGCTCAAAGGGCTGTGCAGGTGGTGCTCTGTTAAGAAGGTGCTGGTTTTTACCCAGACATGGCTGTGTTTCACCGGTGAATGCAATGGCCACATTATGTGGCTCAGCAGTCTCTAAAATCATTCTGCATTCTCTGAGAGTGTGTAGCTGTGTCTTGGCATGTTGTCATTGCATTTTCCTGCAGTAATCTGTGGTATTTCAGCAGCAGGGAATTTTTTACTCATACTCTATATTCTTAAAGTCCAAGGAAGAAAAGCATTTCTTTGCAGCCTGATATGGCACTTAGACTTGCCCATATTCAAATGCAAACTTGCCACAGAAATTTTAACTGCTGTAGCTTTTTCTGGTGTTATGAACTCCATTGCTGTTGATATCCTGCGTATAAAGAAAACTATTTTGCGAGCGTAGCCATGAAACCAATTAGTACTATATCATTTTGCAAATTTTACATAAATTCAGAAACCGCAGGTATAATCTACTAGAGGGAGCACTTGCATTACTTTATAAAGAGGACCAAACGGCAGATTACTGCACACCCGGTGAGACCCTAGTGGGTGACATTTTCTGTGTTTCTTTAAGTTTCTAGTTGATATTTTTACTACTACTGTTGAGAAATTATTATCCTCCAGGGAGGACACAGTGTGGTAGAAGCTGAAGGCGGAGAGGTGTTCTGCCTACTGAGTGCAGAGCAGCAAAACCTTTTGTCCCTCTACAGTAACTTAAAACATTTTAGCACAAAGTTTTCGGTTAAGGCCATTTAAACCCGAAACTAGACTGGGAGCCCTGGGAACAAAAAACCTGTTTGTGCTTAGAGCACAAAAGAAACTGTGCAAAGAGCAAAATCAAAACCCTTCTAATGCACAATCTTCTCATGGGAGCAGCTGAAAGAGAAGACCCCACAGGAGAGATGCTAACTATACCACTGAAAGCATTACCAGAAAGTGCGATGTTGGGGCCATACGGGAGCTGAGTACATTAGGCAGAAAAACAGTGCAAATATCCCTCCCATCACACTGCCAGTCAACTTCAAGGCACCACTTTTAGGAGTGAGAGCTGCTGGACTAACCTAGTCCTCAGCTATCTGCAAAAGTACAGCTCAGTGCCTTTTATAATCCCTTACGTGAGCTTTCAACGTCTCTCCCATCAGAGCCAAGAAACACTAAGAACTTTATCATGCGGTTAGCCTGCTTTTAAATTAATAACCTTGGTAGGATATTGAGGGAGAGAAGGCTTTACTAATCATAGATACAGATGTTCTACCTCTTTCTTAGGTTATTTGCAGTCAAGCTCTGAACAATGTAGCTAATGAAGCAAGTCTCAAAAGATCTCTCTCACGTGGATTTTGACCTCTAATAGACTTACTCTTTCTAAGGGGAAACTAATAGAATCTCTTTACGGACTATTTTTAAAAAATAAGTGTAGAAATTTATTATGATCGAAATCTTTTCTGCTTTGCCACAGTTTTTGAAATTGGTCAGAAGGTATGAAAGTAATCAGTGGTCAAGGACAGACAAACAAACCCAAATGCATACACAAACATAGAACACTGGACAAAACAAGGCAAAAATGTCAATCCATTTTCCTTACAAATAGTATAAAAGAAAAAGTAAAAACTGTATATGTGGTAAACAGTCATGATTCAGCTTTCACAGCAATGAAATCATTAAACCTCATCCACTCAGGAGCTTTGGTCACAAGTTGGAAAAGGTATTTTGTCGGCTTTTAAATTGCAAGAATATTGTCAGTGCTCCATGAGACGTTTGCTTGTCTTTTGTGACCTCTTTTACTCGACCCTGTCACGTTTGCATACCGCTTCCCTAGGACCTGACACTGTATTGCAAAACACACATCAAACAATGCATGCCTTATGGAAATTTTTGGTTTAGCTATTGATAAATTTCCTTGAAGTTTATTCAATGTTTATTTTAAAAGATGGGAATACCTTTCGTTTCATTTGTCAGTGACACACATGCCCCATTTAATGTCTTTTACTGGAACACATTGCAAGGTTTTTAACTCTTAGAGGGGATTGTTTGACCTGACATTAGTAAGGAAAAGTGAAAGCATCACAAAAATTGTTGAAATACAGAGAACTTTTTTTAGCTGCAGATTAGGTTCTTCCATGACTTTTCCCTTAACAGCATCTGTAAATGGGTCACTGATCCACTGATCATCTAGTCCAACTGCCTGACCACTTCAGGGCTGACCAAAAGTTAAAGCATGTTGTTAAGGGCATTGTCCAAACGCCTCTTAAACACTTGCAGGCGTGGGGCATCGACCGCCTCTCTGGGAAGCCTGTTCCAGTGTTTGACCACCCTCTTGGTAAAGAAATGCTTCGCAATGTCCAGTCTAAACCTCCCCCGGTGCAGCTTTGAACCATTCCCACGCGTCCTATCACTGGATCCCAGGGAGGCGAGATCAGCACCTCCCACTCCACGTCCCCTCCTCAGGAAGCTGTAGCGAGCAATGAGGTCGTCCCTCAGCCTCCTTTACTCCAAACTAGAAAAGCCCTGTGTCCTTAGTCGCTCCTCACAGGGCATGCCTTCCAACCCTTCCACCAGCGTTGTTGCCCTCCTCTGGACACATTCAAGGACCTTCAAGTTTTCAATTCAAATTTCACCAAAAGTTAGCAAAGTTAGACAATTATTTTTCATAAATTCCTTTGAAAAGAAATTGTCAAAAATTATTTCATTGGTCCAAGTGTAGGAAATTTTTTATTTCCTGGAAAAAAAAGTGATAACCGTTTCTAGGTTTCATAGTTTTCAATTTCTTTACTTTCCACACTAAGCCCTCATTTCTCCTTCATTTTTACTCTGGGAAAAAAGGAAATAAAGAAAAAGGGGAAGAAAAAAACCAGGGTGTGAGGAAATGAAGAAAGGAAATCCTCCAGGAGTTCCTTTTGCTTTTTAAATTGTGAACACACAGGAAAGAAAAGAACACATTTTAGTAGATAAAAGATTTAAGTAAAAAAGTTCCAACAACTTTATCTTCTAAAATCTTAATGTTAAATATGATGGCAACAGATGTTTTAACACCCTAGATCAAATATTTATCTGGAAAAAAAAATCAGTAAATATTATCCCATAAAATGGCTTCTTAAACGGTGCAATAATTATTTCCATGTTATCATGGAAAATAGGTCTTATTAGATAAACCTGATTTTTTTAAATTAATCTCCAAGTTTACACAAGAAAAGAAACTATGCTGGTGTAGTATGTTCAGATAATGGTAATTTGATTTACTCCTGCACAACATTTTGATACATGCATGTATTTGTACTACATTAAATCACTGTAGCTCATATTAAATGTAATAATGAAATATTCATTTGTAAATGCACACTCTTCCTTCTGGGAAGATACAAATAATAGGCCAAAACTAATTTCTTCTGTGCTAGTCAACACCTTTCCCCATGTTCTGGAGTGAAACAGATATTAATAGTAGTAAAATTCTCAGATACTGCAAGGTTTGGCAGATAAAAATAATGAAAATGCAGCCCAAGCACATCATCAGGCAGGCTCATTTTGTCAACATGTGCTTCATCACAGTTAAGTGCTAGATTATGCATCTAGAAACAAAGAATGTATTCACATTTGCAAGATGAAGAATTGCATCCCCGAAAGCAGAAACAATGAGATCACAGTAGATAATACATCAAATATGAATTCCTAGTGTGCTGCTGTTGTTAACATGGGAGGATGAAATTGCAAATATGTGTTAGAGAAAGAATAGGAAAGTGATACCAGTTGGGTGAATGGCTTTAGGAAGATGCTAATTGGCATTTTGAGTGGGATTCACCTGATAGAATGTAGATGTCTATCATGTATGCAGTATCTCTATGGCACTGTTGAGCCCTTCCTAGAATATGTTTCAAATATAGACTGCAAAACTGGAGCCCTCCACTGGGACGAATACGATGTTCCTGTTGTTTTCAACAGCAGGCAGTACAGGGAGGTGGAGGTAACATAACAAGATCCAACGTCTGGAAGCTGCAGTTAAACCACTTCATACCAGAATAAAGTGCAATTCTTTTACACCGAAAGCAACTAACCAATGGACAATTTTTCAGGGCTTGATGGGCTCTGTGTGACTAGAAACTTTCAGACCAAGACTGCACTTTCAGTGTACAGGCTATACCTCAAACACTGTGATTTTGATGCAGAAATGATAGGTTACAATGTTTTGGCACGTAATCATAATAGTTTTCCCTAGTCTTAAAACCGATGAAGTTTCTGTTAGAGAAGAACAGATATGTTCTCTTCCATCTGTGTGACAAATCAGCTTTGCTTTTCCTCATCCTAAATTTTTGTTTTCTCAGCTTTATCCCATTATTCCTATTTTATGCCCACCTTTAGGGAACTTCAGATAATTGTCTTTACTCACCAGACTCCTACAAATATTCCTACAGAATAATCTTATGTTCATATCTCTATGTTACATACCTTTTATTTTGCAAGACTTAGATAATAAAAACCATTCTGTTATTTAATGGTATTTTGTAAGACTATCATGTTACAACCAACATACCAAAAATACAAAATCACTTCCAAAAACTTTCTTCTTAGTACATTTTGATAAGTGCTCAAGCTCCACTGACCCATCCAATATGCACAGAGGTTTTTAAACTGTTTTGCTTCATTTGTTCTAGAACATTTCTAGTTTTTAGGCTCTTCAGAGCAGCCGTGACTCATCTGGCAAACTCTTCCAGGCCTACATGTCTTTTTACTCATATAAATGCAATGCATGTGAAAAATACTGGAAAGCTATTATTGTTCATATGGCTTACTGGCTTTTGATCACATTTTGCTCAAACTCATAGTTACAGTAGGACTGCATGAGATGTTGCATCACAAGGATTTTCTCTAACCAAGACATACTACGTCTCTTCTGTTAGTTTCTATTTTCATATTACTTCCAGCTATATATTAGTCTTAACAACATCGCTCTTCCATAAACCCATTCAGTGTTTCTACCTTGTGGCTAGTGTGAAGTCCCAACGGAGAGCCTGTGAAATGCTCATATGTCTATTAAACCATGTGTTGACTCTCAGCACAGAGATTCATTTCACCTAGTTCCCTTATCTGGCACCTTGTTAATGGTATTCCTCTTTAATACTTATCTTTCCTTTTGCCTAGACATGAAAGCTGGTTTCAGTGGTTAGCAATTGCTGTACTCTGGCTCTTAAGGTCAGCATCTTGACTAGTTCTTCACGTCTTCAGTCCTTTGACATCCCTTTTTATGTTTTTCCAGTACAAACTGGCAGCAATTCAGTGAAGCTGGTTGCAACCATCATTCCCTTCACACTGGTACAGTAGATGAGAAGGCTGAGTATTTTGCCTTTATGAAATGCAGTGAAGGAAGAAGTCTCAGTAAGAGCTGAAATTCAAGCTCTTCTTGATCCGAGTTGCTTAATAATACACTTACTGGTTCTGTGATAATCAAAACTTGGATTTCACAACAGCATAAAGCCCATACGCAGTGTCTCAGATTGTAACACGGGGCAGAAATACACTACTTAGAGTTTTCTCTCATCACAGCTATCCCTTCATGTCTTTCTTTTGGTAGCTTGCATTCCTCAGATCACTGCTGGATACTGAACTTCCAGTATAACAGATTAAGGCAATATCCAAACCGTTTGGGAACCTAGCACTTTCTGGAAATCAGAAGCTGCTGCTTTATGCAATCTGTGTTTAGAATTACTAGCAGAAGGGAGCAATTTTTAAGGGAAATGGAAATAAAGCAGTGATATTGCTTTTTCCTTTTTATCCCTATTATGCCAGTTTTTCTTGCTGCTGACCATCTCCTAAAGATATTGTCATATCCTTTCCCTGCTTCCACAGATTCATCTAATCATACATTTTTCTTCCACTCTATTTTTGCCTCCTATACTCCAGGCTTCCTGTGGTCCATGTAGTTCATCAAATGTTCTTCCTTCATCCTTTCTTCCCACAGCCTTATATGCCCTTGGCTCTTCAGCATCAAACTGTGGTCTTTCTTGTTTCTCTGTTTCCAGTTATAGCATTTGATTCCTATTTGCATCAAGGGTATGACGTGTGACCATGAGTCTCCTCTAACTACTTTGCAGATCTCTTCTTTGGTTCCTGAAGAATTCAGGATAACAATGTTTCCCCACTACATCTTCTTCTTAGAGGCAGAATCCTCATAAATCCCTCTGTGCCAGCTGCATGCTGTATGTGTTGATAATCCCCAGATGAGGTGACATTGCCATAATCCATAGGCTCCTTGTTTCCTCTTCGTATTTGCTAACTCTGTTCTTTTAATAGTCAAACAAAATAATCTTCCAAGTGACAACTAAGGCTTCAGCTTATCTGCATGGAGTGGCAGAGGATCCAAGCAGCAAGTAAAGCTAGAAGGGGAATTCTTCCCGCCCCATCCCAGCAACCCTGCAATATGAGCTGCCTGTTTGCCGAGGTGCTGGTTCGCAGTGGCTCCCCACACCAGATCCTTGGATCTGGAAAAACACAACTTCTCGCGGGGGCCAGGAGTAGGACCATGCTGAGGAGCACTGAAGGACGTGACTAACTAGAAGGTACTTGGCTCTCAGCATCCTGGCACCTTTTCCTACATCTTTTGAAATTATCTCATTGCTGTTCAGAAAATGCATTGGTAAAATGAGCTAGGCTACGCTGTTCATCTGCACTTTACTTTTTGGATTTTGATGGGTGAAAATCTGCCATGGGCTGCAGTAGCTGTGCTGCTAATTGCCTAAGTGGGGTCTGTTCATGCTCCTTCAGGGAGAGTCCAGCTCTTAGGTTTTACTTGTCTCTCAGAACCCCATCTTATGCCCAAGTGCCTACAGTAAGGACCTCCATTGACTGGAAGGAGCTCTGAAGAGCCCCGCGATGCCTGTGTCAGGAAGGACTTGCTGGTTTGGTCCTGGTATGAGGAGAGAAAGAGGAGCATCGTGAAACAGGAGAGCTCCTTGTACCAGATACTTCCAAATGCTTGACTAAGATGTGTTTGTATTTTTGTTAGAAAAAAAATATATTGTTGTCTTTGTAGTGAGACAAAATATGTATGTGGTGTGTCAGAGAAGGGGCTTCTCTACTTCACCCTCCATCAATCTTCTCCCTTCCCAAAACTCCTCTCAATAAATCAGCATGGAAATGGCAGAAATCATGCCCTTTTCTCCCTGCCTTCTCATTGTCATGGTTGAATTCACAGATGAGTCTACCAAAATCAGTGGAATTGCCTCAGAAATTAATGTCTGGGATAGCTTGCAACAGATGTGCTGTTGGCTTCTGCTTTTATTATTTCTGTGCTTGTAGCACGGCCCTGTTGTGTGAGATCCATTCCAGGCCCTGAGGACCCTGCAACACAAACTCACTCTGGAGACTGGGAGAAGGGAAAACAGGAAGATTTGACCAATGTCACAGAGGAAACCTGGCTTTAGAAATTTAACGTGGCCCTTAGTCTTCCTTGCATGGTCTGATTTTGGACCATGCCACCCAACTGCTATAAAACACAGGTGGGAGTAACCATGGAGGAGGTCAGATGTCTGCTTGGGAAGGTGTCCAGGGCTTGCCATCACCACGTGAAAAGAGAGAAGAACAAGCCACTCAAACTACTTTATAATTTGATACTTGTGATTGAAATATTTTATCTCACTACAAGGCATTTATTTGTGATAGATGCAACTGATCTTGGTTGGAATCAGGCTGTGAGTTACTTGGCTAAGGAGGGTATTGCTGCAGAGGTGGAGGTGCATTCCATCATTGGGGTGTAGCTGTTTGCTTCATGTTTGGCCATAAGCCACCACCAAAACTCTGTCAAGAGGACAGAAATAGCTGCTCTAATGCTATATATGTCTATGCTATGCACTCTGGGACCTCCATTCAAGTGCAGATTAGCATTTAAGGTGAAAGAGGATAAAAAAGGGAAGCAGCTTGTTCATCTGCTGGTCTGCACCCAGACATGCCCACCCAAAGAGTTACAAGCAAGTAAGAATAACCATATCCTCTTAGGAGAGCTATAATGGTATTGGGAAGGTCAGAGTCTTGCCGGAAATACCTCAGACATACCAGACATTGGCTGATAAAGGAGAAAAGAGGAAAACTCTTTTTGCTCAATGAAAAGATAAATGAAGAAGAGTATCAGCCACGGTGCCAGCAGAACTGCTGCAGGCGCCAGCTTCGCCGGAGAAGTAGCAACAGCAATGGCAAATAATTTTAATAATCCCTAGCCGATATCAGCGTCCTTCTGTTCAAGTACCCGGCTGAAGTCACAGTGTAATTAACCTTGGCTGGGTTATAAGATCAGCAATGTGCTGAAGAGACTTGCACTGAAAGAATATGTACTGTCACATATGTGAGTAGGGAAATCATATAAAAATCTTACCAGAAATTTTGCATATGGCATTTCACAGCTAAATATGAGCGTTTATAGGAATGAAATCTGTTAAAAGTGAGATATAAGACCTGAGCATCAGTTTGTAAGACAACTTTTTTTACATCTCAGAAGTAAGCGCGATCCAGAGTCACAAGCAGGATGAGGCTCAGGTACATACTTTCATGGTTACCAAAGTACTATTGTACTATGTAACTAACTATGGTTATCAAAGTACTATTGATTTGGTGTATTCTTCCTTAAGACACGGTTCAGCTGTCATGTGCTTTCACACCAGAGAAGAAGAGACACTACCTCCCCAGAAAACACCAGCAGGTAGTTTTACACAGCTGTTCCCACATTGTGTAGTTATTTTACGAAGACACCCACGTGTTTTGTCTTAGTGACTGCCACCCTATAGGGATGGGCAAACAGCAGCCGTTGTTGCAACAGTCCTGCTTCATCCTCCAGCGTTGCACCGCATTTAGGTAAGCAAAAGCCCCAAACTTGCCACTTAAATATGGATTAATTAAAGCCAGATTTTCTCCTTTAAACATGTTTTATTGAGTAGGTAAGAAGGTTAAAACTTGGGAAATTACTGACTAGGTTTTTGATCTAAGAACTGAGCCTGGAATAGAACAAGCAAAAGCGGGAAAGGGTGTCCTTGGATGGGTGAAGAGATTTAAGATGAGGCTCAGGAGAGAAATAAAAAGAAAAAGAAAGAAAAAAAACACCCTAAAAGAAAAAAACACACATCTTGAATCTTTTATCTATTCTGATGAAGCTTTAATGACTTAAGTTTCTTCTTTGTGTTAGTTAAAATATTTTTAATATCTTTTTATAAAAATAAATTTCTACTCTGACGGAAGAAAAGGCATAAGTGATATATTCTCAGGAACAGCTACTATAATTACACTGTAGTTATAATGAGACGATAACATAGCTACATTGCAGTTAATTCTGAGATACTTTTCATTTCCATTTTTCACATAACTGGCAGTTCATGTACATGATGGAGTTATTGATTTTCTCTATTATTTCTTTCATGCTTAATAAGCACAGTTTGTGGCATAGAAGTAGTAACAAAAGTGCTTTAAGCCTAAAATATAATTATACAGAAACAACTTCAAAATTACAGCATAACTGAAGTGCTATTACCCTCTACAAGCAGTTTTTATATAATGACTTATACAACCCTGAATGTATAACCGGTAACTTTTGAAGTGACCAGATATTATAGTGGCAGATCTGGTAGGAAACCAAAGACAGATGTGTCAAAAAATATTTGTGGGTCTTCCTTCAGCTGGCCTATCAGTTCCATGGAAGGGTCTATGCTCAAAAGCTGCGGTTCATTCATCCTTATTTGTTTTAAATAAAATATTCAAAAATACAGATTAGTATACAGTATATGGCCTCTTTGCTCATCTGAGTATTTTAATATAACTTCAGCTTTAGCTTTCTGTCCTTCCAACATACCCTTAACTCCAGTATAACTAGGAACAAGCTGGAAGTAGGAATCTTTGACTTATGAATTAAAATGTAAGCCTGATAATTAATGAATTACAATAGCAACATTGCTCTCTATTTTGAACCAAATGAAATAAAGAGGCTAGGGGGATTCTATAATAATAATAAACATGGAATTCTAATTCCTTTTTATGCTCTGTGATCACGTACAAAAGATTTAATAAATATAATTGCATTAGATGTCCTATTTTTGGAGAAATGCATAGCTAGTATTTAGGAAGACTCTTATTGCTCTGATTTATCTATTAATGAAGCAAAACCTACTTAATTACCTAATTTGCATGATATTTTGCATCCACATAGATGCTGGGATGAGCACTGGGGAGACGTTTTGCATCAATCCATTTTTAATAAGGTAATGAAGTTGGCTGGGCTGACTCTGCAGATCAAACCATTGGATGTTCTTCTCCTGTTGGACTGAGAACTTGTAAATCAATGTACAGGTCAAACAAGCTTGTGACCTGGGGAAGGCAAGACCTTTCCTCCTCCACTGCCAGGGTCCTGCTACTGTACTGGAGCTGCAAATCGGTAACCTGTCTGAGGTCCCAAATTATTGTCCCACAGTCTTGAGTGGAAGAAGTAAGGAGGATAATTGCAGCTTCCTACCTCTCACCTTATTCCCTTCCTGCCCCTCTGTACCATTGCCCTAAGGCAGGACACAACCTTGAAAACTGCCAGCCAGAGCTAGATCAGTAATATCAAGGCAGAAGGTGGTAGGTCTACTGCTGCTTTTGCCTCCTTTTTACTTTTTTGCTCCATGGTGTTTCTTCCCAGTCTTCGTCTGTCACTCCTCTGTCCCCTCATGTTGGGGTGCCTTTTCTCAATCCATCTATCCTTCCATCAGTGTGTGCTTGACATTTCTGCACGTCATGTATCTGTCAGGAGAGAGCCAAGACATAATTGCCTCAAGGAAAAAAAGGACTTACACAATTTTCCGTGAAGCCTTCCCAAGCCCTGTGCAGCAGAGGGTCTGATTTGCCGTGCAAAGACGATTTGTGCAAGAATGCACCGTCACTAACATTAGCTATTTAAAACCAAGGCATCCAGTCTAAGCCAGTTAGCTGTCCAGGCTGAGCCTGCGGTGGCCAGAGCGAGCAGTACCTCCAAGGAGTGCTCTTCCCATCCCAGGGTGGGAGTTGGAAATAGGTTTGAGTCCCCTCTTTGATGTTCTTCTCTCTCTGTGTTGACAAGAGAGGGAGCCAAGGACAACAAATTTAGATTATATACAAAACTCTACATGGCTAAAGTTGGAAGAGATTAATTTCATCCTTAGGGTCTTCTGAAAAACTCCCGCATGCTCTATACAAGCACAGAAAAAGTGCCATTAAACAAGAAAACTCATAAAACAAACTAGGTCTTAAAATGCAAACATCTGCCATTGCAGAAATGAGGGAATTTGGCAGGAAAGAGGTCTCCAAAGAACAGTCCATAGTCTTCCAATCTCTGCTGCTTCAAGTAACAGTTACAACGTCTGAGCCATTTAATACTGAAAAGTGGGCAGACTCTCATCACTGGAGATAAATTACTAGTTCTGGAGACTCAGCTACAGCATGAAAGTAACAACCAGCTAAAAAAAATATTTTCCTAATTACACTGGGTCATATATTGAAATATGGTAATTTGAGTGCTGAGTCACCAAGAGTGCTGAGGAAAAAGTTTCTGCTATAAAACAAAATTGGTGAAGTCTGTGTTTTCTGTTTTTAAAGCCATCATTGGGAATAAGCTAAATAAAACCACATGGGCTTTTGATCTAATCAATGCAATTGTGCTTGACTTTAATCCACCATTTTTTAAATACATTTGGAGTTTTATTCAGATGATCTACCTTTGTGTCTAAGATGAATTTTAACAACTAACATGACATTGAAGCTCAAAGAGTAATTTGAGCTCCTTATTACCCAGGGCAGAAAGATGTTAGCTATCTCTGGACCCAGTTGAGAGATGCCTACATAAAAATTCAACCTGTGTATTTTAACTATTCAAAAGTTAGGCTTATAGCCTAAATTAGGGCAGAGAAGTGCCACCTCCCGCACCAAGTGCTTGTGATAACATCTCTATCATAAACATCTGATCATGGTTTCCAGTTTGGATGGAGAGATCCTCCCTCAATATTTTTACCTGGGCTTCCTTTCTGAGTTTTAACTCTGGCAGAGTGTGGGCTAAATAACCTGGTGCATACCAAGCCATTGTTCATCTGCAACTTCTCTGAGAAAAATGTGAGATCTGTGTAGCTTTCATGCTCATGAGATAATCCTCTCATGGCATACCATGTAAACCTGATGGCACATAATTCATAAGAGAGAGAGAGACATCCAAATACAGGATTTAAAAAGTACTTGGCTTCATTGAAAAATGTGCTGGCAGCCTTGGTTTCCCTAGCATTGTGCAAGGGAGGACAAGGGCCATCTGACAACACAAAAAGAAAACAAGATGATAAAAGTCTCAACTCAATTTTAAGGGCAATCACCAACTTTCGCTGTTTTCTAAATGCCTTCCCGAGCTTAGTCCAATAATCGTCTGTGGGCACTTTTGAGATTTTGATCTGAATTGTTTAGTTGCCAGAAGGATAATGAAGTAGGGCTAGATCATGACAAAAAGAAAAATGTAACCCAACGCATTTCAGTATCAACCTAACTACTATTATTGTAACATAGAAAACATAATACAACATTGGGACCCAAAATTCTGCTGCAGTGTTTCCATGTTCTCCTTCCTACTTTAAATTCTGATGCTCTTGAGGAATGGTATAAAAATTTCCAGTTTGATTAGGCTAAAATTTCCAGCTCAAAGTAGCACACAAATGTGTGGTAGAGCCAGTATAAATCAGTCTCAGTTCAATGAAGCTTACAATGAATTGAGCTCTGCTGTTTTACCCAAGCATTTTTCCCTGAGCATTATTTTCAGCCCTGCGTGATGCACCGATGGAGCCCATTGCTTCACACAGCACAGGCTCACAGACACAAGCACACGTATCATCAGCACTGTGTCCATCTTTGAATCAGGGTGGCATTACTACCAAGTATTGGTGGGTTTCATTTTCTGACCATAATGCTGCAAAATTACACAGAAAAAACAAGTAGTAGAAAAACTGTTGGTTCCAGAATTTAATAAGGAATCAGCTGGTGACTGAAGAAACTTACTTTCAGGAGACAGATATGTGAGAACAAAAAAGAACAGAAGTTCATCCCTTAAATCCTCTCCTCTCTTCTCCTCTCCTCTCCTCTCCTCTCCTCTCCTCTCCTCTCCTCTCCTCTCCTCTCCTCTCCTCTCCTCTCCTCTCCTCTCCTCTCCTCTCCTCTCCTCTCCTCTCCTCTCCTCTCCTCTCCTCTCCTCTCCTCTCCTCTCCTCTCCTCTCCTCTCCTCTCCTCTCCTCTCCTCTCCTCTCCCTTTTTTTTTCAGAACAATTTTCTCTGGCATCTTAAAATCACTGTAAAAGTCACCTCTGGGAATAACAGTCCAGGCATCCCTGAGCTTAAGCTCTGCTTGAGAGCAAAATAATGCGATTCCTCTCTAATTGCCATAAACTTAGCGCACTTAGTGCAACTGGATGTCAAAATTTTAAATTCCCTAATCAGGCTGGCATTTAGTTACTCTACCCAATGAGATGGGAAAATGATCTTAAAATAGAAGTAAGTATATAAAGATATGTTTGTATTTCTGAGGATAGAATTAAAGTGTCTTGTTTCATTTGTGAGAGCGTTGCAATTTTTTCTGCAGCTGAATCTGAGGTCTGACAAAGTAGGAAGATGCTCTCTGGGCTGATTAAACCAAGTGAATTTCACAGCCTCAGCAGATGAAGGTTGAAGGTCTCCTGACACAGTAATGGTGCACGCTCCATTCCCAAGAGGTGGGAGAGGACTATTTCAGGTTTGCTGAGGGTTGGGTTTTTTATGAAGGGTTTATTGCCATATTGCATTGGTCTGTTCTAAGAGATCCTTCCTCCATGGGGAAAAGCAGCTGACACTGGCAGTTTTCAAGCAAAGTTATCTGTAGGACAGAGTAACAAAAGAGACCATTGTGATTTTCTGATGTGACCTCCCTTCCAGGCCTGACAATAGAAATTATTGCATTTCTGGAACCAACTGCATAAAGCAAGAAAAGAATGAAAGACAAGACACTCTCATCCTACTTGCTTTGTTACTTACCTTAACTCCACTGAATTTGGTGTGAGCCCTAGGTTCATGGCCCTTGTGAAAAGCACAGATGGAGGTTTTTCAAGATGGTACCCCAACGTGAATGAAAACTTCTGAAAATGTAGGCTGCAATCTCGTTATTCCCCAAGTCCACTGCATTGGGCAATAGGCAGAGAGTAGCTGGGAAGGAATATGATCATGAGCAATAAAAACACTCACGAGGAAGGTATAGCAGCAGAGAGAAGCCTTGGCAGTAGGTACAGTTCCTGGGAGTTTGTCAGTAATGACAGCCCAAAGAAAACCTGGCTCTTGCAAACAGGAAACAAACAAAAAACCAAAACAAAATACAGAAGGAACTTGCATAAAGAGGAAAAGGACTAGGCCAAAGGAAAAGGAAAAGGGAGTTTGTTTAAGGACTGGCCATGATGCTCCAACAGATAGAGATGGAAAAATTTTCTAGCAAGATGGAGGTGAGGACAGCTGGGAATACACGTTCCAGGCTCCTCAACCTCCTCATAGCCTGTAACACTGGCAACCAACACCCACGTGTTGAAAAATAACCACCGTTGTCATCACTGTTTGGATATTTCGCCACTTCCAGCACTTGTTGGTACAAGCATCTCCCCTGCCGTCCTTGGGCTGTAGAGAGCATGGAGGGGGCTGGAGAGCACTTCAAGGAGTGCCTGACAACAGCTCTGTGTGTGGGTAGCACTATCATGGCATCGTAGTCAGTGCTGGGAAGTGCATTTTGTCTTTCTGTTGTAAGTTCATTTCTCATTCATTCCTACTTGCACAGCATTACACCTCGCTCCTCTAATGATTACACAGTCCTTACTCAAACAGAAAAGCACCTCTTAAAACAAATACTCCATCATAGCACAGGGAAAAAAAATGTGAGGTTAATTCACCAGGGTAAAGTTGGTATGACCAGATATTGCTCTTTCCCTGGTGTACATACTCTTCTGATATGTATTATTGCATTCCTTTTGCCTTATTTTTTATTTTTCTCAGAGCATGATATAGAAACTTCCTCCTTGACTGGGTTTTGAAGACAGAAAGTTGCCAGGATCTGCCTCTGAATTAGACCCTTTTCTTCAACTCATGGTTAGTTTCCAGGAAATGCATCATATCATCTATTCGGCACTTTTCTCTGATGCACCCTGAGGCTCCCCCTGCTCTCTCCTAACTTGAGGCACTCAGCTGAGATGCTGGCTTGCCCAAGGCACTCTCTATAGCCGAAGGGAAAGAGGGATCTCCAGCAGGTGTTTCTGATCTCAGTAGCCTATCTCTTCCCAGTGATTATAAGGAAGCGTGTGGTAACGAACTGCTACTGTAGGTATCTCTTAATTGCCTAAAATTAGGTGGGATGAAGCCAGGCAGCAGCATCTAAAACTGAATGCCATAATCCATGGAGAAGCTATACAGACACTGTACCCTCCCCATCCCTTACGCTATTGCTGATCTAAACTGGATGAGCTTTTCTTTGAAACAATGCGATACAAAAAATACCTGCTTGATCTGGTCTTTTTCAGCAGTAACCATCACCAGTTACTCCATCACTACTTACACAACCATCTGGATCTTGTCTTCCTTTTTGTTATTAGATTGTGATTTTCATAACAATTTTCATTGTGATTTCTTCTGTCCATGAAAACAATTCTGTGGACTTTTGCTGATGGCATTTTTGAGAGAGAGTCAGGTCAGTCTAAGAGAAAACAGGTTGAAAAGGGATTATCTCCTTTACAAAGAGACAGAGCCCCCACCACTCCTGGTAAACTGAAGGTGATCTCTTATTCTTCAGTTTCTCCAAAACTTTATTTGCTCTATTTTTGAATTCTTGAATCATATGTACAACTGTGTGCAATGAAGCTAGAGCCTGGGAGGCTAAAATATGAGAGCAAAATCTCATCTAAGCTTTGCAGTAAACTTCTGTGATAATTGCATCCAGCATCATTCACCACCACCAGGGAATATTCCATGATTTATCACTTTAATCTATTTCTTTGTTGCCAGTTTTTGCCAAAAGGAAAAAAACCTATGGATTAGCTATTTGACTGACGTGAGTAGGAATACTTCCAGTTAACTGTGTAGGCTTATGTTCTCTAACACCCTGTGGTGGATCTGGTGTTATTTATCTCTCGTGGAAGAATGTATAAATGCAATGGAATAAAATATACCTTGACGCATCTGTGGTCCTGCAAAAGCCATGCTTCTGCAAAATGTCTTCCTCAGCGCAAAATAGCACAAGCCTTTGACTATCATATAATCAAATAACAATATCAGTAAAGGTACAATCTTTTATACAGTTGAGAATATCTATATCTGGGCTTTTTTGTTTTTGTTTTTTTTTTACTTTAATGCCGTACTGGATACTTTGAGTGGGCAAGCAAAAAGTTCACTTTTTCTGGACTGGAAAGTGGGATGGGAGTAATCATATAAACTTAGCTGGATCACAAGGGAAATTATTTTCTCTCTATTTAGTATTAGTGAGAACTTGTCTTATTTGTATATTTTGATAATTGAGGAAAGAAAATTTAAGAAAGCTGCTTTGTAAAAGCATGCTACTTTCTTTAAACTTCAAGGTGTTGGTGTTTCTTCTAAGAATAAAGCAGGCACATAAACTTATGTTGGTGTAATTTTATAACGGATGTCTCTAGCAGATGGCACATTTTAATGAGGTCAAAAAATCCCTGTGGGCTCAAAAGAACAGGGAACATAACAAACGTTTCATAAGCAAGCTTAATCCAATATATCTAAAAAACAAAAAAAGATTTTTTTCCAGTAGCCAACCTATATACCAAATGTTTTTATTCTCAGGGGTCTTTAAAACAAACCCCAACCATTTTAAATGTGCATGAAAATCATTTTGGTCTCCTCTAGGATGTTTCTTATGAATGTTTTCCACCATAGGCAAGCTTGAAGAATTCTGTAGAGAATTACTAAAAGGGACAGTGTATTTATATTTCCTAAGGACTGTGACAAAAAAAAAGTCACCCCTTCCCAAATTTCCATCAGGACAGCCTCATCCTTGGTGTAACTTCTTAGATGACTAGAGATCTACTTTGAATAAAAAGAAGCTGAACCAATGGTGCTCATTTATACAGGAGTGAATCCAAAGATATTTAAGACATTTTAGCAGATGTACTTGGGTTTAAGACAGTATAATTGAGATGGCAGTTCAGAAAAGTATTTAAGCACAGACATAACTCCAACTGTGTTCATGCTTAGCTTTAAACATGCATTTAAATTCAGTCAGTTAAGTACATGCTTAAGTATTTTCCTGAATGGGAAGCTTTCCTGAATCACAGCCTAGAGTCTAGAGTGATGTTCACATTTTATGATGTGCAGTATATTTAGGTAATGTCACACTTCACAGGCACTCAGAATGGGAAACTTAAAGCGTAGTGATGTTTTAGAACAACCTTTATTATGCAGACTTGGCTTGTGGCTCTGTGTTTAAGGCTGTTTTGACTTCTTTGTCTACTCAAAAAATAATTTAAATTCCTTATTTTTTTCCAGAGAGCTTCAGTTACTTCACCATTATGTTTTGAACTCTTAGTCAGTAGGTCTGGACAGCCCCATGAAAGATGGTGAGGAAAATCAGGTAATATATCCTATACGGTGAACAACGTACTTGGAATTTCAAAGCTCTGTTGGAATACCTTGACATGTCAAAAATGTTAACTATTGAGATAGCCACTTTTGTTTCACATCCAAGCATTTACAAAGCTCTCTCTTGAAATGCACACTATGCCTATTTATTTTTTCTCAGACTCTGAACTGCAAGATTTGTGATACTTGTGAAATTGTGAAATTTCAGATCTCTCCTGCACATCAGTCTTCATAAAGACTCTTCCGAGAGATTAATCTCTTTAAGAAGATCAGTCATTACAGGGAAGAGGATGGGGAACTTGAGAGAAAAAATCTTTTTATATCCTGTGTATTGTCTAGCATGATTAAGTCTTTGGATATTATTTTAAAATAAATAAGCCATAATTATTGTCATCAAATCACTTCTTAATATTTCTCAGTAGAAAGAGGTACCTCTCTTAGGTACCTGGAGGGTCTCCTTTCTCTCCCCAGTGACCAAAGAGGGAGCAGAGGTAATCATTTTGGACTAGATTCCCTTCCCCTTGGCTGATGATAGGGAAGATGACTCCCAATCACCTTTGGTGTCCATAACGTTAGCTTTGCTATGGACTGATCCATTACTGCAGTAGAGACATCTCCATTTCCAGACACTTCTAGATTCTCTGATACCACAAGGCAGTAGCTGAGGAAGTGTGACATAAAGCCGTGCTTCATTATGGCATTTATGCAGGCCAGTTTTAGGGATTTGCATTTATGTTTCCTCACTTTTTCTTTCTAAAGCATTCCCAGCTAAAGAACTTCTACATGAAAACACATGCTTTCCCCCTGGGGTAATGCTTGTTTGACAAAAACAAAAGAAAACCATTGACTCTGCTTTTCAGCAAACACTTGTTTTTAGGCAAAAAGCAACACATTGTGACTGCTAGACACCTGGTGGTTTCTAGTTATCTGGAATTGGTTAAAATTCCAGCTACCTGAAACTGGAAACAGTAAAAAAAATAAGACATCCCTTGAGAAACTTAACCAAAAGATGAGCTTTCTGATAGAAAATAACTTGGTTTTTCTCACTCAGTCTGATATTCCGAACTGTTCTTTACAAGCAAGGCTTCTTGAAATACCGTGCAGTCTTATTCTGAGTGAGATTTGCTGTGGGTGTGTAGCTAATTTTGTGGAAACACATCTACTGTGTTCACCTACATCTGTTTAGATATCTTGCATAAGAAAAGAAAGCGGGCTGATATTTCTTCACGCTTCAGGCTTTTTGTGTTCTCTATGCCCTCACATTTCTGAACTGATAGTATTACTGGTGCCACAACACTGCAGCTGGAATACTCTTGGCTATTTTTGCAATTAGATTTTTGTTTAGATTAATGTTATAGAAGATAACTTCTTCCTTCCCCCGCATTTGAATCTCTTCAAATAACATATTATAGTCTTCAAGCTATAAAGGACCTACGCTAATGCATTTCTAATCCTGACATATGTCTCTGGACAATATTTTAGTAAAATACATTTACTGTCAAATGGCCTTTCAAAGTTAATGGTCCATTGTTAAAAATGGTATCTCATGGTAATTTGAGTTCTTTCTGAATTTAGGACACTTCACTGTGCAAGAATGTAACCACATCAGAATGAAAAAATGAATTGATATGAGTGGTACCATGCTTTAGTTTCCAATTTACACCTTCTTGCCCCAAAGCAACTAGATCTGTTTTGCTGGACAAACACACAGTAAAATAAAAATATGTTTAAATCCAAAAAGTGTGTTTTCTAAATCCATTTTTATTAAAGTTTGCAATACGTTTTGCTGGCATTATATCTGAAAGAGATATGCTTTGGGGCTTCCTTATCCCCTCTTTTAAAAAAAATATTGGCAATCCAATCCAATAGAGTGGGAAAAGGGAAAAGCGCAAGAGAGGCTGCAAGGCTTTGCCTGCCTCATGCAACACAACGCGTACAGCGGGTTGTACCATGGTACTGGTAGGACATCCTTTGTCACCTCTCCTTCTCTCAAACTCCAACCCCTCTAGTAAATTTGTGACCTTTTGTGATTTGAACTCATATTAAAGCACACAACCACTATAAGATGCTGCAAATTTGTCTCCAAGCTGAACTACTGGTTTAGATCAAAGTAAATGCTTGCAGAAGATGTGAAAAATTATGTTCCTTCATATCTCCCCCTCATCTTTGGAAAGATAGGAAGGAGAAAAATAACATTCTTTGATCTCTTCTTTTCCACAGTTACAAATCAAGCAAAGCCTGAGTTTTCCGAATTAAACTTTTCCATTTATATTTACTCTTTTTGTTGTTCTTGATGTGTGCAAGACTCTGCCAATGTTTGCTGACTCACAGAAAATGCTTGCTGAACACTGGTTGGAAAACTTGACTTCCAGACATCTTAGTTAAGATAGATGCTGCTTTTATTATAAGGTATACAATACTTTTTTTAAAAAAGTCACCTTGGGATATTGTCATATTGCACTAAGAACTTATTTTTGCACTGACAGCTTATCCTTATTCTATTTTTTCTAAGAATGTAGCTCAGTGAGAAATTTAATTATGCAAGCTGAAGGGCAAGATCCAGGGGGAAAAAAGTGGAAGAAGAAATTCTTTCTTAGCTTTTGAGGAAAAATATAAGCCTAATGTATTAATTTGCCCTGAGCTGCAATGGTAGAGAAAAGCAGGTAGCAGTGGGGAACATTACCTATGAGTGGATTGGCTAAAGAAACATCACTTATGAAACTTGGTACCTGCTAGTGCTGTTGAGAGTGACTTCCAAACATGTTCAGATAGTCCCCATAAACCAGTAAAACTTTGGACCATTCCAGTCACTGGAAACAAAAGATCCATGGTTGTTTAATATGGCATATAACAGAGCACAACGAGATAAAAAAAACCAACCATATTTACCTGTATTTCCTACTTGACAACTACTGCTGTCAATATTAACTTATCCACTTTATCTAGCTCTGCTCTTGGTGCTTTCTCTAGTCGTCATATATTCATCTTACGTATTTTCCTCTTCCTAAGTATTAAGTTTACACACAGAGATTACATAAGTCCCTCTCCAATGTCATGTCTGTCATGGTAGCCCTCATAAGGAAGCTGATACTCCAAGTGGGATCTTCCAGGAAGAAGGCTTTTATTTCTGTGAATGCTTCCTGATGGCTGAACAATCCCAACAATTCGACAACTGTTGAAACAGTTCAATCTGGTTCCAGGTCTGGGACTGAAAATATTCCAGGACTCTTAATGCCAATCTGATAAATGTTGGAATACACGATGTGTAAGTTGGAAAGTTTCACCTGACAGAGAGAGAACTTTATATAGGGCTTCTGCTATAGAGGACTACCTGATGTTGGAGAACTGGGGAGGGGCTGTGGGGTTGTCTGGCACCCCATGCAGGAGTTACATAGAATTTCATTGCCAGACCATGATAACTGTATGGGAGCAATCACAAAGACCATTTCATGACATTGGAGGAGAATCATGGCCAACAAGTGAGGAGAAGAAGGTGAGAAAATGGGAAAATGAACCAGAGGAAGCAAAGTCAGGTATTAGATGAGATTTGCATCTCCCCCCTCTATTTTAAAGGATAACTGACAACTTTATCCGCTGCAGAATACTGCAGCCTTTTTGCAGAAGAGTTCACTTGTTTTTTAAATTCTGCCAAGGGGCCGTGTCTAAGCTTGCAAAGCTGTTTACTGTTTGTTCATCCGGCAACATGCAAGTAAAACACATAAAGAAAAGAAACATCTTCTCTAGCCCTTCAAGTCAGAGAGAAAATGTCACTCAATCCAGGAAAAACAATCAAATATGATGAAAATCCAGAACCTCAAAAGTGTTTGGATATCTTATCCCAGGGATAAGGTGAGGGTTAAGTTCCTGTGCACCTTAGAAGATTTAGGAAAGATCAGAGGCTTTTTTATTCATAAGACACCTCTACCAATCAGTTACAGGGAGAAAAAGTTAGCACAGAATTACTGAACTGTGTTAATTATTTATTCTGACAGTCTGAACAAGCGATTGAATTGAGACAGTTTGGGAGTCTCCACTGACTAACAGGGGAGAGCTTAAAGGCAAGGGGCGAATTGAGAGCAAGTGTTTATTAATACATGATTGAATTTACTACTCCAAGGAGAAGTTTATTAGTATGTTATAGCTCTTTGGTCTTCATCTACAGAAAAGGATAATTTGGAAAGGCTTTAGAATTGTTAGGCAGACTCTGAAACATAAAATCATTAAGACAGTAAAAAGTTAGAGGGAAAATCCTGAAGAAGAGATAAGATGTACATCAATCATCATTCCTATACAAAATGTAAACTAGACAAACAGGAAACAAATAAGGTAACTAGATGAAGGACTTTTTTTTTTTAATGAAGACTAAAAAGTAATTACACAGAATAAAACATTTATTATCACAGAAAACCAGAAAGACAACAGACTGGTCTTGAGCCTGTTTTATTTGGTTTGAGTCTCTTGGTTTCAGTATTATGATGCCAACTAACTCTTGCTGAGCTGAGTAAAAGCTTTGTAAAAACTAAATTAGAAGGCAAAATTGAAATCCTGAAACTCACAGAAGCCAGAAGAAATAAAGAGTGGGCTTCATCTGTCATAACTTTAGCCATGCACAGTACAGCAGTCTGAGCTGGTTCCCTGAGCAAGTCATCGTGGGTTCCCTTTGTAATCAATGGGATGAATTATGCACTGTTGGGTCATAATTCATCTGTCCTGATTTAGAAGCCCTCCTAGACTGAACTGAATTATCCCCTAAAAACATTCCTCTCTCATGGATAAGAGTGTCTAAACAACTAGCTCAGAATTACATGTGTTCAGATGATTTGTAAATGCATGAAATTCCAAGGAAGAAAATAGACCCTATTTGATTCTAAGTAGAATCTATATGTAGCAAGGAAGAAAAGGAATGATAATAATTTGTAGCTTGGATTCCCATTCTTTTAAGTATTTATGCATCTAATAACCACTGGAAGCGATGGCTGTATCCATACCAGTTACCAAGACTGTGCCACTGTTTATTTATTATCCTGGAGGCCAGCTGGCATTATTTGATAACATCCATATGTTTCAATTCTCCTAGCCTTCAAAAGAGAGCGGCCGTATCCACATTTCCTATTGGGAATGGTTCCTGGCCTATAATACATCCTAAACTGTGCCTGGGAACTATTTGTGGGAATGCTACTTGGCCCAGGCCAAACCTGTGCCAGGGACCTCTCTGGCAATCAGAAATATGGCAAATAGATTCGCAGTGCCCATTCCAGGGCATTGTTTAATGTACTGGTATGGAGGTACCCACTGAAAGTTACTTTATAGCACAGCTTTAAGAATTTGGGTTTCAATAACCTGTAGCACACTTCAGTAGGGACAGTGGCAAAAAAATACCTCAGTGCATGTTGCATCCAGCTCCGAGTTATCTTATCTCCATTTTCAATAAAATATAAAAAGAGGTTTGGAAGCTACGGAAGAAGGTCATAATATAGTGAGAACGAATGACAGCTGGTGTTGATAAAGGGGAATATTTGCTGGGTAACCTAAGCATATATGAATATAGGAGTTACGATCAATGAGAAACGTGCCTTAAGGTGATCACTGGCAAATAACTGAAGTCAAAGCAGACCAAAAGAACAGAAAATGACTACATGGTTTATTTCTGATCACTTTATATAATGACATGAAGCAATCACAACAACACAGAGCTAAGCTTACAGCTTATCTTTTAAGTCAAGAAGAGGAAAAATCTGGAGTTCCACAATATTACACATTGGTAAATGAGTAGCAAGCGATCCAGTCTAACAATGGGTATGTGCTGATAGCTCACACTTGATCTCAGTGGGAATAGGTGGAATAAAAATGTCACCAACCATAACACTAACAAAATATCTAGATCAATCTGAAAATATAGACTTTCAAAGAGAGTGCCAAGGTGATTAAAAGCCAGCTTGGGCTCTTGGGGAACAGACAAAACCTGGATGGTTACCACCAGGCTTTCCCTAGCATCATCATAATTTTAAGTAAGTGGTACAGTAGGATTATTGCAAAAGATAAGCTTTCTCTATGGAGGAATAGTATTACAGTAAAAATTATATTTGAAAATGAAAAAAAAAAGGAGAAAAGAATTTTCATAGAAACATAGAATGTTTTGGGTTGGAAGGGACCTTAAAGATCATTTAGTTCCAGCCCCCCTGCCATGGGCAGGGATACCTTCCACTAGATCAGGTTGCTCAAAGCCCCATCCAACCTGGCCTTGAACACTTCCAGGGATGGGGCATCCACAACTTCTCTGGGCAACCTGTTCCAGTGCCTCACCACCCTCATAGTGAAGAATTTCGTCCTTATATCTCACCTAAATCTACCCTCTTCAAGTTTAAAGCCATTACCCCTTGTTCTATCGCTACAGGCCCTGGTAAAAAGTCCCTCTCCAGCTTTCTTGTAGGCCCCCTTCAGGTACTGGAAGGCTGCTAGAAGGTGTCCCCGGAGCATTCTCTTCTCTGGGCTGAACAACCCGAACTCTCTCAGCCTTTCTTCATAGGAGAGGTACTCCAGCCCCCTGATCATCTTCGTGGCCCTCCTCTGGACTCGCTCCAACAGGTCCATGTCCTTCTTATGTTGGGGGCCCCAGAGCTGAACACAGTACTCCAGGTAGGGTGTCACCAGAGTGGAGTACAGGGGGACAATCCCCTCCCTCGACCTGCTGGCCACAATTCTTTGGATGCAGCCCAGGATATGGTTGGCTTTCTGGGCTGCAAGCGCACATTGCCAGGTCATGCTGAGCTTCTCATCCACCAACACCCCCAAGTCCTTCTCCTCAGGGCTGCTCTCAAACCATTCACCACCCAGCCTGTATTTATGCTTGGGATTGCCCCGACCCAGGTGCAGGACCTTGCACTTGGCCTTGTTGAACTTCATGAGGTTTGTACGGGCCCACCTCTTAAGCCTGTCCAGGTCCCTCTGGATGGCATCCCTTCCCTCCAGCATGTTGACCGCACCACACAGCTTGGTGTCATCAGCAAACTGGCTGAGGGTGCACTCAATCCCACTGTCCATGTCACTGACAAAGACGTTAAACAGTGCCGGTCCCAATACTGACCCCTGAGGAACACTACTCATCACTGGTCTTCACTTGGACATCGAGCCATGGACCACAAGTCTTTGAGTGTGACCCTCCAGCTATTTACTTAGGAATAGTAGACCTTTACATATCTTATGCAATGGAAGTTTATTCAGTTACTTAAACAACGATGTCTACTGCTGCTTGAATCATGCTAAGGGACAGTACTTTAGAGACCTATGGGAAACTCATGCTTTTCTTGAGTCACAGGTAGAAACCCACCAGGCTGTCTACGCTAGGACATCTTTAATGGCGTGAGATGCCTATCCAGGGGCACCTGAATCAAGATAAGGCTTTCTTGGTTCCAACTGTATCAACAGAGGTCAAAGGTGGTATTCAGCTGCGTAATGCAGGTATCTTGTGCTATTTAAGAAGCCCTGGGACATATTCTGTCTGGTCTCCAGCAGCCAAATCAAAAGGACATGAAGAGGCCCTGTGTCATTCTGCCCTACGTCAGATACATCTGTCTGTACGTCAGATACTCAAAGGTATCTGAATTGTCAGTGGATGTCTATGTTTGCGCAACTGGATTTCATCACTAGTAAGCAAACATAGTCAAGAGAGCTTTTCAGTTGATCAAATGTCCACTTCAGGATGTGCTGAATGTTTTTATAGATTTCACTGACTATTGAAAGGGCTTCCACTGACTATGATGACACCATTAATACTTACCTCCCAGTTGTATATGTATACTGCAGATACTGAAATTTACGTACCTGAATCTGGATGAGAATCCTTCCCCTTGCTGTGGGTGTCTAGATCAACAAATAAATTCCACTTTCAGGACTCAGTTCAATTTTCTAAGAGTATGAATCCTGTCAGTTGTGTTTGGATATCTGGAATACTCAAGTGCTGGACACCTATGTTTAGGCATCTGGATCAATTCCCTAGTGATTTTGGGTAACTGTATATTTTCAGGTAAAATAAATGTCTCCAAGCTAGCAGAACCTGATGAAATTTATTTTCCAAAGGTTCAAGAAACTATCTGAAATAATCTTGTAAATTTTAGCAATTATTCCCTTAGAATTTGCAGAGGCCAGGGCAGGCCCCAGAGGATGGGATTAGGGCAAACATAATAATCTTTAAATAGCAGCAAAAAAAGAACGGTCCAGAAACTTATAAACCGGGCAACCTAACTGTGAAAGTCACAAAGATAGAGAAGAAGATTGTTGGCCGAACACTTTGCAAACACTGGCAGGATAATAAGGTGATAAGAAACAGCTAACATGTATTTGTCAAGAACAGGTCACATCCAACCAATCTAATATCCTTCCCTGATGGAGTAGAAGCGTAAAGTTTAATGTAAAGACATATAAAGCAATTTATTTTAGTGATTCTTGCATTTATTTTCATTTTCCCATAAATAATGGATACCAGTTCATTAGTCTCTCTTCATGTGCTTTTTATGTCTTGCATGTGACAATTGCCTCTGTTTAATGTGTGGCACATTTCCTAGGAAAATGTCATATTGTTAATTGACACTCTGCAGTAATTGCCATACCTTGGCAAGAATGATATGAGGCATATGTACCAGAATTTGTGATGGAAGCATTGCCACCATGAGAAATTACTCACATCCTTGAGGGATTCCCCCTTCTTGAATCACAGTTCTACATCTGTGTCTATCATGGTCAATATTTCTCAGTTAATCACATTCTGCATTGATGCTATCAGCCTGATTTCCCCAACACTTACACTGGTACTCAGAATGCAGTGATCATTAAACTACACTGATGTAAAAGAGATATGAATCAGGCTCTTGAGTTACAGAAACAACACTAAATGCAAAAGCCCTTTTAAAGCAAAAAGAAGCCTTCAGTAAAATGATTTGTGAAGATCCAAAGTCCTTAGGAGTTAATATGAAAATTATTGACTAGTATTTTTGAAAGCCTAAGGCTTCACTCTTAATGCTTTTCTGCTAAAGATGCTATAAGTTAAATGTCTACAGTGTTCAACTCTTTTTTTCTTTTCTTTTTTTTTTCCCACCCCAGTACAATCATGGTAGACTTTTCAGTATGGACTCCTAATCGTAATATTTCATTACATGAAACCTGCACTGAATTATAAGTTGGCTCCAAGTAAAGATTACAGCAGCTAGAAAGATGTATAAATACTAAATAAGCTTGGTGCACTCATCTTTCTTGGTATATAGATTGTCAGTACTTTCTCAGCTTTTTTAGTTTAAAATAGTTCTCAGGAAAATTAGTAGGGTCACATTTGTGAGTTTGAGCATAAATCAAATTTCAAAGTGTCTAAGGGAAAACTGACAAAGGTTAAGATGTCTACACGTGCATACATAACGGGATTTTTAAAAATGCCTTTGAGGTAGATGGAGAAATGACTTAGATGTCTATCAGTCAGTTTAGATGTCTATATACATTTTTAATTGCCTTTTTAATGTCATGAGCGCCTAAAATCTCTATGGTATCTCACCTACAGTTAACAGTCTGAAAATTAGGTTTCTAGACTCCCTCAATAGGCAGTGATGTGAGGTGGGTGTCCCCAGAGAACAATCCATCCCACCTATTTTAAGATCCAATTAATAATTATTTTTTCTCTAAAGAGGAAGCTCAGGTGCCTATCTTTGGCTTGGTGTCTTTGAAGAGTAAACAAGAAATATCAGGGCATACTATGTACAGCCTTGCAGAGAAAACAGCTGGGGGTGGGAGCTGAGGGAACACCGGGCTGGTTGTTTCCCATTTTACTTAATTATGGACTGAAAAATGAACATGAACAAGCTGAGCATGTAAGATGTTAGAGTAGGACTGCATGTATTAAAGCATCTAAAATTCATGTGAAAGTGTTTACTGAGGCTGTTCTCAGAACCTAGAGAAATGTTTAGGTTCTTTTTACAGTTCTCTAAATATTTCTTTAAAGTTCTTTTCAAAGTCTCTTTGAAGTCTATCGACTTATATTTAAGCACCTAAGGATTTTCTATAGAACAACTTCTTCACGGATTTGTAAAATTCAGGTTCAAAGTGGGGAGTCTCAGTCTGAAAAACTTGCATCTAACTCTCCATCTTTTTCTTGCCAAAATGCTGAAAAAAAATTACTTTGACATAAAATGTTCAATTCGGCCTGAATTAAAGCACTTTTTTAGACCCTTGGGAAAACAAGGAGAGCAAAGGAAAAAAACCTGTATTAACAAATGATGAAAAGTATCCCCTTCTTGTCAGTAGATCAATGGAAAGAGCGCCTACACTTGCTTAGATCCAGATCCAGGGTTAATTCCCCTGTCTGCCTGAGAGCATTGGTGTCCACTTGGTTCACAGTCCAGCACAGCCTCCGCATCACCATGCAATAGGAGCACTGGGAGTGAGACAGAGACTACCTAGGCACCATTAGTCTGCCCTGACAATATTTGTTGAATCAGTGATTGAATTGAGATGTCACTGGATTCAGTCCCAGATGAGTGACATAATCCCCAAACAAGATAGTCGTTCTCTGTTCTCTCACTTTGTCTCATCTCACTTGGTTTATTCATTTAAAAGGCACTTTTAAAGCCAACTCCTAAGAACAAGGGAGGAAAGAACTGTGTGTTTCTACAAAAAACATTAGTTGGTTACATTTGTACTCTATAAATTTATAGCAAACCAAAACCAACCTTTATGGTACAAGACAGCAAACAGGGCGAAATATAATGGCAACAATTCAGTCAATTACCTGAAAGACTAAGGATAGAAAAATTTTCCCACCAAGATTCCTCATTGTTCCAAATCTACTCTCAAATAAGCCTAAAACACTCTTGTGGGTGCTGAATATTTACCAACAAGGCTAAAGTAATTCATCTTCATTAGTAGAAAATAAGGGTGGATGAGAAGGATTATTGAGATGTGATGGGATATTTCAAGAGCAGTGATAAAAATTGCTGAGTATAACCACAATAAAAAGGTTTGCAGCTAGCTCATTTTAATCAGCTGCATATTTGAGTAGATATTCAAGTCAAACTGTGCCTGTGCAGGTTAGAACATGTCTCCAAGATCCTTCTTCAAGGGATAGTATTTATGGGATAAATTACTGCGTGAACAAGTTCTCCAGATAACAAACATGAAACAATAACCAAAACAGGACCCTTGCCTTCAGTAACTTCTATACCTGTATTTTACAGTTTGTGTGCTTCACCCTTGTAGCCCAAGAACTTAAAATTGTTACTTCCTTTGAACAAGAACTTGTGATTTCCATCAGAAGTTTGTCTTCTCTTTAAGGCACACTCAGGGCTAACTGACCAGCATTAAGCTTTCTGCATTTGCAGACAAAAATGTGGGTCACAGAAGAAGTGCAATCATTAACAGCAAGGCTGGGACTGGGTTTCCTGCCACACTGCAAGAATCACTGCAGTGGGAGTCACCAAGTGTCAGGGGACATGGGCGTGTGCCACTGAGCACCCTGCTACCAGTGAGTAGACACCAGAGAAGAAGAAAGTTACACCTGAACAAGCAAATCTGTGAAAAGTAATTGAGAAAGGTCTCTCAATTGCCTATGCCAAAAGAAAGAGAAAGAGAAAGAGATAAAAGGCCCAAGAGTGAGAATGAGCATTTTGTTCATTCAGACAGAGAGGAGATATATGAGCACACCCTGCCTTCACCTGGGCTGCTAGCATGTCTGCTTGGACACATCACCTCCCATTCTGCTGTTCCAGAAGTAATAAAGTCTGCCATCTGCTAGTGCCAAGGGCAAAGAAGAGTTTTCTGCAGAATGGTTTGCAAGAAAATTAATCGATGACTTGGCTTCTTGGCAGTTTGCAGCCATAACGATTGTATGATCTGCTGACGCCATGGTTTTATTCCCTGCTAATCAGATATTGCTCTTTTACTATGCAAGGGCATCTCTTCTAGCTATTGTCGGCATGGAGAAGGCAGACCTCCTAACAGTAATAACTCAAGTCCACAACAACTTTCTGTTCATATCGGTACATATTTTTACAAGGTCTCAGAATACTCCCCAGAAACAACCCCAACACATACCAGCCAAAATGTGACAATCTGCCTGACCACTCCATGGTGTGGAAATCCAGCTTTGCCAGCCGCTTCCTTGGCTTCAGTACTAATCCCTACCTCACCAAATGAGCCAATTCCTAAGACATAATCTTGGTCTTTATTTACACACACCTGGACTCATCCCACCTGACATAACTGAGTTGTCTACATCTGAAGCTGTCTTCTAGAGCTCCCTCTAAGTCAATGGAAGGAGACAGACACCTGTAGATCTCCAGATAGACAAGCTAGGTTGTCCTCTGTCTGTCTCTCTGGTTACAGAGGGAGCTTAGGATGATTAGACACCTCGGATAAATACCTAAAGTTACCCAGGAAAGGATCAACTGAGAGAAAGAGATCTGCTCAGCGTGTCTACATGGAATGAATATCCTTGGACTGACCTTCAGGCTGTGTCTATACTAGTAAAATCACAGTGCCAGAGGGCAGGGCAGGACAGTGGATCCCTCTTCTCTATACAGTTACAGAGTCCTTGGCATGCTTTTGGTCAGGGACAAGTCACATTTTCCTAACCAACTATTAGACATAGCTTGGGAGTCAAGAACTATTTAGAGATAGCCATTCAGTCTGAGAACAGAGATTTAGTGTTAAGGCTATGACCAGATCCCGCAGCTGGCCTCCAGACCAGGAAACGGTCCCTGATTTCATTTCTTTAACAGCATAAATGTAATCATATTGAGTTCTCCATTCACTGTGGATTGCACTGTCTATGGAGACAGCTTGGAGGACTGAAGCAAGCTGGACTGCAAATAATTGGAAGTCTAAAGAGAAGAAAGCGAGGTCAGATACACTCTATTTTGGAAAGATGTGCTCTGCTTTGGAGCAGTTTGCAGTAAGGAAGGATTGATGGCTACTGCATTGGGACATCCCAGCATGAAGCACAGCAGAATAGCTTCACATCACTTCACACAGAGATAGCTGTGACTGTGGCCCCCTGCATTGCTGGGGTCAGCTCCACACCGTCTCACAATACTCATAACCCTCCTCATGTCCCACCCTCCCCAAGAACTTTCTCTTCTCTACCTTTTCCCACAGTGCTCCAAAGTCTTCCTGGGTCCATTAAGCCCTGATACTAGAACACCTCCAGCTCTTGGCCTTATCCTTTACATTTGTCTCCGTACCATCAGCTTCAGCTACACTCATTTCTTATAAATACATTTTTCCAAAAATATCATGATTTAATTCACCCTCCATGTTTCCTACAAGGGCAGGTGGGTCTTCTCTCACCCCCAGAGAAAAGAAGGAAGCAGAAATGAGGAGCCTGGGAGAGGAGAGCAAGCCAGCCCTGACACCCCACGGTCAGGGGGATGACCTACACCACTGCAGCCTGTGATAGTGGCACAGGCTGGACCTGATCACAGCTCTTCCAGGGCTGCATCATAAAACCAGCAATAGCTGTTTCCCTGTATCACTGGCAACAACAGGAGTGGCCGCAGCAGCAAAATTAGCAATGTGTTGACTCCAACAGGTTGAATACGACCTTTTTTTCAATTGTTCATCCACAGAATATCTCCCAGACATCTTGCTCCAAATCCCACCTTTAGTCCACAGGCCTCTCCCTCTCCTCCTGCGATGTGGTGAGTCACCTAGGGCAGATGTGGGTGATTTAGAGAAGTGCACGTGTGACTGTCAGGCTTGTAAGGGCATGCTGGCCAGTTGGCCGGCATTATGGGACAGAGTAAGTAAGAGAAAAACTCCTTTCCTGCCTTGCCCTGGAAGGAGGCACTGAGGAAGCGTATAGCTTCTACTCAGTGAGATAAATCCCCATCATTGAGAATAGTACCCTATAAAACTAATGAACTTTTTATATGGTTTCTGTGAGGCATTACCAGCTGAAATCATAGCAGCTGAGGTTTGGTTTACTGCTTAACCAACATTCAGGGAAGAAAAAAAGATGCATTAAAAGAAGGAGCTCTCTTACATTTCATACATAACTTCTAAGACAGTAAAGAGTTGCTAATTAGAAAGAAGATAATTCTGGTTTACTGGAATTTGTCCAGAAGCATGAGCAGTGCTTACAAATCAGTTGAACTGCCCAGAAAGAGGTTCAATAAGATGAAAGTTTTGTAGCAGAATTCACCATTAAATTGGCTTTAAATTTCTGAGACTGGCAAAGGGGAAGAGAAGGAAAAATAAAGTAATATTTGTGACTGTTTTCTGCTCTCCTGGTAGTCTGGTGTTAGAATTTGGGGGCTTTCTTTCAAACTAAGAGTGTAGAAAACTTCTTTTTGCTCAGCTAAGGGTCAGGAGTCTTGCACAGTCCCGGGACACCAATAACTGGAGCTGTTAGAGGAATCCCAGGTGCTGCTGCAAATCCTGAGAAAACAGCACGGGGATGCAGTAATCTGGTGCTAAAGCAGCAGAACTCCGTGTATAGTGAGCGCATGGCTACATGAAGCTTTCACTTTCCCATTAAAAAAAAAGATATTTAATCCTAAATTTACATAAGTAAGAATAAGATTGTACCTAAAAAGAGGTTCCAAAATGCAGATTATGTAGTAACTTTTTAATGGGTAAACATTTGTTTTGGTAACTGACTGCATCTCTTGAAAAATACACTTTGGAAGACACAGGGTATATCTTACAGACCCCAGACAATGCAAGAAAATGAACTGTCATATTCCTTGCTGTTATATTTTTAACTTTTGCCCCAGTGCTCTGGTTTGCATTTAGCAATCTCTTAAGTTTGTACAGTGCAGTTGGAGCCTTATGAATGAAAACACCATTATAACAATCATTTATCAGCTTGAGAGATATAGACTGAAACTGTACAAATTTCATTCTCAGTCTTATAAGGATAACTCATGACAATATCTGAAATCACTTTTAGTTCTTTAAAACTGAAGGGAAACAGCAATTTATGATGTCATAGTTTGGATGAATGGGAACATTCTCAGAAGCAATCATCTAAAATAAGCTGATATATAGGTTCCTGTAGGAGGCAAAAAATCTTAAAATCTCTTTTTAAAACAAATAACTTTGCATTCTGTTCCATATTTAAATTGCAGTGATTTATATATATAGTTTGTTCATTTTATGTTTATTGTTATTTGCCTTTCTGAGTAAATTCAACATACTGAGAGCACATTGCAAAGTGCTACTCACAAAGCTTTGCTGACATAAAGGTAATAAAAAGAAGCACGCCGTGAGATCAGTGATTCATTGAGAACAGTCAGCACCTTGCTTCTAGTGTAGATTATAATTTTCTTTCTTCTGAGCTTAGCAAGCAAAACCCTCTTTTGGTAACAGCCTTAACAGGCTGCTTCTCTCCAGATTTTTTACATCTCTCAGTTACAGCTACCAAGTAATTAAATGTGGTCTGTAGTCTGGGCTCAGGCTATCTCTGCCTTACACCCATTGCAATGACTGACAATGCAACTTTTTAAAGTGTATCAAAAGCACTAAAACCAGAGAGTTTGAAGGAGTTTGATCTAGCAGTTTCCTCATTCCTCCTTTTTCTTTGACAGCACTGGGCTCCTTATAAGGGGTAATCTCCTGTTTCTCAGACTTTTTAGAGAAGAAGGATAGCTGAATCAGCACTTCAGATGGAAAGAGAGGCAGAGATCATCTCCTCAGTTCCTATTACCATGAAAAACTCTGCCATTTCTTAATGGTCGGAGAAGTTAATGAATGCACACGCTAAAGTCAGGTGGGAGTGACAGGCTCAGAACAGCCAAGGGTTTGGTCCTAAAGCCGGCCCTAGTGATATACTATTGTGTCAGTTATCCTGTAAGGTAAGGCAGCCCCTCTCCCTCCCACCAGTACAGCTGTAAGTACTTTCAACCAGCGTAGCCATCTCTATAAAAGAATGGTAAAGTGAATTAGCGTATTGTGCTTTCTCCCATGTCCACAAAGGGATTAAGACCCCCACAACCATGTTTATAGATATAAACATGAAAGTTAGGTACCTCACCAGAACCAGGAAATTAAGCATCTGCGTGGTTCTTGTGCATGGACAGCGGCAGAACAGCATCACCCTTTGCCTAAAGCCTTTACTAGTGAAGAAAACAGGGCCAGGGCTGTGACTGTCTCTATGGTATTAAATTGTTTGCATGCTCCCTGGCATGATTTTGCCCTGTCCATGGCACTTTCCCAAATAATTCCCAGGGGCAAATTAGGGTTTGTGTGTGCGCGTTCTATTTTGGAGGCTTGTTGCGCATAGAGTGAGAGTGCACTTCACTTGCAAGAGAGAAGCAACAATATATTTTATTGATATAAAACAGTGAGTTAGCAAAGTTCCATGGTAAACGTGACAGTGGTTTAACAAGATTCAATGGCAAGGTACACTTCATTATTTACTGCATAGAGGACAGGGTGAGACAAAACTGTCAGGGAGACCCTCCTGTTGAATCACAAGGTTCAGGGAAGACCCCCTTGTGTTCTAAACTCCTTCCCTTAGAGGAGTCTAGGTGTGGCTGGATCCAAACTTAGTCCCAGACTTGGTCAAAGGTTTATGTCTAAAGGATTAAATCAGCTCTGACTCAGCGTGGGCGGGGACAGGAGGGGCGGCAGCCAAACCCCCTCACTTACAAGAGCAGCCCCCAGGGAGCACGAGCGACCCGGAGCGCAGCGAACAGGGCGGGACGTGGCGCGTCAGAAGGGCGTGGCGCGGCAGTTTGCGCAGCAGTTCGCACAGGCAGGGCGTGCAGGGAAGGCGAGCGGGCAAGGCGCAGCCCCCCTCCTGGCTCTAGAGGCCAACTCAATTGGTAATCATCGGCTTCCGAGAAGAGGACCAGCTATGGTTTCCACTCGGCCAAAAGCCGTCACCAGAAGGAATGTGGCGACCCAGACGGAGCTCACACGCAAGCATACAGCTGTCCAGGTCTCTGGCTGCAGGGAGTGCCTGAGCCTGTCAGCTGTACCAGAGGGCAGCAGAGACACCACCTGTGTGCGGTGTGACCAGGTGGATGATCTGCTCGGCCTGGTGGCAGAGCTGAAGGAGGAGGTGGAAAGGTTGAGGAGTATCCGGGAGTGTGAGAGGGAGATAGATTGGTGGAGCCAAACCCTACCGTCCCTGAGGCAGAGGCAGCAGATGGAGGCTCTGGGAGAAGCAGAGGATCCCCTGCCCTCTTGCCACCAGGTAGGAAGAGGGGACCTAAGCGACAGGAGGGAAGGGAAACAGGTCCCTGCTCGGGGTGCCAGGCGAACCCCCACCTGGCCTCCCTCACCTTCCCGGTTGCCTTTACACAACAGATATGGGGCCCTGGAACTTGAGGGCCAGGCAAACGAGGATGTAGACGAAGGTCCATCCAGGGGGTCGCGTAGGGTGAGGCAGTCAGCCCCACACATTATGACTGCCGCTGCTAAGAAAAAAAGGAGGGTAATTGTCATAGGCGATTCCCTTCTGAGGGGAACAGAGGGCCCAATATGCCGACCGGACCCATCCCACAGGGAAGTCTCTGCCTCCCTGGGGCCCGGGTCAGAGACATCACTAGGAAGCTCCCTGGTCTGGTACGGTCTTCCGATTACTACCCGTTGTTGGTTATACAGGCTGGCAGTGATGAGGTTCCAGAGAGAAGTCCAGAAGCAATCAAAAGGGACTTCAGGGCACTGGGGCGACTGGTTCAAGGATCAGGAGCACAGGTAGTGTTTTCCTCAATCCCTACAGTGGCAGGGAAGGATACTGAAAGGAGCAGGAAAACACACCTGATCAACACGTGGCTCAGGGGCTGGTGCCATCGGAGGAATTTTGGCTTTTTTGATCACGGGGAGGTTTACATGGCACCGGGCCTGCTGGCGACAGATGGAGTCCAGCTGTCTCACAGGGGAAAAAGGATCATTGCTCATGAATTGGCGGGGGTCACTGAGAGGGCTTTAAACTAGGTTTGAAGGGGGAAGGGGATAAAACCAGGCTCACTAGAGATGAGCCTAGGGGTGGCATGCCAATGCTGGGGGTGAAATCGATAGCCCAGCTCAAGTGCATCTACACCAATGCATGCAGCATGGGCGGCAAACAGGAGGAGCTGGAAGCCATTGTGCAGCAGGAGAGATATGACTTAGTCGCCATCACAGAAACATGGTGGGGTGACTCTCATGACTGGAGTGCTGCAGTGGATGGCTATAGACTCTTCAGAAGGGACAGGCGAGGAAGGATAGGTGGTGGGGTGGCCCTGTATGTTAGGGAGTGTTTTGATTGTCTAGAGCTCAACGATTGTGATGATGATACGGTCGAGTGTTTATGGGTAAGGATGAGGGGGAAGGCCAACGAGGCAGATATCCTGCTGGGAGTCTGTTATAGACCACCCAACCAGGATGAAGGGGCGGATGAAGCGTTCTATAAGCGGCTGGCAGAAGTCTCTCAATCGCTAGCCCTTGTTCTCGTGGGGGACTTCAACTTCCTGGATGTCTGCTGGAAATAGAACACGGCAGAGAGGAAGCAGTCTAGGAGGTTCCTGGAGTGTGTGGAAGACAACTTCCTGACACAGCTGGTGAGTGAGCCTACCAGGGGAGGTGCCTCGCTCGACCTGCTGTTTACTAACAGAGAAGGACTGGTGGGAGATGTGGTGGTCGGAGGCCGTCTTGGGCTTAGCGACCATGAAATGGTAGAATTCTTGATTCTTGGTGAAGTAAGGAGGGGGGCCAGCAAAACTGCAACCATGGACTTCTGGAGGGCGGACTTTGGCCTGTTCAGGTCGCTGGTTGAGAGAGTCCCTTGGGAGATGGTCCTGAAGGGCAAAGGGGTCCAGGAAGGCTGGACGATCTTCAGGAAGGAAGTCTTAAAGGCGCAGGAGCAGGCTGTCCCTGTACGCCGTAAGAAGAATGGGCGGGGAAGACGACTGGCCTGGCTGAACGGGGAGCTCTTGCTGGGACTCAGGAAAAAAAGGAGAGTTTACCGCTTGTGGAAGAAGGGGCAGGCAACTCAAGAAGAGTACAGGGATCTCGTTAGGTCGTGCAGAGAAGAAATGAGAAAGGCAAAAGCCCAGCTAGAACGCAATCTGGCCGCTGTTGTTAGAGACAACAAAAAAAGTTTTTACAAATATATTAATGACAAGAAGAGAGCCAAGGAGAATCTCCATCCCTTATTGGATGCGGGGGGGAACATTGTCACCGAGGATGAGGAAAAGGCTGAGGTACTCAATGCCTTCTTTGCCTCAGTCTTTAACAGGCAGACCAGTTATCCTCAGGGTACTCGGCCCCCCGAGCTGGAAGACAGGGACGGCGAGCAGGATGAACCCCCCATAATCCAAGAGGAAGCAGTCAACGACCTGCTACGCCACCTGGACGCTCACAAGTCTATGGGGCCGGATGGGATCCACCCGAGAGTGCTGAGGGAGCTGGCGGAGGTGCTCGCCAAGCCACTCTCCATCATTTATCAGCAGTCCTGGTTAACAGGGGAGGTCCCAGATGACTGGAGGCTTGCCAATGTGACGCCCATCTACAAGAAGGGCCGGAAGGAGGATCCGGGGAACTACAGGCCTGTCAGCCTGACCTCGGTGCCGGGGAAGATTATGGAGCGGTTCATCTTGAGGGCGCTCACAAGGCATGAGCGGGACAACCAGGGGATCAGGCCCAGCCAGCACGGATTCATGAGAGGCAGGTCCTGCTTGACCAACCTGATCTCCTTCTATGACCAGGTGACCCGCCCAGTGGATGAGGGAAAGGCTGTGGATGTGGTCTACCTGGACTTCAGTAAGGCCTTTGACACTGTCTCCCACAGCATTCTGCTGGAGAAACTGGCTGCTTATGGCCTGGACAGGCGTACTCTTCGCTGGGTAAAAACCTGTCTGGACAGCCGGGCCCAGAGAGTTGTGGTGAATGGAGTTCAATCCAGTTGGTGGCCGGTCACGAGCGGTGTTCCCCAGGGCTCAGTTTTGGGGCCAGTCTTGTTCAATATCTTTCTCAATGATCTGGATGAGGGGATCGAGGGCACCCTCAGTAAGTTTGCAGTCGACACCAAGTTGGGCGGGAGTGTTGATCTGCTCGAGGGTAGGAAGGCTCTGCAGAGGGATCTGGACAGGCTGGATCGATGGGCCCAGGCCAATTGTATGAGGTTCTACAAGGCCAAGTGCCGGGTCCTGCACTTCGGCCACAACAACCCCATGCAGCGCTACAGGCTTGGGGAAGAGTGGCTGGAAAGCTGCCTGTCGGAAAAGGACCTGGGGGTGCTGGTCGGCAGCCGGCTGAACATGAGCCGGCAGTGTGCCCAGGAGGCCAAGGCCAATGGCATCCTGGCCTGTATCAGAAATAGTGTGGCCAGCAGGAGCAGGGAAGTGATTGTGCCCCTGTACTCGGCCCTGGTGAGGCCGCACCTCGAATACTGTGTTCAGTTTTGGGCCCCTCACTCCAAGAAGGATGTTGAGGTGCGGGAGCGTGTCCAGAGAAGGGCAACGAGGCTGGTGAAGGGTCTGGAGAACAAGTCTTCTGAGGAGCGGCTGAGGGAACTGGGGTTGTTTAGCCTGGAGAAAAGGAGGCTGAGGGGAGACCTCATCGCTCTCTACAACTACCTGAAAGGAGGTTGTAGCGAGGTGGGTGTTGGTCTCTTCTCCCAAGTAACAAGCGATAGGACGAGAGGAAATGGCCTCAAGTTGCGCCAGGGGAGGTTTAGATTGGATGTAAGGAAAAATGTCTTTACTGAAAGAGTGGTTAAAGATTGGACCAGGCTGCCCAGGGAAGTGGTTGAGTCCCCATCCCTGGAGGTATTTAAAAGACGAGTAGATGAGGCACTTAGGGCCATGGTTTAGTGGGCATGGTGGTGTTGGGTTGACGGTTGGACTCGATGATCTTAGAGGTCTTTTCCAACCTCAATGATTATATGATTCTATGATTCTATGTGTACAATCAATCTAAGATATAATCTTAGTTTAGCATGCTATTAGTCACTTACCAAGGATCTGTTGCGGCAAGGAATCTTTCAATATTGAGGAGTAAAGGATCTCTGCAACAGGCGTAACCTTGAGAGGCTTCCCTACTCAGGGGGAGATCGTGTCGTGCAGCCTGCTGCCGTGCAGAAGAGCTCAAAGGGCTCTTGGGCTGCTCACTGTTTATGGGGGTAAGATGATTCACTCATAGTCATATTTGCATACCGACCACAGATTTTAGTTTCTTCCAAATTTGGCTTGAGTCGGACATTGACCAGCACTGTGGTTAGATGGGAGCATTGGTCAAATTAACCCTTGGCTATTGTGTTCTTATCTGTCTCCTGAATCCACCTTGAGCCGGATGCAGCCATCACGACCAGACGCACCCATTACGACCGCCACTGGTGGTTATCGCTTGAGCAGGGTTACGGGAGATAAAGGTCAGGTTGGGAGGGAGCACACCATCATAAGGCTAAAGAAATAAAATACCGTAGTGATGCTTGGATTCCACCAGCTGGCCTCTGTGGCAGAAAATTAACCCTAGAAATGCTTAATTCATTAGAATGGATGCAGATTAGGAATCTCCAATGACCTCTGTAGGGACCTATGCACACCAAAAGATTCATCAGAGAAAGCATTCCCTCTCCTGTCCTTGTCCCACTCTCTTCCTCCTTGAGGTATTAGGAAAGTACACATTCAAACTAACCGTGTTCAAAATTACTCACATCTGAAATTATGGATATTCAAAATAATAATGGGAAAAGGGTGGGCAACCAGCTGGCTCACTGCTCCTGGTATTCCTAGCAAAAAGGACCCCCCCCAAAACAGAAACGTTTCTCATATATTGTTTTAAGGCTACAATGAGTTTAGCCAGAATAATAATTAAGTGAAAAGCTTAATTATGCCCCCCTGGGACAGACTGCTAAAGGTCAGGTTTCAGATACATTAATGAGCTGATAAATGCTCCTAACTGGGAAAGGCTTTTTTTAAATCCTGCACAAGCCAGCCCACTCGTATTTTTCATGCCAACACTGGGCATATCAGATGTCTGTGGGAGTTTTGCCATGAAAAGAAAGCTCATCTTACACTTTATTTAGAACCATTTCACCAGGTTTTATGAGAAGCAACTTGAAGATGAGGCCATGCACCACAAAACTGGGAAAGAGCTTGTTGGTCTAATTCCAGCTCTTCATGGGACACTGTAGCCAGTGATTTGGGGGCTGAATCAGTGCTGTGCAGGGAAGGAGGCCTTTGTTAGTGGCAGCCCTGCCTCTTGAAAAGGCTGAAGAGCAACAAGGGAAGGAGTCTAGGGCTTGCAGAAAAAGCAGCGGTCATGTGCTATCTTCAAAATTGGGAAAACAATGTATTTTAACAGGTGCCTATTAGTTTGCACAGTTTACTACTTCTGTGTCTTGGTCTAACACCCAAGGTATGAATCCCCAAAGCATGACATATGCATACATTGATTCATTCCAGGCTTTAAGCATATGCATTGCAATAAAAGTCCTGTGTTACATGAGAACAGCAAGGCCTGCTCAATACTAATTGCTCACTGATGGATCCTGGTGATATTTTAAAACTAGATTTCTTTTTGCCTCAATTTCCCCGCTGTAAAATTTGTGTAATAACTGTAACAATCTCACAGAGGTCATGATATTCATTAATGTATGTAGTGCATGTGGGAATTGATGCATGCACTGCCATATCAACCCATGACAAAATAATCAATTTGTAATCAGTGCTGTGTACAAATGGTGATGGTAAATAGGACCTGAGACCATGCAGTGAATGAGGCAAATATTCGTATCAATTCAAAGACAGGTTTCTAAATGGTATTACTATAGGACTAAAATTAGTAACGTCAAAAACTTAAATGCCAGAATTAAGGGCTGGAAGAGTTGCACAGCTTTAATTCATTCTTCATGTGCATATGGATTTTAATGCAGTCAGCCCCATGAATACATAGGGACATGAAAGCATTCAGACAGATTCAGGCCAAAGGGTTTATCTAGCTCAGCATCCTATCTGTGATAGTAGCTACTGGCGAGGGCTTTAAAAATGAGGATTTCAACAGGTCAAGCATAAAGTCACACTTTCCCAAAACAGTCCCCCTCCAGCTGCTTCTTGGCTCACTGGCTTCCACGTCCAAATGTGTTGTCTCTGACTTTAATGACCTTTTCCGTGCAGTTTGCCTCCATGAACGTATGCAAGTCCTCTTAATCTCCTGAATGGCCCATATTAGTGCTACAGGTTTCTGAACAATTTTGATATGAGTCTAGCCGCGAGTCATGGAGCAGCAGGCATAGCATCAATATGTTGCAGTTGTAATTTTGTCAATAGAGCTGCATAATGAAACGTAAGGAGTAGGGTTTTATTTCAGTCGTTTGGATAAGTAATTTCTTCTCTCTTTGGTTCATTTTGCTTTTCACTCTTTGTCTAACGGGAGGAAACTCTTAGGTCCAAGCATAGGCTTTTGCCCGTGCAGAGGCATGCTGAGGACCATTATAGGCATTTGGCAGCTCGGCTGAATGAATTCTTGCATCCACAGCATTCCCTGGCACTGCTGTTTGATAAATGGTATATATGTAACCTACACGTCCTGGATCTGCAAACTGCAATCCCTCCCCGGGGTAAATTTATAGGGACAAGCTGGGAATATGGGAGAGCGCTATTGCTCCCCCACAGCGTTACTGTGTGAGCAGCACAGCTTGTGTATCACAACGTAGGGCAGCAGCCACATCGCTGCATCAGCCGCTTGGCAGCTGCCTGCATCTCGCAGCCGAAAGGAAGGATGCTTCCCCGCCTGAGCAGCCCCACCGGCAGGACGACCTGAGCCAGAGCTGCGGTGCTGCAGCGGGGCGCGGGCAGCCCAGCGCTGCAGTGCACCGAACGCCTCCTCCCCGAGCACCGTCTCGGGCTTGGCAAGGGCAGCAGAACAGCCTTCCTCCTCATTCTTGTGCAATGCAGAACCTGGGCTTTTTGGGAAGGGAAAGGGAGATTTAATACCTATTTTTCAATTTGCTGAGTCAGTCCCTCGTATTTTCTTCACTCCCAGCAAACAGAAACGAAGGGCTAACGTTGCCTCCCCCTCTGCCTTCCCATCCCTTTTCTGAAGTAAACAAACGTCAGCAAATCCTACACTAATAGTGCTGTTAAAAATATCACCCTGTCAGCAGACAGGTTCATTCCCTTCAGTCTGGAGCTATCTCTTCATTGCAGAAAAGGTATGTTTTTACATCAAGATAAGTAGTTTAGATGGAAACCCCAGTGGCCGAGTGAAGAGCAGGTGTGCTATGCTCTGCACTGTAGTGTCACCAGCTGGAGTAATTTCCAGATAGAAATTATTAGAGAAGGAATGGATTTGACCTGCATTAACTATCGAGATAAAAGTTAGCCCTGCCTTTCTCAGCTAGAACCTGACCCTGGGGTAGCAATCGAAAATGAGCTACTTCAGCCAAGATGCAGTACTCGCGCTCTTCAGCGTATTACAAACCTCATGAGCCAAGCTAACCACAGGACCAGATCTTCAGCCAGTGTGAAAAGTTGGTGCCCCATTAGGCTTTGGGGATGTATAAGAAATATCTTCGATCAGACAGCCTATATCCCTTTCAAAGGGCGATAAAGCCCCACAAAGCTTTGTCCAGGAGAGCTTCCAGCTGTCCAAGTAGGGGGACGTCGGTTGGACAGACGACCAATTTCGCTGGAGAAAGTGAAGGGTGAACTTTTTCCTGCTTATTGCCTGTTACACTCTGGCATCCTGCACTTCAGAAACTGCAGGCTGTGCAGACAAGTGCATCTTGGCATGGAAAGGTAAAACTCTTCCCCTTTCATAACTGGGTCCCACTACTGAAAATGTTGTACACTTCCCTCATGGGTAACTCCAGATACTTGTCCCACTCTCTTCAAACACTCATGTGCTCTCTTCATTTGCTCAGACTTACAAATGCACTGGTCATTTTTCAGACATGTATTCTTTCACGCCTTTTATTTGCTTCTCCAACTATTTAACTGTTCTGTTGCTTTTCTTTGAAGAATCCACAATTGCTCTCTCTATGCCAGAAAGTAACAAATGACCAAACTCATTGTTTCTATAATGATTCAAGTATAGATTATTTCTTCTGGATGGCAGAATCCACACCTGATCAAAGCATTTCCCTTTCTTGAGACTCACTAGCACCTTTTTCATCTGATTTTCTTTCAGATATTACTGGATTATCAAATCCAGGTGATGATAAACAGAGCATGTTCTGATCAGTGTCACAAATCCATTGTATGTTTTTAGTATAAATGAATATATAATAAATTCATTAATAGCTTGATCTAAATTCATTCCCTTGTTTTCTATGTCACTTAAACTCCTATCAATGAATAGCAATTTCCATATGTGCAGTCCTTGTTTACAATGTTCATTAAAAGGCTTAGATGAGAAACAGCGAAAAGCATTTTAATTCATTGCTAAGCACAGCAGAAAACTAAGCAGGATTCCCACTTTATATACAATTTGCAAGCAGTATACGTTAGCTCAAACATAAATCTCACATAATGAGGTATGCAGCGTGATGACTAATCACATCCATTGAAACGTTCTCCATGTTCAGCTCTGTTTCAATGCATGAGGTAGGGGGGGGTTGCTGTTTAATATTTCAGTTCCTTCTAACAAGAAGAGGAGCTTCTAGGCATGAAAAATTGTAAAATTTGACCTTAAAATGAATTGTAGCAAACAAACCTTGAATACAACGTGGTGTCACTACAGTTCAGTTAGAAACATGTTTGCATCTGGACTAGCAGGTCTTTGGCTCATCTCCAGTGCTCAACCCTGGGCTTCTACCCAGGGATGCTTATAGTGAAGCTCTGGAAAGGCCTTTTCAATATGAAACATCCAAAACTGGATAAGATTCAAAATCAGAGATGCCAAATTCATGTTAGCATTAATTATTCTTAATTTAAATCAAGATCAAGGTCCCATTACGCTGGTCTCTGTGTAAACAGGGATAACAGTGTTTGCCTTGGAGAGTCTGCAAAATGAGAAGCAGAAACTGATAAAAGATTGAGGATGTGCCGAAGGGGTGTGCCATGTAAGTAAATGATCGCCATGCAATTTAGCCCAGTTCCTGTAGTTGTTTGCTCATGTCTGGGCTTCTTTATGTTGTCTGGAACAACGTTTATTTTGAGGTGGATGGGAAAGGGTAGAGTGAGGGGGCTGTCAAGGACTGTGGAGCTGATTAGTTGAAGGGGGCACATAAAAGAAAGGACACCAAAAGAGCAAGTGAACTGTCGCTTTTCATCTGTGTTTCCAACAGATTGGCGTTAATGTATTTTACAGATTGGTGTTCCTTAGGATCCTAGATCCTTAGGATCCTGGAAATTAACAGAGAGACTCTGCTATGACTGGTACATCATTACCTTGTTTTCTTCTTCTACAGGCATACGTTTCTGTATCGACATCCTTCTGCAATAGAAGGATTTAAGAAAACAGGATGGAGACAGAAGATATGATTAATCTCACATAATTTTAGCAGTCTAAAAGTCAGGCTCCTAGGCTAAACTGGCTGTCTCAGCTCCCTTTTTAACAGGTGAAAAGAGAGAGGCATTTTCCTTGGGAGAGTCATGCAAAAAGGTAACCTTAGGTTAAAGCAGCCAGTAATATCTCCTGCTGTAGTTACCTGGTAGATCAGCTACCACAACTATGGCTGTGGTTGAGAAGTTCACAATATTCTATGGGAGCAGTGTTAGGCTGATACTGAGCTCTTCTGAAATGCCATTATACAGTAAACACCAGACAGAATCAAATGTTTGCCTCTCTCCTCATTGCTTTTCAGCCTCAAACACTCACAGGGTTGCTATCTGCCAGGCTCCACTGAAATGCCCATGAGGAGACTAGCTCTTTTATGTTTTGGTCTCATCAGCTATTCCCAGAATTATTTAAAAGGCTTTTAGAACTTCTCATGCGAGCAGAAATAAATGCAGTCACTTGGAGCACACATGAAGGCATCAGTCACAGTCTGTATGTTTAATAGAAGTACCCCGTGATGCACTGTTATTTTTTTAATGGGGTTCACATTGTAATAGGGATACACCAAAACTTGGGAGCTGGAAATCACTAATGTGTTCAGGCCTGCAAAGTGGCCATAGGCTTGTCGAAATATTTTTAAGGAAATCGAAATATCTATTAGGCATAACTATCTTCATTTATGATATTTGTGATAGCTTTAAGTACATGTGCTGTGTTTGTTGAAAGTGTTAAAATCTAGCAATACCAAAATCCCTTCTGTAGCACCGGAGATTTCTCTGAGGTCCTTGTCAATAAAGACGTACAATTCATCTGGCTGAGGTTTCATTGCACTTGGTTAAACACTCCTGCTATAGAACCCAGCTCTCGTAAATTAGCCAATTTATTATGATAGGGACCCGTTGCTTAAAAGAACAATTCTACCCTGCATACTTTTTAAGATGAAAAGGCACAGCAGGGTGTAAACCCCTCTGTCAGCATGTCTGCATAAATCTGGTTAGAGGAAAAAAAGTGTATGTCATGGCATCACAAGGGGAATGTACCTAGAAATGATTTAATTTGTCTGTTTAGATGCTTTTTAATATCACAAAATGCGATGTCTCAAATGAGATAAAGGATCATATGTTTAGTGAAAACAAAATTTCTGCAGGAGATTCATCAGCAGGTCTTGGCTGGACTTTATCTATTAACTGCTGTAAGCTCAGTGACATTCAGAAGGTGTAAATACCGTAATATCACTGATAATCCCTATGACTCAAGGAAACTCCTCCCTTTGGACAATGTTAGTCAGTGGTGCATTGCTTCCACAGTTAGACCCTCTGTCCCCAAAGTCTGAACTATCCCAGGCATCTTACTGGCAATGTCTTTTCCCACATTTATTTTGGTTTAGTTAAAAAAATATATATACTCTATCTTCTCCTTATCCTTAATCAAGCTGGGAAGTTATTTACTCAGGCTTGTGGGCAAGGTCCACTTCTTGTCTGGATTCATTGTCCTGAGATTTACCTTTATGGAAGAGGATCTAGATTAAGGTACACTTTTCCTCATATATCCTAATGCTGCCTGAGGTATCACCAAGCTTCAAATCCTTTTTGCCTTCTGCACCAGGGACCACAAGGGTTTATTGACTTTTCATAAAGAAGTAGTTTAATCATTCTTTCTATTGCTTCTTCCCTTCTGAAATGTAGACAGTCCTTGGTGACCATGATCAATTTGCTTAATCTCCTTGCCTCAGTTTTCTAAATATAAGTGGGGATTCTAATATTAGTGATTAAGCAGAAGAACAAATGCATCCTACATTGCACTGTGTTGAGATGGAAAGTTCCTCCTCTGTAAAAATGTGATTGTGTGAGCCTAAACTATCAAAAATGGGGTGCATTTTCAAATCAATAGGTGTGGATAAGTTCATAGTTTCATAAATTTTAAGGCCAGAAGAGAACATTAGATCACAACCTCACCTTCTGAATACCACAGGCTGTTAAGTTGCATCCAAATAAACTATATTGTCTTAAAACATTTAATTAGACAGAGAATAGGTCAAGTTAATATGCTACTAATGGCCATGGCCCCTGCTATCATGGGGCATTGGTTTGATAAAACAAATCCAGTTTTTCCAGGAGATGAACTGCCCTCTCTAGTGCTAAGGAAGAAAAAAAATCCCCATGTGCCCTGTTTGTCTATTCCCAGGGGAAAAAAAAATGTGATTCCCCCCTCAAGGAGTTATAGGTTGTTTTTCTAGATAAAATAACGGAAAGGTCATTTCCTGTAGACTCACAGCAAAGAATTTTAACGTAAAAATATACTTACTGCCCACCACTATGATTTCAAAGAAGGCTGTCCTTGCATCCTGTATATACGTGGCAAGATTACAGGTGTGGCTGTTAATGAAAACTGAATATAATACTTGGGTTTCTTAGTGCAGAAATGTTGAGTAAAGCTGTGCTATGGCACTTACTTCTAATTAAGAGCCCTGTGATTTTTTCCCCGTGATTAAAAACCCCATTACTTTATCCACTGCAGTTTTGATTTGAAATATAACATAGACAACAGGGATATCGCCACATTGACTGCTATCACCTATAGCAGCAAACCCTCTTCCTTATGTCTTGACTCAAAAAAGTACAGGCATGCTGGTCTTCCTTCCTAGAAAGTTTACAAAAGCTGGCAGTACCCAGTCCCTCCTTCCAGCAGTGACTGGTGCCTAGTGACTTCAGACTGAGGTCTCAGTGGATATTATATTGAGTGATAAATGCAGATCAAATTCCTAACCCAAGAAGTTGACGGGTTGTAGCTGAAGGAACAGATAAATGCTGAACAGACATGCTTTGGTTAAGGCCACACAGAAGGTAGACTGGTTTTCATGCTTAAGTAATCCTAAGAATCTTAAGTCAAAGTTAGGTATGATGGTACAACGGTAGAGATGTAAGAGATCTCGGGAATCTGCATAGAATCCACCTCACGGCACTAAGGCAGGATGTACCTAGCACCTCCATTAACATTTACTAATCTAACCTTTTTCTTAAAAAATTTGCAATGAAGACGACTTTATGGCTTCCTTAGATAGTGTGTTCCAGTGTTTAATGAACCTTAGAGGAAGAAAGTTTTTCTTTCTCTGATATCTAACCTAAATGTTTTTCTGCAAATGAAGCCAATGATTCCTTGTCCTCCTCCCTGTAGAAATGAGAAAAAATTGATTGCTGTCCTTTTCAAAATAACTTTTTTCATGTTGAATGTTATTGAGTCTTCATTGGCATTGTGATCTACAGGGGAAAATAGGCCAACTCATTCAGCTTTTCTTTGTGCTTTTCATATTTCACAAACAGGCTATTGTTTGCTGTTTTCATTCCCCAAGTCATTCAGATGAATTTTTCCAATTGTTTTTAAAAAATGTCCCTGCCCACAGCAGGGGGACTGGAACCCGATGATCTTTAAAGGTCCCTTCCAACCCAAACCATGATTCTATGAGTCTATGAAAATATCATGCCCCATTTCAAAACGGTGCTCCAGTTCATGCCTCCATCCTACTAGTGTAAGCAAAATTATTGCCTCCAAATTTTTATGTTATTACCGTTAATTCAGCTTTTTACATGTTGTAACAGAATATTTGAAGTTCCCCATATCCTTTAAACAATATTCTGTCTCATTTCTCCTTCACCTGTTATTCCTTATTATGCATTTCTTTCCTTTGATTTCCTCAGAGCCTTGCATTTATCTTCATTAAGTTTCATCTTACTGATTTCTGACCACTTCTCCAAGTTTAAAATCTTGCTCTACAGAGGGTTTGAACTCCTCCCCAGTTTAGCCTCACACACAAATTCCATAAGTGTCCAGATCATTAACAGAAAATATCAAAAAGAACCAGGACCAAGATGGACCTTTGATGCAATCTCACTTACAATGTCCCCGTGAAAATTGATAGATCATTGGAAACAACTCTGTATGTGCACCCTTTCAATCATTTGAATACATATTTCTCATGTTTTCCTCTAGACGGTATTGCCTTAATTTTCTTGTCAGAATACTGAATACAATAATACTAAAAAACTTACTAAGCCCAGTAGAAAGGTATTAAATGCCTTACTGAGATAGATAGCCTGTCTCCTTCTCCTTCTTTCCATTAGAATCATAAAATCATAGAACCATAGAATTGTTTAGGTTGGAAAAGACCTTTAAGATCATCGAGTCCAACCATTAACCTAGCACTGCCAAGTCCACCACTAAACCATGTCCCTACGCGCCACGTCTACATGTCTTTTAAATACTTCCAGGGATGGGGACTCCACCACTTCCCTGGGCAGCCTGGTCCAATGTTTCACCACTCTTTCAGGAAAGAAATTTTTCCTAATATCCAATCTAAACCTCCCCTGGAGCAACTGGAGACCATTTCCTCTTGTCCAATTGCTTGCTACTTGGAAGAAGAGACAGACACCCACCTCGCTACAACCTCCTTTCAGGTCGTTGTAGAGAGCGATGAGGTCTCCCCTCAGCCTCCTTTTCTCCAGGCTAAACAGTCCCAGTTCCCTCAGCCGCTCCTCAGAAGACTTGTTCTCCAGACCCCTCACCAGCCTCGTTGCCCTTCTCTGGACACGCTCCAGCACCTCAACGTCCATCTTGTAGTGAGGGGCCCAAAACTGAACACAGTATTCGAGGTGCGGCTTCACCAGTGCTGAGTACAGGGGGACAATCTGTCCCCTGCTCCTGCTGGCCACGCTATATCTGATACAAGTCAGGATGCTACTGGCCTTCTTGGCCACCTGGGCACACTGCCGGCTCATGTTCAGCCGGCTGTTGACCAACACCCCCAGGTCCTTTTCCGACAGGCAGCTTTCCAGCCACTCTTCCCCAAGCCTGTAGCACTGCATGGGGTTGTTGTGACCCAAGGGCAGGACCTGGCACTTGGCCTTGTTGAACCTCATACAATTGGCCTCGGCTCATCAGTCCAGCCTGTCCAGGTCCCTCTGCAGAGCCTTCCTACCCTCGAGCAGATCAACACTCCCGCCCAACTTGGTGTCATCTGCAAACTGACTGAGGGTGCACTCAATCCCCTCATCCAGATCAGTGATAAAGATCTTGAACAGAACTGGCCCCAAAACTGAGCCCTGGGGAACACCACTTGTGACTGGCCCCCGACTGGATTTATCTCCATTCACCACAACACTCTGGGCCCGGCTGTCCAGCCAGTTTTTTACCCAGTGCAGAGTACGCCCATCCAAGCCATGAGCAGCCAGTTTCTCCAGCAGAATGCTGTGGGAAACGGTGTCAAAGGCTTTACTAAAGTCTAGGTAGACAACATCCACAGCCTTTCCTTCATCCACTAAGTGGGTCACCTGGTCATAGAAGGAGATCAGGTTGGTCAAGCAGGACCTGCCTCTCATGAACCCATGCTGACTGGGCCTGATCACCTGGTTGTCCTGTACATGCTGTGTGATGACACTCTGGATGATCTGTTCTATAACATTCCCTGGTGCTGAGGTCAGACTGACAGGCCTGTAGTTCCCCGGATCCTCCTTCCGGCCCTTCTTGTAGATGGGTGTCACATTTGGTAACCTCCAGTCAGCTGGGACCTCCCCGGTTAGCCAGGACTGCTGGTAAAGGATTGAAAGTGCCTTGGTGAGCACTTCCACCAGCTCCGTCAGTACCCTTGGGTGGATCCCATCCGGCCCCATAGACTTGTGTGTGTCTAAGTGGTGTAGCAGGTCGCTAACCATTTCCCCTTGGATTATGGGGGCTTCATTCTGCTCCCCGTCCCTGTCTTCCAGCTCAGGGGGCTGGGTACCCAGACAACAACTGCTCTTACTATTAAAGACTGAGGCAAAGAAGGCATTAAGTACCTCAGCCTTTTCCTCATCCTTTGTCACTGTTTTCCCCCGCACCCAATAATGGATGGAGATTCTTCTTAGCCCTCCCTTTGGTTGCTAATCTATTTATAGAAACATTGTTTATTGTCTTTTGCGGCAGTAGCCAGATTAAGTTCTAGTTGGGCTTTGGCCCTTCTGATTTTCTTCCTGCATAACCTCATGACATCCTTGTAGTCCTCCTGAGTTGCCTGCCCCTTCTTCCAAAGGTCATAAATCTCCTTTTTTTCCTGAGTTCCAGCCAAAGCTCTCTGTTCAGCCAGGCCGGTCTTCTTCCCCACCGGCTCGTCTTTCAGCACATGGGGACAGCCTGCTCCTGCATCTTTAAGATCTCCTTCTTGAAGAATGTCCAGCCTTCCTGGACTCCTTTGCCCTTCAGGACTGCCTCCCAAGGGACTCTCTCAACCAGTCTCCTAAACAGGCCAAAGTCTGCCCTCCGGAAGTCCATGGTAGCAGTTCTGCTCACCCCCTCCTTACTTCTCCAAGAATCAAAAACTCTATTGATAATTTTGTGATCGCTATGCCCAAGACAGCCTCCAATCATCACATCACCCACAAGTCCTTCTCTGTTCACAGAGAAGGCTCACTCACCAGCTGTGTCAGGAAGTTGTCTTCCACACACTCCAGGAACCTCCTAGACTGTTTCCTCTCTGCTGTATTGTATTTCCAGCAGACATCTGGTAAATTGAAGTCCCCCGCGAGAACAAGGGCTAGCGATTGAGAGACTTTTCCAAGCTGCTTATAGAATATTTCATCTGCCTCTTCATCCTGGTTGGGTGGTCTATAACAAACTCCCACCATGATATCTGCCTTGTTGGCCTTCTCCCTGATTCTTACCCATAAACACTCAACCCTATTGTCACCATCATTAAGCTCTAGACAATCCAAACACTCCCTAACGTACAGGGCTACCCCACCGCCTCTCCTTCCTTGCCTATCCCTTCTGAAGAGTTTATAGCCATCCATTGCAGCACTCCAGTTGTGTGAGTCATCCCACCATGTTTCCGTGATGGCAACTATATCATAGTTTTCCTGCCACACAATGGCTTCCAGCTCCTCCTGTTTGTTGCCCCTGCTGCATGCATTGGTGTAGATGCACTTCAGTTGGGCTATTGATCCCACCACCTTTCTGGGGGGAGAAGCCCTAATTCCTACGTGACCATTCTCAGGCACTTCTGTGGTTTCTAACACATCCATAACCCTTGCATCTTTGCTGCCGCACGGATCTCCATCCCCTACCTCCACTGAGACAGCAGACCAAGGGACCTTGCTAGCACACCGTCCCTCAAACATTGGCATGCTGCCCCCAGGCTTATCACTAGTGAGCCTGGTTTTATCCCTTTATTAGGCTAGTTACTTTTCAAAGCAAGAAATTAGGTTGACTTTAGGTTATTTGTTTTTGATAAATCTATATCAGTTTTTTCTGATCACTTTCCTAACCTCTCAGTGATGGCAAATTGGTTTGCAATTGGTTATTCTATTATCTTTTGAGATAGGAACTAAGCTGATGGACATTAAGTTCTGGAGGTCTTCTTTCTCCTTTTTGACAATAGATATTATGTTTGTCCTCTCCGTTCTTCTTGGACCATCCCATCTACATTCATTCTCTAAGGTGACTGTTAATAGTTCAGAGATTGCTTTGGCTCAGCTTTTAATTGATTCATTTCTCCAGGTTCTTCCAGCTTGAATAAATTTACCTGAATGAAGTGGTCTTTAATCTGTTATGTCACTCTTCATATTTTTATCCCTATCCTCTTCAAACTTATTTTAAATATCTGCTCATAATTAACCTTTTGTTTTGAAAATTGAGGCAGAAAAAGCATTATATATTTCTACCTTCTCTGCAGCTACTCTTATTTGCTCTCCTAACTTCATAAGTAGTGGAATAAAAATTTCTCTTGTCTCCTTTCTTCTTAAGTAGTCATAGGCCATTAGTTGTCTGGCAAGTAAAAAATTACTGTACTTCATTCATGTCATGTTAGTACTAGAGAAACTTGGCAGTTTTGACCCAGAGCCAAAGACCGTGTGAGCCTTCCTAGAACTGCTCAGTGAACTTAACTCCACTGTCAATGTTGTCAGTGACATTAGCGATGAAGCTGAAGGAACAGAATTTTACAGAGTGACTGTGGTGTCTGAATCATTAGAAATGTCAGGAAAATATTGGTTTCTGTCCAATTCAGAAAACAATGAATTTGTATCCTTGGTGGGAAAGGGGAATAGACCTGCTTATCTGGGGAGAACAACAGAGGCTGACTGGAAAACTTGGTATAAGAGTAATGATGTAGGAAAATCAGTCAGGGAAAGATTTCTTCTTGTGGCAGCAAGGGAATGACTGCATTGTATTCCCCAGTCCCTGTATTTGTGTGACAGAGCTGGTTATCTGCAAAAGTGGAATAAGTGGAAATTTTACATTTGTGTAATAATAATCATAAGAAAATTAGTGCCAGTTTTCATGCTCAAAGACATTACAAATATCAATATTTTATTTCTTTAAGATACTACTTGCTTTATTAGAAAAAAATGTCTAGAGTTTAATTACAATATTTTCATTTTCAGTACTGACACAAGTTAGTACATACACATTAGTGTATACTCTTGGGTAGTCTTTGCATACGTATATGTTTCACAGTCAAACCCCTTTCTATCAGTCATTATGTACCTACCTTAAGATTAAATGCATCCATGTACACATCACTGAGAATGTGATACACTAAAATTTATAAATTAATAACAATAAAAACATGATATCAGTGCAGCTGTGAACATATCCTTTCAGGTGGGCAGATAAGTGAGATTTTGGAATAGCAGAGAAAAGTCAGTATTACTGTAAATTGTTGATAGAGCTGGTTGAGCTCTGCTTCACCTAAGGCTTCTTTGGAAAGTGCCAATCCATCATAACTTAAACCGTTTCAGCAAAAGGACTGCTTTTGCTAAATTTCCAATTTAAAAACATTACAATGATCCACACTATCTAACATTTGCAAAATCTTTTATTTTTTATTTGATTTTGCCAATCATTTTTAGCTGTGATTCCTAACAAGAGCCTCCCACAGTTATTCTCTCCATACATTTGCACGTATAACAACAACCTGCAAATAATGGGCCCATTTCAGTCACATCTAGAAGAGGGATAGAGATCTCAGAGACTACTGCAGTCCTAGAAGCTTTGTGAAAATTGACACCTAGAAAGAGGAAAAATCCCAGATTAGTACCTCCTAGAGGAGGCTGAAGGCAGAACTCAGCTATTTTATATTTTATTGGTAACACCCAGATGGCAAATTAACATATGTGTCTTGGACAGCCAGCTAGGGAGCACATGCCTAGCTGTGGACATGTGGTCAAGGAGAGGTGTCAGAAGGGTGAGGGATGCTGGGACTATTCAGATGGGAGATCCCAGGAACAAAGGACACAAGTATAGAACAGGTTTTATGAAAGACGCTGCTCATGGACCAACAGGTTTACATTTTGCTTAGTTCAGCCATAAAGTTATACTGGCTGAGAGTTTGAAACAAACGAAAGCCAGTCCTTCCTTCATTCAGCGAGTAATGAAGTAATAAAGCTCCTGGTAGCAGGAAGCTGTGGTGGCCAAAAGTATGAGTGCATTTAGAAATGGATTAGAGAGATGAATAAAGGTCCCTCAGGTCCCTCAAAGCCTCTGAACATGATGTTGCAAATACAGCCTCTGTTTTTTGGCAGGCCTTTTGGCTGAATGCAAAAATCTCAGAGGCTGAAATGGAAAAGAATTACTCTATATGTTTCTAACATCCTTTTCTTGAAAATCTATCCCTGCACTTTGTCAGGTCAACTAGACAGAGGTAGAGCAACCCTTGGTTTGACCCAATGTGGCTACCATCGCGTTGTTAAAGGGAGAAGAAAGAAGTTAGAGAGGAAAGATGTTCTCAAAATCTCAGCTAGACCCTAAATTTCCAATGTGAGGTCTGTAGATCAAGGATTCCTTTAGTCTTAGATCACAGCAGGGTACTTGGGAGAGTGGGGGGAAGAGAGGAAACAGGTAGAAAACAGCATCTCTGCTCAGTAAGATCACTCTGCCCTCAGTGGAAGAGTCTTGATGGGATGAGGAGATGGGAGGAATGACACCAGCAATAGGAGCAGAAATCCTGTGCTACTACTCATCCCCTCAACCTTCCTCGTAAGAGAAGAAAACAAAAAGAGAGAGAGAGAAACAAGAGGGGTGCCTAAAGCTGGAAGAGAAGGGGCAAAAATGAGGTCAGGAGCTGGCTCGGAAAGACAGGTGTTATGGACATATGGGATATGAACAAGTTTTAAGTGGTAAAGTCATACATTAAAGGGACCTTTGTCAGAAATGTCTGGAAAAGAACCATCCAAAATCGATTGGTAGATGGAGAGGGGGTGAGCACAGACATCTGAGGGAGATCATTGTGCTCTACTGTACCCAAAAGAGAATGAAACACAACTCCTATACCATTAAATTAAGCCATGCCAGGACATGGGCACTGGAAGTGGTGACCAGCCAGCCTGGTCCACACCCTGCAGGGTACTTACAGGCTTGCTTTAGGCATAATATAAAATTGCATCCAAGTCACTGGATTCTGCAGCTTTACTCAGCCCAAGGAGCCAATTCTTTCTGCTTGATGGTCCAAAAGTGACAGTGTGCAAGACAGCTGTGCCTTGAGAATTCGAACAGACTCCCCCTAAACTTACCAGGGAATTCAAGGTCCCTCCTGAACCAAGATGCTGATTCAGAAGAGAGCAACATTTCCACACAGGTTTTTTGCTAACTGCAAGACTTCTGTAATACTGTATGTTTATCTTTCACTGGGGACACTGATTTGCAGTAAAACAGGTAACATTCACAGAACTTGACAGTTTATGCTGTAATTTTCCCTCTCTAGAATGGCTGTCAGGAGTCTGCTTTGGGCAACATAAGCAGCTGTATGAATCCAAACAATTTAGATCAAAAGACAAACTCAACAGACTTTTTGCTCACTATTACACACTTTATTATTTGCAAATCTCCTGTTGTCATATTTCTGGTTTTGTTACGAGAAAATTACCTTTGTGCATGCTTTGCTGCATGCAATTCTTCTACTGCAGAGAGTGAAGGCACACAGAGGCAGGAGCATCTGCAATCTGCTTCTACTTCTTTCTCTGCTCAGTACTGTGTTTCCTTACATTGTCCAGAATTTTGTCAGGGCTTGATCCAAAGTGCAGAGAACTTTCCACTTTCTCATCCAAACCCAAATGTGTGTTTTTAATTTTTGACCAAAATTTTTATTTGAAAGCCAAATCCTTTTGGCTGTGTTTTTTAATGTTAGGTTTTATATTTTCCCCAAAACTGAAATTCTCTAATGGGAAATAAAAGAATATATGTGTGTATTCCTGGACTGTGACTGTGGTGAGTAAAATGAAAGTAAGTCTGAATTAAGCTTTAATTCATTAAAAAATCATACCCCTAAAATGCTTCTCAGGATGGAATACAAAGTAAGAACCTGTCATGGAACACTGATCACGTCTGGCTCTTTTCTGAGTGTCCTATCATGTGAGCTAAGGGAATTTCTTCTCCTGAGGAGGAGCTCTGGTTAGCTGAGAGAGAAAAAGAGAGACAGAGGGAGACATAGTAATGAAAAAACCCGTAAGTTTTCTAGACAATTGATGTGGACCAGTGATTTTGCCAGTACTGTACTCTCCATCACTACCACCAGCATGTCAACTTTCATATAGTGTGGAAATTTGTAGACTATCACCGAGAAGTTCCAATGTCACTCAGTAGGTAGAGAACCATCATACAAATTATTCTGGTTATTTGTATTTAATGGCAGTATATTTTTTCCTTTGTCCAGCATGAAGAACCAAGGTGTCCCTTTCTTGGCCACACCTCCTCATTTCTAAAGTAATGCCTTTAATTTATACTCTCTGGAAGAAAATGTTGTTACTTGCATTTGTAAGTGTTTCAAACTGAATCCCTTAAACATTGAAAGATGTAGTAGGATGCCACAAGGAATTTCAAGAATGAACCCCAGACTTGAACTAAACTTAATGTTCTCCTTTGTCCTATATAGACAGTCCATTTGGGAACTAATTCAATGTCCATTAAAATCAATGAGTGTCTTTTAAAAGGTATTTCATAATTTCATTTCTGAGCATGGAGAGTCTCAGAATATCAGGCTGTTAATTTAAGCACCTGCATATGAATTCTGGTGTCTAGCTTTAGACAGACACTTCACAATTTTCCATTTGTTTAACTAGTGACAAAATCATAACGAAGCTTAGCTGACAAAATTTTTTGCCTGCTGGAGGATGAAAAACCTGCAGGATGATGGGACCCCCTTTATATATCGACATGTATATACTTTGTTTTCTCATTTCAGGTCATGGAACCAAAGGAGTGTTTGAACTTCTTTCAGGATGGCGTCGAACCAGAGAGAATCTGCCATTCAAGGACAGAGTAGCAGATGCCTACTCAGATGTCATGGTCTCCTATACAATGACAAGCTCCTTGTATTTCATAGCCTTCGGCATGGGTGCAAGCCCTTTCACCAACATTGAAGCTGTAAAAGTCTTTTGCCAGAACATGTGTGTCTCCATCCTGTTGAACTACTTCTATATCTTCTCTTTCTTTGGTTCCTGCCTGGTCTTTGCTGGCCAGTTGGAGCAGAACCGTTATCACAGCATCTTCTGCTGTAAAATTCCTTCAGCAGAATACCTGGACCGGAAACCTGTGTGGTTCCAGACCATGATGAACGATGGCCATCAGCATACTTCTCATCATGAGACCAACCCGTACCAGCATCACTTTATCCAGCATTTCCTCCGAGAGCATTACAATGAGTGGATTACCAATATCTATGTCAAGCCATTTGTGGTGATACTGTATCTCATCTATGCCTCTTTCTCCTTTATGGGGTGCTTACAGATTAATGATGGAGCCAACATTATCAATCTTCTTGCCAGTGAGTCTCCGAGTGTCTCCTATGCCCTCATACAGCAAAAGTATTTCAGCAACTACAGCCCAGTGATAGGTTTCTACATTTACGAACCTCTGGAGTACTGGAATGGCACTGTGCAAGAAGACCTAAAAACACTGAGCCAGGGGTTCAATACAGTGTCCTGGATCGAACAGTATTACCAGTACCTTCGAGTGGGTAACATCAGTGCAACCAACAAAAGTGACTTTATCAGCATCCTCCAGAGCTCCTTTTTAAAAAAGCCAGAATTCCAGCACTTCAAAAATGACATCATTTTCTCCAAAGCTGGAGATGAGAACAACATAATTGCTTCTCGTTTGTACCTGGTGGCCAGGACTAGTGAAAACACACAGAGAGAGGCAGTAGAATTGTTGGAGAGGCTGAGGCCTCTCTCTCTTATACAGAGCATCAAGTTCATTGTGTTCAATCCTACCTTTGTTTTCATGGACCACTATGGTTTATCAGTAACTATGCCTGTCCTGATTTCTGGTTTTGGCATCCTGCTGGTGTTAATACTGACCTTTTTCCTGGTTATCCATCCTCTGGGAAATTTCTGGTTAATTCTCAGTGTCACCTCGATAGAGCTGGGTGTCCTTGGCTTGATGACCTTGTGGAATGTAGACATGGATTGCATTTCTATACTGTGCCTTATCTACACTTTGAATTTTGCCATAGATCACTGTGCACCCCTGCTTTATACATTTGTACTAGCTACTGAGCACACCCGAACTCAGTGTATAAAGAACTCCCTCCAAGAGCATGGGACAGCCATTTTGCAGAACGTTTCTTCTTTTCTTATTGGGTTGGTCCCCCTTCTCTTTGTGCCTTCAAATTTGACCTTCACACTGTTCAAATGCTTGCTGCTTGCCGGCAGTTGCACACTTCTGCACTGTTTTGTTATTTTGCCCGTCTTTCTAACCTTTTTCCCACCTTCCAAAAAGCACCACAAGAAAAAGAAACGGGCCAAAAGGAAGGAACGAGAAGAGATCGAATGCATAGAGATTCAGGAGAATCCTGATCATGTTACAGCAGTCTGAAAGGCTTAAAAAAAATAATAGTATATTCTCTTTTTAAAAAAGCGTTGCACAGAGATGCAGGAAAAATAGAGCAAAGATCTCAGCTGCTTGTGCTGGCCAGGTCTGACAAGGCAAAGGAAGATCAAGAAGGGGTATTCATGACACACCGAGGTGCAAACTTTTTTTAACAAAAATAATGAAAGTAAAAATAATCTCAGTTGTTTCCTTTGAATCCTCATTCTTCACCAGGGAAGAGTCTGTTGGCCATTAAGTGTTCCTGAATCTCCACCTGTAGCTCTAATGGGAATTGCTTGATCTGTCGTATGTAGGACTGAAGCAAAGGTGAAAAAAAGAGTTACCATTAAGTAAACAGTAGGGGAAAAGGCAGATTTGTTTGATAAAATTGTCCACAGAAAAGAAAAAAACAACAACATTTCAAATGAGAAAAGGGAACAAGACCAAGAGAGATGAAAAATGCCATGGTACTTTTTTCTTATTTTCTTGAGCAAGTTGGTTAAGATAAAACCTATGCACTTGGGAAGCAGATGTTTAAAACAATCTAAGCCAAAGTACTTCCCAATTCTAGTATACCATGTATATCTGTAACACCACAACTAGTGTGTTATTGTGAATATGGATGGCAAAGCTATACTGTTAAAGGATAGAGGTACTGTTTATATGGGGGATGAAATAATCTTAGCCATTTGGAAATTTAACTTTTAGTTTCTTTAAATGTGACTCATGACCTTTATCCCAAGAGGTCACAGCTGGTAGTTAATACCATACATACATTTGGATATTTCTGAATTGTGAAATTCCCCTTCAACTAACAGATCACACGAAACTAACCCAGGCCATTACCACTGCAGCAGTATTTGCAGTTCCTGCAGTGTAACACTTCGGAATTCTAATTTCTCAGTGTTGACATTAAATACTGAACATTAATCAAGCAGGCGCTTTAAACGTAATGATGGATAGCATGTCACTGGCATAAAGTGATCATGTGACAGCTGAGTCAGCTCTGGAGCACCCGCACAGTATTATCATTATATATTTGGTCCAATGGACAAAGGGATATGTTTGCTGGTCCCAGCAATATGCTGCAGGAAGCGGGATTTTCCCCTTCTTTAAGCAAAAGGTCAGTCAAATACTTGCCACACACACAAAAAAGACCTTGTTAAGGTTTGCACGGGGCTGAATCAACCCCTAGTTGTAAAGACAGATCTGTTCCCTGTGGGAAGGGGAGGGGAGGGTGAAATGTCTTTATTATTATTACTCCTAAATATTTGGGTGTTAATAGTCTGCAGCATAAAGCTTTGTTATGGCACTTCAAATTTCACAGGAGAGTGCAGTAAATCTGCAGTTACTATGTGACACTAGAAATCGTACTGTAAAGAACTACGAATGACTTTCTCTGCTTTGTAAACCATACAGCTTAGTAGCCCAAGAGAAGGGATGAAAACAGATCTAGCCATTTCAGTTTGCTCTTGGCCCAGTTCTGCACTGGAGCTTGCAATGCCCATCTCCCCTTTCAGTATTTTAAAAGGGCTTGCTTTCTACTCTCTGGAGTATGGTATAGCACCACCCACGTGAGCAATGTCTTCCTGAATATATAGTATCCATGAGGGCACTATGTAAAGATATCACTATATGGAGTGTTTATGTCTACTTTGTATTACTTGTGGGTACCTTTAAAAGATGTCTGGAAGCTGTTTGCCTTCCAAAATGTGTATACACGTCTATTCGTGGCTGGTTAACTCAGTCTCAAACCTGCAGAGTTTGCTGATGAGGGTGTGTACATATGTTTCACTAAAAAGCTCTCTGCAAGAAGTTGATTCTTTGTTCTGTGACATCTCTTACCTCTTCCTACTGTTTCATTGTTAGGGAGAGCCAGAGAAAATTCACCTGCAGCACAAAAAGCTATTTGAACACCAGTTCTAATGTTCATTAGCTGCTTCTGTTTCCAAGGGATGCAGTTCCTCCTCTTCTCTATACTTTCTGTACTTTGCCATTACCATTTGCCAAAAATGACCTCTGTGTTTTAGGAGCGGTCAAAGCTCTTGATTGTTCAAGAGACCTTTTGTGTGCAACAGGTTTTAGAGAAAGATAAACTTTCTAGACAGGTAAAACTTCCAAAGTTTGAATCCAGCTCTAAACTTCAGGTGTAGCTAGATCAAGGTTACTGGTTTGATCCAAGATATTCAAGGACCAGCTGCAAAACTGAGGTCTAAATAGTTTAGTAAGATTTAGGAGCAGGGGATGTTTTAATGTTGGGTTATGTCTCAGATGCATCACTAGTTGGGAAGTATTTACTGACCTTGATTTGCATCTTGAAGACATTGTGCACTATCCATCCTTTTTAGAACAGTCGGTTATGAATGTCAAGCTTTCCATACCTTCTTACATTTCCTCCACTGTCCATACAAAACCTGGATTGTTGCAGCACAACTGTGACCCTTGGGTATCACTTCTGGAGGTGTCACATGGGAAGCTGCTGGTCTTCTCTTGTACTGCCGATGTATCCCAGGGATCTCTGTCATGCATCGTATTGAAGAAAGTAGCGTTTTCCAAAGCCAAAATTCATCTCATCTAACTTTGGACATTGACAATGTAGTTATTTATATCTGAGCTCCCTTTATGGCCATAGGAGAGGGACAGACACTTCTGACCCATTTTACAGCTGTGCATTGGGAGTAAATGAATCAAACCTTTAAAAATGCATATTTCTGTCCATTGGTGATAAAGGAAGCTCAGCGTGATTAGTTCAGACACAGACATTGGCAATGCAGACTCATCCAGATTTCGTGAGATTAACCCCACTTAAAATGACCAAATATCAAGTGAAAGAGAAAAGAAGAAAACCTTAGAAACTTGCTTCCCAAGCATCTATTTTAGGGATAAATCCCAGAGTAACTCAGCTTAAATTTTATGTTTGGCTTATGAGGCTTTTATGCAGAACAGATCATTTAAAAATTGCCACTGGAAGTCCCCTAGCAGAGAATAGTGAGCTAAGAAATCAGAAGTTGTTAATATTGAAGGTGGGCTCACACAAATGAGCTAGAGTTTGATGAGATGTCAAACCAGCTTCTCTCTCAATATCATGCATGCGCAGTAGCACTTGTATATACCAGACACAAGATATGTGGATTACACTCTGGGACTAGAGGTTTTTTATTTCTACGTCAATGTGGGAGTGGAGCAGAAAACAAACCAGATTTTCCATGGATGTAATTTTATTACTTTATTAATCAACCATTTTCCAGATCCACCAGAAAAGGCTGTTGCAGCTGTTTTTCCTGCAGATACATAGGTCTCTGTGGAACAAGGGAAACTTTCATCTCAAGCTAGAAAAAAGATTATTTTCTTCTATAATTCAGTTCATACTGGAATCATTTGGGGATGGGGAGTCCATATTTTTTAATTTGTTCTCCTTTTTTAGCTTATTTTGCTTTCTGTCCTTTTCAATAAATTCTACCCTTTGCCACAGCACCTGTTCAGCTCAGCTGGAGCTACATAAGTACCTGTGAAGAAAGGACATAGCTCATGCAAAGAAATTTGACACTTTGATACATGCTGCATATTGGATCTTCATTATACACTTTTTTTTTCCAGTTACCATAAGTCCGCTGGTATATTGCGTATATTCCTTTAATGTCTGGTTTTATATATGGCCTACGTAAGCTGCCAAGAACCCTGTGTGCATTTCCTACTTGGTTTGGTTTCATTCCCTCAAAGTATATTGGTTTGAATTCATTGTTGAGATAACTCTGTTGAAGTCAACAGATTTATTGCCATGATATATCTGTCTTTGCATGCTTTCTATCTGGTAAGAAGTGAAATCATGACAAATGAACCTTCTACATTGTTGATATGCTTGTTGAACAATATAGCTGTCTATATAGCTATTGTTGCATGCTGCATTCAGAAGGCTGCAGTGAAGGTGTATTTTCTTTCTGTAATTTTTTCTTTCCACTTTCCCATGCAGGCTATTTTAACCTTAATTAATCTGTTCCTCTGTCTTTTTTATTAGAGTTAAGTCTTCACCTCTGTAGTCCAGTACTTGATGTTTCCTAAATTTATTGCCTAACAAAGCAACGTACTTTTTATGGCCAAGATAGGTATGGATGCATGGCACCTTGCATGTATAATTTACAGAGATTGTCTTCAGGGTTATCATTCTCAACCTTTTACTTCCAACAATTCCTATTTAGGGTGTAACCTGCCACATGCGAATATCTGTTTGAGTTCACTTGAATAACTCTAGTTTTGAAATTTTCTCCAGTGGGAAGGAAAAGAACCAAGGGGGGAGGAAGAAATACGAAGTAAAGTAGTTGTGTGATCAGTGTTCTTTTTTCCCCAAAGGCTCTCACTGCTCTATTCTTAATTAAGTCACACCGAGTAGTGACTCTAGCATAATTAAGATTTATTTCAATGGAGTTATTCCATATTTCACTATGACAAGAGCTTGGTTTATTGTCTTTATGCAAGTATCATGCTAAGTCTCTTTGATTAATTTTTCTGTAATTATAAACTTTAATAAGTTCTTTCTCATTGCAACACTAGGTTTTTGAGTACCTCAAGCTCTCATTTGATGTCCTAGGAAACACTGAAAGGAAGCAAAGTTAGGCAGTTAGTGAGCAAGAGACGTTGGAGTGTTGGAGAAAAGGGATACTTCACAAAGAGGCAGCGTACCCTCCAACAAAGCTTTAAATAAAAAATTATGTTAAGGCTATCTCAGAAGATTAAGGTGAAGTGGAAACCAAGTGAAACATGTTGTTTGGAGAGTAATGTAATCAAATTATAGACAGTCAAAACTTTGATTCTTCTTCCATACCATCTTACACAAGCAAGAAAGCATTTGAACAGGGAAGGAAACTGAATATGGAAAGAAGCTCATCCATCACCTAAAATGTTTCTTTTCACCGTAGTCTTGCATAAAGCAATGTCACAGACCAAGTAAGTGCAGATTCTCCCACCTCAGCATGGGCCTCTCCATGACCTGTTTTCCATGTACAGCAAGGAAGGGATCCCATCTTGGGTTTCACACACCCTTGGGGGGGAGATTCAGAGCTGCTTCCTTACCTGACAAAGCTGTGAATGAGAGCTGAAAGGTGCACAGGTGTTGCAAGCACAGGTGTTGCATGCGCCCGTTGTTTGCTCTCTGCCTTCTTATGAGCAGCAACACCACAATCTCCTGGAGGTACACAGAGGTACCTACCTGACACTGAGTGCTGGCATTCATAATTTCCCCAAGAGTAATCTGGAATTTGTGATCACAGCAGCTCACAGGCATACACCTCTGGCCAAGAAGAATTTAGAGGCTTTTTTAGAGGTGTTCTTTGAGACATCCCCAATTCTCACTACAGAGCCCCATGCATCACCTCACGTGCCCAACACTGGAGAGGTGTAACTGCTTCTTCTGACATGTCAGTCAGGTAGAAGAAAGTTTTCTGGAAGTTTTTCCTTTTAATCCTCAAGGTCTTCTTTTCCCCAACTGTTTCTACCTCCTTCATCGCTTAAAAGCAAAGGATCCAATGTGAAACTTGGATGCTCATCCTACCCATAGTAATGCAAAACGTCATTGCTTAACCACAAGGCTGAGGTGAGTTGTGGGTTTTCAGGCCAAACACAGGGATCTGGCCTTCTTGCCCAGACAGGCAATCAAAATCCTGCTGAAACATGTAAATGTGAAGGAGTTCTGAACCTCATCTTTCCTTGCTCGCTTGGTTTCCTCTCTGACGTACCAATGTGCCCACAACGCTATTCTCATTTTCTTCCTGCTTCCTCATTAAAGAAAATAAGGTTTCTCTTTCCCACTCCCTGAGGCTATCTTTCCTTTGCAGCTCAGCTTATTCTGTGCTTTAATTTTCTGTGTGTGCTCTCAACTTCTTCAAAATTTTCCTATTTATGTTTGAAAACTCTGAGAGCATAACCCTGTTGAAATAAATGGAAGATGCTTGGATGCATCAAAGTGCAGACTCTGGTACAGAACTAGCTAATTTATAATAACACCGAAATAGCTAAAAACTTTCTTCAGACAGAAAAATGTCTGTAAGAAAATTCAGAAAATAATTAAGCCTAAATTTCCATTTTTCTGCACTTTTTATCTCCTAAACTTCTACTCTTTCTAGTTCTTTTTACTGTAGACATTTATTTTTTTCAGCATGCTTTTATCATAGAAATGCCTAGTTTTTCACTGCTTTTCTGTCTCAGAAACAAAAATAAATGGGTATTTCTTCATGCCCTCAAAAAGAAAATTGAACATTTTGTGCCAAGTTTCTGTTCAGAGCACATTTTCCAGGCTGAATTAGACAAGCCTCTGGAAACAAGCATTCTGCTGGAAATGCTGATAGAGCCTTAACTAGAGAAAAATTAATGGTACCTCAACAGTGTCCGGCTTAACTTCAACCCCTCTGCATCAGCCCGCTGGGTACTCCAGGCAGTATTTCTAACACAGACTGATAATGGTCTCCCCATTAATTGCAACACCACTGTTTCGGCAATATCAGCTGTATAGTTCTGAGCACACATCAGAGTCTACCCTGCTTATGTACTAAAATCATTAAGAGATTAGCACAGCTTCTGCTGGAGAAGCGATATATCCCTGGGTAAGGCAGTGTGGCAGCCCTCTACTGTAAGACTGCTTCTCAGTTTCCCAGCTGTATGTGGGAGGTTGTACTGAGTTCCTCTGTAAAGGACAAAGAGCATTGCTTTTGTTTCAATAAGCCACTTGAGAATAGGACATGAATTATTTTAGATTCAGTCATGGATATAAATTTTTTACATGGGAATTTGAATAGGAATGTCAACTGAATAGAGAGTAAAAGTCTCAATGAATAGAGAAATCTTGGTCCAAAACATTTTTTTTTTTTCTATTTCTCTTGCAATTCTGGCATGATACTTCTTTGATCTTATTTCCTTTCATTAATAAGGACTGAGCTTTTTTCACACTTTTCACACCGAAGATAATTCCTGACCTACAAAAACATCCTGTCTGCCAGAAGCAGACTTTCTCTTGGAGGAAACCCCATTTGACCTCCATGTCAAGGGAGATTTTGCAGCATCTGGCACAGCAGAAGTGTTAGTATGTGGCTATTCAGACATAGGCCCTCATTCCCAACAGGTACACCCAAATACTAAATACGTAGGATTTGTGGGATGTGTGGTTTTGCCTCTACAGAAAAAGAAGTAGTTGCAAAATTCAGTTCTGTGGCCAGATGAACTTTCCACCATGAGGTGGAAAAGCAAAGAGTGACCAAGGTGCCAGCCTAGCTGCAATTATTGTGCCTGTGTGAGAACTTCAGAGAGGGATCATCTAGCTGCGAAAGCCTAAACAGTGGCAGTACCTAGCCCTGAAAAAGAACTTGTTCTCTTCTTACTACCTCAGAGAGCCATGTGTATAAAAACAACCTGCTACTGAACAGCACCGTGAAACCTGTTCTACGTCCTGGGCATGATAAAGCCAGCTGAAGCACAGAACTTAGGGTGCAACCTCTTAAGATCTGAGGCAGTTACCTCCAGAGGTGATTCGAGGTTATGGCATGACACAGGTGCTGCAATTAATCTTCAGAACTATTAAACATCTAGGGAAGTCCTTGGCACAGCTTTGGCCCAGAAAGCCAGCTCTCTCCCCACCAATTCCTAGGCACAGTCTGGGTGCTGACATGGCCCAGGGACCATTCCCACCAGACAGCTTGTTTACAGTTACCCTTTTTTCAGACTACAGGAGAGTTTAATAGTATGGACTTTGACAGACCATGCCAGCCTCCTTCGGGGCCACAGAGCAACCCCTGGCATTGCTTGGTTTACTAGCAAAGTTATAACTTCAGACAGCAATGCAGCCTATATTCATACTGGCATTTTACTTCTGAAGATCTTACTCTGGCAGAGCACTCAAGTAAATGATTTAGTTTAATCAAATTCTTAAGTCTCATGGGCTGGGACATCTTTAAATTTAAGCATGTGTTTAAGTACTGAGCTAAAGGATGCACTTATCTCTGTGCTTCAAGTTAAATATGAGCTTTGCAGAAAAAAGAGGCCTTTAAAGAAAAGGCCTTTTTCCCATAACATACTAAATCCTATAATTATAGTAGCAATTTCACAATATGTAAAAAGACCGTGCCAAGCACATATATTTTTCAGGGTTTCAATTTCCATGATGTGAGAGATCTCAGGGACATTTTAGTGATTTGTTACAGTCATACAACACTCAGGCAAGAACAAAGCCCTGCTGAGCACTTTTTCTGGAAAAATAACAAGAAGATATTTGACTCAGAATGAGAACACAGCATTTTATGATGTTAAAGCTCATTTTTAAAAGAGAAAAATAAAACTTTTCATTTAATGTAATTCATTATTTCTTTCAAGTGATACTCTGGAGAAGTGCTGGATATGCCTCTATTACGGATAAGAGAGGAATTGCTTGATGAAGTTAAATTCAGCTTTGCCAATTAAAAAAAAACACCAAAAGCTGGCTTTGTGCCTAGTGTAAAACTTACTATGGCATCATCTGTTGCTTTTTAATTAAATTAAATCTGAATTGTGACATGAATGGGGCAGAAGTGGAGAATCACGCTATAGATGTCCTTGGGCAGCATCTGGTGAGGAACACTTATGTACACCAGGAAAAGAAATCAAGTCCCCACTCCTGCAGAAAGATGATGCAACTGCCAAGCCGTAAACATTGTGAATAATCCCATGGGCTTCAGTGGAGCCATCAGGATGTATATAAAGACATGCCCATAAGTCTTTGCCAGTCTGAGGACTGGGATAAGCAGATATTCTAATCTAAAAAGGAGACAGAGGGTCTTAAATCAGACATTTCCTCAACATCATTAAAAAGGTTCAGTGTAACTGATGTCTGTTTCTTAGAAGAATAGTGCTTTTTAAAAAACTTTGCCCTAAAATATGAGCTCGATAGAAACAAAGGCAACATAAGCATTTAAGAGTCTAATGACAAACAGTCTCTTTTCATGAAATAAGTCTTCCCCTGTGATGTCTGTAGCCAATACTTTATGGAAGCACATGACCAGAGGGAGAGAGACATGTAAAAATCAGATATCAAAGACCTTCCCTCCTAGGCTATAGTCAAAGGAGAGAAATAGGTACTGCAATTCATCTAGCTCAGATCGCTACTTTAGGATGAGGGCCCTTGCACGCATCTGACAGCAGCTACCAGAGCTTAGACATTAAGCAAGTACTGTAGGGAAGATGAAGGTCATTTTTTCCAACTGTTATTTATGTCAATTTCCACCCTAATTTAATGTAATGATCGTTCTTTATTTTTAGTCCATAATGGTCAGCTTTTCTATCTCCCTTTAAGTTGCAGAATTTGCTTAACCTTTTTTTGTATGAATTTAGCATTAGGTGTTTAATTACTGGAATTTCTCAGGTGTAGGCAACTTTACTATGCTACAAATAAATACCATAAGTCAATATTGGGTTTCCTCCCTCATAAAGCTCCCTTGTTGTTGAAAACTGTTAATATTTTTCAAGATTATACCATGACCATATTTGTATAACAGCCTTTTACTGAGCTTGAAATTCTATACCAAATACTTATGTCTTTGAAAGACTGAAATCTTCAATAAAATATATTACTCTTAAATATTAGAATTTTCCCTTTCTTTAATAGAAAGATATTCCGTATTAATGTATATTACAGGACCATTTTGTCAGGTGCTTCTTCCCTTACATTTAGTTTTAGAGGAAATGAACAGGGGGTTTATTAAGAGCAAATGTGGAGCTAAGACCTTGGGCAGCACCAGGAACTGGCACCTCCTTCCTCACAAGAGGTGCAGGGCATTTCAGGGCTTGGGAAGAGTGAGTCGGAGTCAGGGAATTGGCAACCCTGAGCTGGCATATGGACCCTCACGGGCTATCGGCAGATAGACAATTTACAGCTGCCCTGAAGCTATGCTAAATGCAACCAAATGTTTAAATTTCCCAGGCAGAGCTGACTAGATAATGGCCTCTACAGGACATAACCCAGTTCCCCTCTTCACCAACTGCTCATGCCAACAGCTCCTTTCTCACCAAATTCTCTCTTGCTTTCACATTCAGGCTTCTCCCCTCTCCTCCGCAACCCTGGTAGCTCTCAGCTCCTCTTCCCTCAGTGGTAGAGTTGGGAGTTCAAGCCCTTCCAGTGCAAAGGCATGGGGCATGGTTTTCTCAGGTTTTCTCTGACCATCTCTGGGAAGCCTGAAGGAACCTGCCCACATTGTGCTCAGCGCTGTCCCACAGCTATGAGATCTGCCCCTTCCTCCGTGTTATCACTTCTCTTGCTCTTGACAATGGAGGTACCAGCATGAGCATCTCTCAGGCCCTTGAGTAAATAGTGAGCTTAGAAGGACACATTAAATCGTGTATTTCACATTCATTCACATTTCCCCATCAAGTGCAAATGGTAACCTTTGGGTATTGCCTTGAAGTCTCTGGCTGTATCCTGAAGTCCTGGTCCTCCATACCCTGTCTAGAGGGAACCTACTGGACTAAGACTCTGTCCTTACCCATGGACCTGGTTTGCTTTCAGATGAAAAGGAGGGGATGGTGCAGGATCAGAGGACATGACCTTGTTGGTCATATTGGAGAGGGCACCTGACCCAGGATGTAGGCCTGTCCATCTTTGTCAGACTATTTTCCACAGATACACTTATTTTCCATTTCTAAATCAATCACCTTTTCCCCAGGTGAGTTTTCCAGCTAGTGGCCCCAAAAGGCACTGAAAAAAGGACACTGCTAGAAAACTGCCTCTGCTAGTTATTGCTGAGGAAACTCTCCTTGGTGAAAGTAAAGTGGCTAGTTGTCATCTCACGTGGTGAAGTGGTAACTCTATTGTGTCTTTGAGCTGCAAAACATCTCCACTGCCAAACATGGGTAATATCGAGTGCAAAAAACACATTCTAGTAGAATAATACTGAAGCTGTTCAGCTGAATTACAAGAAGTCATGAAATTACTTCAGTTGAAATAATATTTGTCATCAAATTTGTTCAGCTCATATTGCAAATCACTAGTCATACTACAGCAATTTACCAAGTTTCTGCCTAGAAATTCAGGACTACCAAATACTGCAACTTACACAACAGACACTCAGCTGTAGCAGCGTATCTGTGCTGGTCCCATGTCAAATGCCCTCTTGTCAATCCATTGCACAGGCTTTTCTGGAAATCAAGCTAATTAGCTTGTCAGAATGATTCCTGCACTTACAGACAAGAATCTCAGCTGATACAAGTCAGCCTGAATCATATAGCTGCAAATGAAGCACACTTCCTTACCTACTGAGGACTTTGTCCTCAAGTTTCTGTGTCTGACTTAAAGCTGTCGTATCAGAAATGTTGACCAACCAATTTACTAACATTGCCATAAGAGTTTCTTTCTTTTTCTTCTTTCTGTTTTTATTTGATTTAACTGATTTGGTGTAAAGTACACAATTTTCTCCATTCTTCTTCTGTCAGATTTATTTGAAGAGGAAACATAAAAGAATTTTCCTTGATTATATCATACAGTCTCACTTGGGACTAGATGTTCACACCAGCCAAAATGCATGAAGCAGAGAGCTACTGTTGCCTCAGAGGCTCTGGCTTTGCATGAAACCAGAAGAAGTCAACACTATTTCTCTTGGCCTGACTAGGTGCTGCTATTTCTGCTCGTGTTGATCCTGTGATAGTTTCGCTTTCATGTGGGAGGATGCAGATTTGACCCAAAGTAACAGAGGTACCCCACAGAATTAACATTCTTTTTTCCACTGATTTCTAAGGAATGCCTAGTCCAGAAACTTCATAGATTGCTACGATTAAGAAAAGGTAGCCCAGAACTGTGGCATGAAATTCTCCTCTTCTCTTCATTGCCAAGGACGCAGAAAAGTTTGACAAAGATTTCTGTGCATTTTGCAGATGAAACAAAGTCTCATTTCATCCACCAAGCCCTTAAACTCTGCTGAGCTCCAAGAAACAAGGGTAGTGTTTGTCTGGCTTGGGACTGCAAAGTTTGGTAGCAGCCATAACACGATGAGGGCTTCTGCAACTGTATTTGCTGTTAAAATTAGAGAAAAGCTCAATATGAATTTTGCAAACAAATTTCACTTCCAGAAGCTCTCTGGCCATGGAAAGTTTCTCTCTCTCCCAGCCCAGGTCTGGTCCGGGAAATTTTCATGATAAAGAAAAATTGATGCCAAGAAAACCGCCTTTCTGTCTTTCGGTGACAGGTCTGACCCGCTGTCTGCAGGATCTCTTGTTTGTAGCGGGCCACTATAAAGAAGCAGCAATTACTGTTCTGGTAGATAAAGTCACTTAGTTGAGGGTACTGGAGTTTTGCTATTTTAGCTTATATTGGTACTTATACTGCCCTCAAGTGATAGTCAGTTGTTCCAATCTGTATTCTAGTCTTTTGTAGCAGCTTATTTCTAGTCTTTGCTCAATTCTTCCTGAAAACTGCAGTTCTCCTTCCAGAATTTTAGCCAGTTCTTCTCTAAAAATAATAATAATAATATAGTTCCAGTTATTTTTATTTGTAGTTTTTTAAAAACTAAAAGTAAATGCAGATCAATTTATTGTGAGAAATAAAATGTAACATTGATTTGAATATGAAAAAAAACCATAAATACATAATTTTGGACCTACTAAAGTTAAACTGTCACCAATTAATGAGATTTTGAATTAATTCCTTTTTATAATGCAGATAGACTTTTTAGTTTTAGTTCTGCCAAAAAAATGTGCACTTTCATAGAATCATAGAATCATAGAATCATTGAGGTTGGAAAAGACCTCTAAGATCATCGAGTCCAACCGTCAACCCAACACCACCATGCCCACTAAACCATGTCCCTAAGCGCCTCATCTACACGTCTTTTAAAAACCTCCAGGGATGGGGACTCCACCACTTCCCTGGGCAGCCTGTTCCAATGTTTCACCACTCTTTCAGTAAAGAAATTTTTCCTTACATCCAATCTAAACCTCCCCTGCCGCAACTTGAGGCCATTTCCTCTCGTCCTATCGCTTGTTACTTGGGAGAAAAGACCAACACCCACCTCGCTTTTCATTGTTGTTATTCCTGAAAATAACTCCTTTGTACTCTCAACATTGGATCCGTATGGATTTTGGTGGTGTGTTGACTGATGGACCTTAGATCTGTTCTGAGTTGTTGGTTCTCTCCCACGCACCTCAGAAATCCGTGCATAGTGTGAAAGACAGGTGGTATCTTCATGGCAGCATACGGAGAAATGATGCAGTGGTTGTTAGCATTTGAAGTTTCTATGAGCTCATGTCATCATGCAACAAAAACATGTCTATGGTCCTGCAACTCAAAGGTTTGGCATAGTTTCTTACAGCAAATGAAATGTTTCAGAAACATTATTGGTGGTGCTGCTATAAGAACCCATCATCTGCAATGAACTGACCTATATCCTGGCTGATTGTGGGTGCGTGTAAAGCATTAGAGATTAGAAAATAATTTAGTGTATTTTACTCTGCCAGTCTCATTCATGATCACTTTTGGCTTTCTAACTGCAATTTACATTTTGCTTGGGAATGCTGCAGTTGTGCTGATGGGTATTTCTCCAACTCTCCTTTAAAGGAATACAACTATTTAGTGCTCTTTCCTCAGATGATCGCAGAGATATGACTGCAGCTCATACAGACGTATCTGAGTTTTACAGTATGGGATGCAAACAAAACATTTCTGAGAAGCTGAGTAAGTGTCTGAGTGATTGGCTTGTGCAGAATTCCCTGTTGCCCCGATTATCAGTAGTAACTATGCTATTGCTGTTAAAACTAAAATAAACTGTGGCTCCCACACACATTGCAGCACTCCAGTTTTGTACAGTGATTGGCAGGACAGGACAGGTCAGTACCCCTGTGGTCTGAATCTGAAGGACGTGGCGTGATCTTCGCTTGCTGAAGTCAATGAGAAGCAGCCGCTGAATTTGTTAGGTGTAAGACCAGTCCAGGCTAAGCAGCTTTTCAACTGCAACAACGCAATGATCAGAGACCCAGTGTGAGGTGTTGTGTCCACAAGATGCCACTATATGGAAGGAAATGGTTTCTTGCTTTTTATTAATCGGGGGTGGTAATTTTACCAATCCTTTTGGTCTAGACTTCCCTGCAATAGTATTGAACAAAAGCTTGAACAGGACTGTGTGACATCCAGGCAGAAAAACTGCTGTACAGATCATAGTCACTGAAAGAAAGATTTGCAGAGTATCATCAGGGCTTGCTGGATTTAGGTCTGTTTTTCTGCAGCCAGTTCAGGAAATGATTTTATGTTAACAGATGTTGTGCCTGAAGGTAGCACTGAAGAACAGGCCCAGGGATGGAAAAATACAAGACCTAATACCACACTAACAGTTTTTACATCCTTTGCACAATTGGAGCTGCCTTCCTAATCATCTCAATCTGGGCCAGGTTAATTGAAGCCTTCCCAGCCGTGAGTCAGTCTCACACGTTTTCTGCATCTTTGCTAATTAAGAGAATTTTCCCCTTTTATAGTTGCTTTAGTATTCAGAGCAGTTTGCCATGGGCTATTTATAATCATTGAGTGATGGCTTTGGAATTTCATGTTTGTGATGACATTTTATCACACTAAGTTGGAATCCCATAATGCTTCTTGAGCTAGGATAGACAAGGAGGTCATCTCTATGCTGGATGTTACCCACTGTGTAAGTTTGTGCTGATGTTGAGCTTCTACTACAATTTCATTTGGAACCATTGCAATCCCTTCTACTCTTCAGCTGAAGAGATTGGAAACCCAGCTGATTCCTGACAGAGGAACACAAAAATACTGACTTCAAGATCCAGGGCACAAGCCCTTTACTTTCATCCTATAGATGCTCTTGCTTTGTGTGATTTGGTAGAACTGGATACCAGAGTACTGAGGGGCTGGAAGGAATGAGCCAAGGCAACATATTCTTCACAGCATTGCTCCTCCATTTCCAAATCCATGGCATTTTAAGAGCTTAATCACTGATGCAGTGTGGAAAGTTTTCAGTCCCCTTGAGCTGAAGGAGGAAGTTGAGGAGCTCAGTCTCACAATGTAGTCGTTGCTTCTTGCAATCAGCACTGTATCACAGCTTACAGCAGCTTTTCCCCACGCTCTGTGACAGCGCCTGCAGCTGCTCTCAGGGGCTTCCCAGCACTGACGCTTCCCTGGAGTAACTCTTAATAGTTCTCAAAACTTGATGCCAGGGTCCGGAAACATCCTCTTTGCTGCATGGCCAATAGCTTTACTGCTTATCACTTTAGCTGCAACCACTTGGCCTTTGGTCCAAGTTTGACAAAGCTGGAAATAGCCAAATCAGGGCATAAAGTAAAAGAAACATCACTGACTATTATAAGCATAGTTTACTTAAACTCATCCTACAGTGTGCAAGGGAATATATTTACTGAATTCAAAGTCTGTACAAACCCATAACCTCACAAAGAGTATTTCTACACTGAGCAGTGCTGCAATGATGAGAAGACAAGGCAGCTTTGCAAACATAGATGCAAAGTTGTGTCAGCACGGCACTCTGCTGAAGCTAGTTACCCTTGCTCAGAAATAAGGCTACCATGTGAGTAACATCACACCAACACAACTATGCCATTTTCAGAACCGATCTAGTGCCTTTACACAGATCCTCTACAACTAACACTGGTATCTTTAACCCAGCATAGCTTTACAAGCATAAATTTTCCCACTTTTGCTCATATCTTTCAAGCGCAGGCTCACATCTCACTGGCGTCTGTGGGAGAGAAACGTGCTTATGAGCTTTGTTCATTTTGTTCATGCAGGAATTGAGGAGTTTACTGAACTGTAAGTAGCTAGATATTTAATTCCTTCTAAGGCAGCAATAAAGACCAGTTGCAAATGGGATTTGCTTTGTTCTTGGTTGAGGAAAAAACCTATAAAGCTAAAAATGAAATTTAGCAATGCAAAGAAGTAGTCATATCATAACCATGCTGTCGTTTCTTCTTGGCTTCTCGTTAGAAGACTAAAAGTTTCTGGGTACAGATGATAACATTAAGGAAATAACTCAGAGCAAATCAGAATTTGTTGAAGTGCCCTCTTCTCAGTTCATGTGATGCTGGAGCCTGTTTTACTAGATTTTCAGGTAGACTTGAAAATTTCTATCTAAGGGGTTTTCTTGCCGAGGAAATAATGTCAAAGAAAATGATTGCGTAACTATGACTGTAAATTTGAAGCATATGACTTATGACTGATCATATACATCAGGCTCGTATTTCTTCTAGCCACAGATAAGGTAAATATGGCTCATATCTCTCTGCCTCTGTTCTGCTGTACTGTACAGATCACAGTCTGTTCTAAATAGTTGACAAAATATAATCCCTTGAGTGTGTGTGTGGACCAGCTCAAATTTTATCTATCTGACTTGTTTAGTTCGTTTTGTGCCAAAGGGCCATGAGATTTTGGGAAGCCAATGTTTTCTTGTGTCAGCTCAAAGTCATGATACTTAAGGAATAAATATTTATGTTTGAAGGTAATGGTGTCAGCAGAGGTCAGCAGAAACAGATTTGAACAAATCCCTGAAAAATACTGCTAAGCATCTGCTTTCTTAGGACTACTCAATAAAATGTGCACCTGTGGCAATACAGAACTGCTATTCTAGAAAACCTCTCCAGGCTCTAGCATTTTCAAAATAGAGAGTTTCAGAGTTATGCAGCATTTTCTTTCAAAGATGTTTGCAAATATCTTTCAACAAATGGCTGGAAGTTCACAGTCCTAATCATTTTCTCAGACTACATCTTAAAAAAGATGTAGATTTCACAGCCCTCAGAATATTAGTAAATCTACAGTTGCAGAAGGCAGGGAAAAACTCACTCCCTTCCTACATATATAATGTCTAACACCAGCCAACAAAAAGATTAATAGAAATTGAGAGGAGTAGATCTATTTTTAGAGCTTTTTTTTTTTTCTTTCCCTTCCTGGCAATTATCCAAATTTTGGAGGGTGCAGTCATTTCTGTTGGTGGAAGAGATCGATAAAGAATTCAGCTACTTGTTCAGTGTCCTCCTCTTTCACCTACGAGGCACGCGAAAGGCACTGCCTCCAAGCAGGAGGAAGCAGCTTCTCTGGCTCACAGAAAGTCCCCTTTTTTCCCCCAGTTCAAACCAAGATGTTTCCCATAGGCGTTTTTCAGAACCATGTTCCCAGTCTGGCTGTAGTCTTGGTTATTTTTATATCTCCACTTTCCTGGTGTCTTCTTCAGCCTTCCTATCTGTCTTTCCCTCCTACACAGAGGTTCAAACACCCCAAACCTGTCAAGTCACCCCTTCCCACATAGACCCCGCGCCCTCTGGATACATCACGGGCTTGTGATGGATGGAGATGTATAGGTTGTTTCAACTCCCTGGCTCAGCAGGTCAGCTGCATACTTCATTTTACTGTCTCAGCCTTCTTTCTTCCCTTCCCACCGAGGCATATCCTACGTGATCGGTTATGAAATATGGCTGGGGGTAAGACAGGCAACACCAACAGCGTCTCTTATGGTATGTGACATGATTAGTGATGGTTAGGCTCAGCCACAACATTGTCCTCGGCTTTTAGGTCGATGGAGAGCAGGGCTTGACCTCTGAGAGCTCTGAATGAAGCTAAATTCAAGGTTTGATATTTACAGACAGTTCAGATCAGAGTTGCATCTGGGAGGTACTGTGCTACATCCAGCAGGAAAAATAATTAGTCTTTCATTTAAATGCTTTTTCCTGCTATCAGCAGTGATTTGGCTATTGCTGTAAATTAGGATTATAACTGTGATCATAAAAATGCAGTTACACTGGCACGTATTTCCCATCCATATTCAGCCACAGAGATGACAGACAACTTTCCAAATGAAAAGGTATCCATTTCTGTGTATAATGCACTGTAATATTAAAACTCTTCCCCAAATCAATTTGTATATGGATGGAATACAAATAAGGGTGACTTCATCATATTTTTTTCTGACATCCTTATAATGGAAAAGCCTTAGTTTAAAGAGAATATAATTGGTAACAGCTGACAGCTTGGTAGCATATGATTTTTGTGTACTTCTGTATGTTATTATTCTCTCATTTTTCAAGCATTTAATTCACCCCCTGGCATTCAGATATAGGTGGCCCTTCTTTCTTTAAGACTTCATTGGGACATTTTACAGCAATGGCCTCTAAACAGCACAGTTTTTCCATGCCATCTTGGTCATCCTGTTATAAATAGCTCACCTCCTTAGCATAACTTTGCAGTTATGTTCTCATTTAGCCAAGTTTCTATTTTTAATTCTTCTGAGGAATTCCCAGAGAAATAGCTCTCTTAAGACCGCAGAAGTGTAAGGGAACTCCTGCTCATAAAGTCTAACAAGCAGTCCCTTGACAGCTGCTTCATGGAAATGTGATTCATGTGTTGACTTGCTAAAAATAGATGTGGCTGAACCAAAATAGAAGATCCAATGTAACAGAAACCCCCTTGAAACACTGACAGAAGTATAATCAACCTCCATAAAGCACTAATGACCCAAGGTGGCCAACGTCTACAAAAGTCAGGAAATGAGGCAGATTTTTTAAGAGATACCTAAAGGTGGTGCTTAGCTCCTGTTCTGGCTCACTGCTTAGGAGCTTTTAAAAATCTAGTAGAAATGTACTTTTATCATTGCAAAGTCTTTGAAAAGCCTGGCTGTACAGCACCTTTGATATTGCCTCGTTAGTGGAGCTCCCCAGACTGAAAGGTTCAAGAGGCCCTTTTTTCAGAGCTTGTGCTTTCACCACTTTCGTACCCACTAAGGGATGTCTAACCAAGGACTTACTTAAAAATCCTTAGATATGCTTGAATATCCTGGCCATCCTAGTGTTAATGGGAGAACCCAAAAAATGTGAAATTGCCAAGAAATAAAACTGAAATAGACCGAATAAGTTTCACTGCTTTTGAAGAGTGTGTTGCAGAAGGAAATGGGAAGCAAAGCCAGTTAAAAATGCATTAATCTTTTTAAAAAATCATTGATTTTTAATAATATAGGGTATAGGTTCCACTATTGATGCAGGTAAAGTCAACTTAAAGAGGCTTTTTTTTAAATCTTACCAGAATTCCTTTGATTTCTCAACCCTCTACCTTCACTTAACGGGAAGGAAAAGTTCAATCCTGTTCCCTAGATGCACACAGAGACTCACTGAAATCAGTCACGTTATATAGACCTCTACCCAAGCTGACCCACTTGCATGATCAGTGTCATGGTTTAACCTCAGTCAGCAACTGAGCACCACACAGCCGCTTGCTCACTCCCCCAGCCCTGGTGGGATGGAGGAGAGAATCCAAAGAGTAGAAGTGAGAAAACTCGTGGGATGAGATAAAAACAGTTTAATAATTGAAATAAAATAAAATAATAATAATAACAATAATAATAACAATAATAAAAGAATATACAAAGCAAGCGATGCACAGTGCAATTGCTCACCACCCACCAACTGATGCCCAGCCACTCCCCGAGCAGCGGCCCCCCCGGCCAGCTTTCCCCAGTTTATGTACTGAGCATGACGTCCCATGGTATGGAATGTCCCTTTGGCCAGTTTGGCTGTGCCCCCTCCCAGCTTCTTGTGCACCTCCAGCCTTCTCAGTCAGTAGAGCATGGGAAGCTGAAAAGTCCTTGGCTAGTGTAAGCACTGCTCAGCAACAACTAAAACATCGGTGTGTTATCAACATTATTCTCATGCTAAATCCAAAACACAGCACTGTACCAGCCACTAGGAAAAAAATTAACTCTATCCCAGCAGAAACCAGGACAATCAGCTACTCAAAAACAGTAAGTCTGTACTCTGGAAGATAAATCCAAGCAAAAATTTAATTCTGATTACATCACAGTTTAAGTGATCAAAATGAAAATTCTTTGGGAAACAGACAGGACGCATCTGCATGTAAGTGGAGTGGAGGCAAGGGGCATACACAGTTGAGAAGGAATTAAATTTTCTTTACAAAAGCCCCTCCTGTATGAGCTAAAGCAGAGAACCCCTACAAATGAGGGCTTTTTAATATTCAGGTAGCACATTGCCCTCCTCCCTCTGTTCTGCAAGTGGCCTGCACTGTGCTGACACATCTCGGGTCATCAGGAATTGTTTCAGAGATCTCACTGATGACTTAAGAGCACTCAGCATGCAGCCATAATCTTTGGATTACACCTTAAAATTACAGAGTTGCTTATCTGATAAACAAATTGCATCCATACTGTCATTTAGGTCATTCCCAAGTGGAGACAATCTGGAGCCAGGGATTTGGTTTCATTCACTGTAAACTTCGGGATTAGGTGTAAAACCGTGCCCTCATATGATTTGTGATTCTGACTTCTGTTTTGAAGTTTGGGAACAACTGGATCTGAATGCTTGATGTCAGAAGCTGAAAACCACATAAATAAGAACAAAACAAAGAATGTCAAGTCACTGAGTACCTTTTAGCCGAGTAAGCCAAGAAATGGAGTAAATTTTTCACTGTGACCTGAAACTCAATAAAGTTTAAGCAGAGCAAAGCAAAAAAAGGAGCTTACTTTTTAATTAGATAAAGGAGACAGAAGAGCAAAACTAGTTCTACACAAGTAGCCACTATCAAGAATATATTTTTACAGGCATCTCTGGTACAATTAGCATCATAAATGAAAACCTTTGAAAAATGAGGGGACTGTGCAGACCACAGGGATCTGAGAAACTTGACGACACAATAAATACATCCACAAGGTTGTCAGGAATGGCAGACAGAAAACTTACAATGTGGTGTATTGCTCTTGGTTTATTATGTCCAGATACCATTAATTTCTCTAAGATCAATAGGAACAAAAGAGTTCAAAATTTCTAGAGTGTGTGAAGAGCCAGATCTGAGACTTTGGGTAAGAGCAGATCAGAAATTTCTTTCTTTTTATGTGATCTTAGTAGCTGTGAAAACTGATAGACTGACAGTCCTAGAAACATAACACCTTGATGTAGCCAGAGCAGAGATAAAGCATGAAATGGCAGATAATGCAGTGAAGAGTGTATTGAGGAGGTGAAGGAAGATACAGTAGATGATAGCAATAGAGTAGGGGGGTAGATATAGCAACAGAATAAGGGACATTTTTAGACTGTTAATCTGCATGAGCAGCTTCTTGAAGGAGTTGTAAGGAGTTGTGCTGAGTGAGTACACCGAATTATTTTGTCCTGTGAGAGATTATTCCTCTTTGAAAGATATCCACGTGCTCCTCAATATGCACATCTCTCTGCTTTTGCACATTGCCCATGGTGTTACAGTTGCGTGAATGGTTTTGCATGGCTGCAAGTAAAGTATGAATACTCTGCCTAGCTCTGAAACAAGGTTCTCCTGGATAAAGCAGGTTTGCTTTGGTAGCTGTTGAAAACTTTTTTCTGCATAGAAAGATACAATTATTTATCTGCTGACAGTGCAAACATCTCTTGCCCTGAGAGGGGTGTGTAAATGTCTTGTGCGTGTATTTGCACACAATTGAGGCCAATTCTTTGTGTAAAGAGGTGCTGAGAGCTGTTTTTCATTTATTATAGGTATGTCTAACATCACATTGCACTCAGCAACATAACCTATGAAGTTTTCTCTGTGTAAAGTCTGAACAAAAATCGAATACTGAATACAGTGGCCACAGGTGGGAAGGCTCCTTGGTTGAGCTGTTGTCAAGTTCTCAAGGCAGCAGTGGAGTTTCTGCTCCCATCGAGGCTTTTAACCATGAGCAGAGCTGGTAAGGTTTCTCAAATCACATGCAGTATCTGCCTCCTCAACATCAGCTCAACATTAAACCCCATTCGCTGATGATTTTCAGTACCTTGTAAGAGTTATTGTACAAAGGGCTATTTCTCTACCATGTATTGGTCAGGCTCTACAGCCAAATTACACATCTCATGCAGTGCCAAGGTGGTGCATCTATAAGTCCCCCTTAAGAAAGGGGTCACAGGAGCATTGGATCCCAGGGGACTTGCAATGGCATTATAGGAGAGGTAGACCAACTCCGAGCCAGTCAGGATGCTGAAACTATAATGCCTAAGAGGAGGCAGTGTGCCATGACAGGGAATTATAGTTTAATGTCCCAAGGACATGAACTGAAAGCATCTGAGTTAAGTTCAACAAACTGAAATGAAACATCGTGAGGCTGAACTATTAAAATACTCCATCCCATTTCAAACACACCAAAACAAAATATTTCTAAATCCATCCCTTCCAGGATTTAAGAATAAAATTAAGAATAATAATTACTATATATTAAATAACAATAGTAACAGTAAAATCCAATTTTTAATCCCAATTTACAAGAAAAGCAAGTGCTGGTAAAACAACAATTTCCAAAGACTAGCCATTAGCTGTACAGCAGAGGTCGTAGGGCACCACTGTCTAGGCTGTCTTGAAACAAAAAAACTGAAGATTGCACCAAGGTAGCTACCACCCTGGGGAGGGCAGATGGATAAAGGCACACAGAGTGAGGCAGAAGAAATAATGAGACAGTGCTGGTAATAGTTGCCCATGAAATCTCCCACGCTGTACTACTTATGTGATGTCTCTCCAGCATTGTTAAAATATAAGTTAATAGATTTACAATGGATTTTTTTGTGGCAAAAAAAATGAGTGGAAATTCAGCCCTTGCATCTCCCTCTTACTTTCATAATTGTCTTAGGTTTTCTCTTGTGACAAGCAGAATTAGACTATGCTCAACAGAAAAACTGAAAAAAGATGATAGCAAAAATAGAGGAGCAAGATAACATTTCTTCTGTGCCTGAAAGCCCAGGCAAGGAGCACGATGTGTTTTCCCATCTATGCAGCAGTTTTGCTGATTTCTCTGGATCAAAATTTAGGGGAGAAGGGACACCAGGGATTTTATTTCAGAACATAGTGTTGTACAGCACAAGCAAGAAAAGTTTCAGTGAAATTTTGCATCCACATTCTTGTTTTCCACTGCAGGGATAAATAATGGATAAGCAACCTCATGTTTTATTGCCAAGTGTAAATAAATGATTCATTTATTTTATATGTATATATATATATTTAAACAGCTGTTTGTAATCAAATGATAGATCCTACTAGCTCATGACCCAGAGTTTAGTTCATGCTCCATGAGGATGAAAATTTATGGTATGAATCAGCAAACGGTTCTGCTTTCTCAGCACATACATTGCAAAGTGTGACGTCTCATGCATCATTCAAACAGAATGCAATGCACGCCATAAAGGAGGAACTCCTAGTTTTCTGTTTCAGTGCTCCAGCATTTCCCAATATTAGTTACCACTGAGCATTAAAATGTCCAGTGTTTTAGTAAAATCATTTAGATTATACTCTCATAAGGGTAGTGTGTCTAGTGCTTGCTGAACAGCTGTTTGTGAGGCTCTATGCGTGCTTTCATGACATGACCATCATTAGAATATATGAACACCAAATAGTTTGACTCCTGCAAAAGCTTATGAGAGGATTAGTTACTTGATAGCTTTTAAGACTTGAGTCCTTTTGGATACAGGCTCCCACTTTTGCTCATTCTGTCACGATTTGTATTTCACTTGCTTGCACTGAGGACTGCTCCATAGCCTCCTGAAACTGTTGGAAATATTCCCTTTGACTTCAGCATGTTTTTGCATCAGCTACAGAGGGGACAAGAGTGGGCTATTTCCAAAATTATTGATATTACTTGCCTGGAATATAATTAACCATAGCCTGTTATACAGAGGTAGATAGATTGAACAGCAGTACAAGGACAAATGCTAGCATAATCCCCAGAGTAATATCACTTCCATCAATCTTATATTTTGAGTCCAAATCTTTCCCAATATCCATTCAGTTACTAATGATATTTTCAGGACAAAGAGGAGATAATGCCATGCTTTCTGATCTATTTTATTTTGACCTTTCCTTGTTCTTTTTGAATTTCAGGACATAAATTAGGAAGGGAGACCGTGTTGCATTTATTACATGAAGTTACCTTCTGAACTCAAAACTCTTCAATTTCATGTTTGAAATTGAACACCAGCACAATGAAGCCCAAACTTCAGTCTCATTAACATCAAAAGTTCCAATATGTAAGATTTGTCTTACATTTTTTTAAGTATACAGTACTTCCAGTTATGAAACATTCAGCATTTTGAAATATGTGGAAGAGCTTGAAATGCATCTATACATTTAGCCAAACCACCTGCACACCATAATGTTGATTCTTCTGATGATGATTAGTTAGCAAAAAAAGAGATCCCAATTTCATTCTGTTTTCTTGATGGAATCTCCTATCCAGCTGTATTTTCTTAGCTAAGACAAATTTATCCTCCAGCAGATCATGTGGTTAGGAACCTATGTGCAATTTCAAGGTGACAGTGTCCTGAAAAGTGTTAAAATCAGACTTTTCAGTATGTTTGAGCTAAACAACCTCACTGGCTTCTGCACTTAAACTTTGTCTGACCTTGATCAGAGTTGACAAGTAGATGATGACTGCTTTTAAAACTTCCAACCCAAGAATATAAATACAAACCAAGACTCCAACATGAGAGCCTGGGATTTTTCTGACCAAAATAAGGACATTTGTAGAGTCCATGTTTGGCCAGGAGACAGAAGTAGGCATTTCCTGGGCACAATCCATTGTATCATAGCCAAGGTGAAAAAAAAAGCCAGGACAAATGAAATGTGCCCTAAAAGTACCTACTTCTCTCTGTTGATGAGGAAGGAAGCTTGGGAGGTCTAGTTCAGGCATAGATGTTGACATTGCAGAGGTGAGGTGAGGTGAATAAGTCCTCTGTGATTCTGAAGGGATTTCTTTGGAGTACGTCTCCTCTGAGGACGGCAGCCAACAGACAGAACAATGGGTACAGCCAAATATCTAGCCAAACTTATTCCCAGGGAGTAGCAGGAAAACTACAAAGATCAGGATGAGGGACATAGGAGAACAGCCTGAAGCCTAGCAACAAGACAAATATTTTTATGAGCATCAGCGGGCTTTGGAACAAGCCTGCTGAGAGAGAAATCTGAGAATGTGTTGACAAACGCACCTCAGAAGACATATAGATACGTACAGAGGAATCAGCAATGAAGTGTCTATCAAGAAAAGCTGCGTTATTGCTATATTCATTGCTGATCTTGACCTTGGGGTGACAACAATAATTATTTTCAGTAGGGCTTCCATTAAAATCCAGACTTAAAACTGTATATTTATTTGCAGCGGGGGGGGGAGGGGGAGGGCAAAACCACAGAAAATTCTCTAGACATTGTCTAAAAGTTGGTAATTTAACAGTGACTATTTTAGACAGTGCAATATACTTACTCAGTGTAGTAATGAAATATGTGCAGTTTGCCAAGTAATTTACCCAGTCCTCTTTTCATCATTTCAGCTTCAAAATGCTTTAAATAAACTGTGACATTATGTAAATGACTGTGTATTTATTTAACTGTTTCTTTTAGATGCTAATCATGCAAGCAAGAAAATACTGGGTATTAAATGGACTATGCAAAATAGATACAAAATCCCAGACTTTAGACTCTGTTCTATTAATTAGATATGAATTATAACCTGTTCATAATTTTAATAAGGAGCATAAGTTAATGTAGATACTGTATATTCATTTTTCACATGAGATTTCATTTCATTGCTTGGACACTTCTTTCCAGGGAAGCAGCTGCTTTGTAAACACACAGTAAGCAAACTTTGGGCTTTTTTCAAGTACCCTCGCATGTCGGTGCATGGTTGAGTTAAGTAGTGATCATGTCATTTAATGCAGTTCTATAAAAATGTCCGGGTTACAGTCTTGCACCTCTAGTCAAAGTCTCTTCATGCCAGTCTCATGTGAATGGAAGCCCTACGGTGTTCAGCTGGAGAGCCCTGGTTCATAGGCATGCCCACACCCCATAGGCAGCACAACACACCAGCACAATGTTAGCAGCACTCTGGTGCAAAAACTGTATGTAAAATTGCAAGCTTTACTGTGTAATCGATTTTAATGTTTTAATGTTAATTAATACTTGGATTTTTTCTTTTTAAAAAGACAGTGTTATAATCATTAAATTTGACTATGTGCTCCCCCGCAGATAGTTGTTTTGCTGAGTTAAAAACATTAAAATTCCATGTATGAGTTTAGATCCAAGCCTGCTGCATTTCCACTCCTGCCAGAGTCACAGAAAATGATTAATGAATCATTAAATATTAATATCCTCCCTTCAAGTCATAAAAGGCTGCAATATACATCTACGATTTTTAAATAAAAGTTGATGACTATAGGCTTTTTTGTAATAGGTAACATAGTAGGTGGGGAGAGATAATCTGATGAATGCTGTTATTTATTTTAACTTTTATATTAGGTTCATAGAAAAATTATTCTCTCTATAACCTACCAAGATTTATCAGCCTGTGAAATTTTATAATAAAGAAAAGACTGATTTTCTAATTAAAGATTTGTCAAATAAAGAAAATAAGTGTGCATGTATTTTCTCTCTTTGGGGGACAGTCATGTGAAATAAAATGGTCGAGCTGCATGTGCAAAGTCCCGTGTCAATGCATTTCATTGCTCTGTGTAGATCCATTCAAATGTCCGGGGACTGAAAATGGTTGTCGATGCAGAGGACGTGGTCATCTCTGTGAATGCTTAACCTGGCATTAATTTCAAATTTAGCCTACCCATTTTTAGATGCATGTGCCCAAGGTTCTGAAAGCAGCGTAGCTGTGCCAGGGGGGTTATATCATTTTTACATTGATGTATGGCAGATTATCCTATGCTTATCTCTCTCCACTGACTACCCAGAGAGACTAGAGAGACAAGTTTTCTAACTTAAGTGCTTGAATTCTTGCTCTACGTGAGGTGAGATGAATCCAAGCTCTGGATTTCCACGAGTGAGGGGAAATTCCTTATCAACTCCTACCCAAAACACATACATGCCACGTGAGCCTAACTCCTATGGGAGGGACTTCTTAGCTCCAGCAAGACAGAGTGAATGCTCACCAGTTACTAGATGGGAGTAAGGTGTTTGGTATAATCAGATCCTCCTGGATTTAAGCATCGAAGGTCCTCTTAGATATTGTGGTGAAGGGATTTGCTGAATAAATTGTAGCCTTAGGAGGCTGGCAGTACTAATGAGCAGAAGTTCTTTGTCAGACCTGCAGGAAAAGGGAAAAGATATGGTGCAAGGGTGGATCTCAACAAAATGAAGAAAGGAAATATGAATACTAATTTTGTTCTTCTGTTAACAGCAAAATAAAAGCTTCTCTGGACCTTGATTTCAGCAGACATAATCAGTTAGAAACACAGAATTAGCATCCTATGGTTTTCTTCCCACATCTTCTCAGCCACTTCAGAGATTAATATTAGCTGCATGTGATAAGTTAAATGGAATTAAATAGATTTTGAACTTGCTGAGGCAAGAAACTTGCACAGAAAGATAATGATATTTTTAACTCTCAAGCTCTCCTTTTTCCCCCAACTCTCAAAAATTCTGGGCTTTTTCCAGAATTCAGATTTTCCATCCATTTGAACATGAAAAATCTTTTTTTAATAGTCCTGCCATTCCTCCTCAAAGACCCATAAGGTAAGAAACATTAAACTTTTTCCATCACATTGATCAAAATCTATGAGAAAATATCATCTGCTTTCACACAGGTCATTCACTGTGCAGTACCTTGCTAAGATGTAAATGATCAACCAAAAAGAACCTAAAGAGTTCTGTTCCTGGCTCCCCTCCAGGGACTCCTTCTTCACTCATGAACCAGATAATATCTGTGTGTCCATGTACTAAATGAAGTCAACCCTTTACTGTGAATTGTATTAAACCAGGTCTAAATCAACATAATATCTTCTCTCAAATGCCATGGAAACCAAAAAACTTCAGCCTACAATACAAAAAACTTCTTGTCTAAGGCGAAAGCTACTTCCTTATGTTTGTGTACGTTCTTGCCAACACCAGAAGAACATGAGGTTGCTGCACTGGCCTACAACAAAGTTGCGGGACAACCAGGGGATCAGGCCTAGCCAGCACGGATTCATAAGAGGCAGGTCCTGCTTGACCAACCTGATCTCCTTCTATGACCAGGTGACCCGCCTAGTGGATGAGGGAAAGGCTGTGGATGTGGTCTACCTGGACTTCAGCAAGGCCTTTGACACCGTCTCCCACAGCATTCTCCTAGAGAAGCTGGCAGCTCACGGCTTAGACAGGTGGACTCTTTGCTTGGTAAAAAACTGGCTGGACGGCCGGGCCCAGAGAGTTGTGGTGAATGGAGTTACATCCAGTTGGTGGCCGGTCACGAGCGGTGTTCCCCAGGGCTCAGTTTTGGAGCCGGTCTTGTTCAATATCTTTCTCAATGATCTGGATGAGGGGATGGAGTGCACCCTCAGTCAGTTTGCAGACGACACCAAGTTGGGCGGGAGTGTTGATCTGCTCGAGGGTAGGAAGGCTCTGCAGAGGGATCTGGACAGGCTGGATCGATGGGTCGAGGCCAACTTTATGAGATTCAACAAGGCCAAGTGCCGGGTCCTGCACTTTGGCCACAACAACCCCATGCAGCGCTACAGGCTTGGGGAAGAGTGGCTGGAAAGCTGCCTGTCGGAAAAGGACCTGGGGGTGCTGGTTGACAGCCGGCTGAACATGAGCCGGCAGTGTGCCCAGGCGGCCAAGAAGGCCAATGGCATCCTGGCCTGTATCAGAAATAGTGTGGCCAGCAGGAGTAGGGAAGTGATCGTGCCCCTGTACTCGGCCCTGGTGAGGCCGCACCTCGAATACTGTGTTCAGTTTTGGGCCCCTCACTACAAGAAGGACGTTGAGGTGCTGGAGCGTGTCCAGAGAAGGGCAACGAGGCTGGTGAAGGGTCTGGAGAACAAGTCTTCTGAGGAGCAGCTGAGGGAACTGGGGTTGTTTAGCCTGGAGAAAAGGAGACTGAGGGAAGACCTCATCACTCTCTACAACTACCTGAAAGGAGGTTGTAGTGAGGTGGGGGTTGGTCTCTTCTCCCAAGTAACTAGCGATAGGACGAGAGGAAATGGCCTCAAGTTGCGCCAGGGGAGGTTTAGATTGGATGTAAGGAAAAATTTCTTTACTGAAGGAGTGGTTAAAGATTGGACCAGGCTGCCCAGGGAAGTGGTTGAGTCCCCATCCCTGGAGGTATTTAAAAGACGAGTAGATGAGGTGCTTAGGGACATGGTTTAGTGGGCATGGTGGTGTTGGGTCGACGGTTGGACTCAATGATCTTAGAGGTCTTTTCCAACCTTAATGATTCTATGATTCTATGATCTAACCACATACCCCATCTAAAAAAGTGGCCAGGGCAGATATTTATGGAAAGAATATAAGAAAGTGAATCCATATATGGTAAGTTTTTCCTGTGTACACCCTCACAGTTTCTACAAGTATAAGGTTTCTACAGAGAAGATAGTCTCCACTCTCCTGATCCCCTTACTTACGAACACAAATTCAGCTGCTACTTTTACATGGTATCTGATAGATACTTCTTTAGGCTTCAAACTCATCTAGACCTGTTTGCATCTATCTCCATGATGTAATACTGTTTCCCTGTCCACTCAACCAAAACCAGACCCAGGCTCTTCCTAGTTGCAACATCCTTCTTTTCGGCTTTGAGATACAGTCTTGACCTGCTGCTATCCATCAGCAGTTTTCCTCTGGGCTCTTGACATCCTTTGGAATAATTCTGCAGAACATCCCAGAAATCTGAAAAACTACCACATTGTCTCTACTTTGGAAACCATTCCTGGCATGGTGCTCATGAAAAAGTTTTAATGTTAGCTGGAGTGCTTGCTGTGTGGAAACACAGGCCTCTCATCCTGAACAACTATGTACCACTTTCTAGTGCCTACTTGTCCTCATCCATCTACTCCCAGACTCCATGTATTCATCCCTTGTTCCTTGTCCTCATGTTGAGATAACGAGCACTTTGAGCAAGCTTTCTTCTGGATAAGTACAGCATTTAGCACAATGGGTTTATGGATTAACACCATTTCATAAATGGTGCAGTACCAACCACAAGTTCACCCTCTGACTACACAGGCCAAAGTACAACATTGTAAATCCATCTGATATCTATTATAGTCTGAGCAAAGTCTGTCCCCAGGATTTCTTTATCAACAGTAATGTCTTCAACTTCTGTGTTATTGTCAGATCACTAATACGCTTACCCAATATTATATTTAAAATGTGAAGCCCCACGAAGTAAGAACATGTAAGGTGCCTTAGCTATGTTTGGTACAATGGACAATAATAGTTTTGATAGATAGTCACCACTGCAATTTATGATGTCAATAATCTATAACATAGTATTGCAGCATCTGCTATTATGTCATAACAAGAGCGATAGACTGACCATTACTCCTGGTTATACAACTTAAGATTAGACCTCAAGGGCAATTATTTTTTTAGAAAGTCTTTTAGAAATTTGGAAACTGTATAGAGGGGACAAAAAGAATGAGAAAATACATCTGATTCCCGCTGAGGGTCTGAACACCCTCTGCAATTCACCTGCAGGCAAAGGAACACTTTGGAGCACTTTAGCACCAGACTGGGGCTAAATGCATTAAGGCAGGCTCCAGAGCTGCCCATCCATGGCAGGAGACTGCTCGCTCTGTGTTAGTGTGTTGTGGAGGTTTAACCCCAGCCAGCAACTAAGCACTACACAGATGCTCACTCACTCCCCCGCAGTTGGATGGGGGAGAGAATCAGAAGGGGAAAAGTGAGAAAACTCATGGGTGGAGATAAAGACAGTTTAAAAGCAAAAGCCACGCGTGCAATCAAAGCAAAACAAGGAATCCATTCACTGCTTCCCATGGGCAGGCAGGTGTTCAGCCACCTCCAGGAAAGCAGGGCTCCATCACGCGTAACGATGACTTGGGAAGACAAACGCCATCACTCCCAACGTCCCCCGCTTCCTTCTTCTTCCCCCAGCTTTGTCTGCTGAGCATGACGTCATCTGGTGTGGAATATCCCTTTGGTCAGGTGGGGTCAGCTGTCCCAGCTGTTTCCCCTCCCAACTTCTTGTGCACCCCCAGCCTACTCGCTGGTGGGGTGGGGTGAGAAGCAGAAGAGGCCTTGACTCTGTGTCAGCACTGCTCAGCAGTAACTAAGACATCCCTGTGTTATCAACACTGTTTCCAGCACAAATCCAAAAAACAGCCCCATACTAGCTACTGTGAAGAAAATTAACTCTATCCCAGCCAAAAACCAGCAAATGTGCCCTGCTGAGAAGCAGGTGGCAAAAAAATCCCACCAAAAATAAAGAACACCAAAAACAGAGTAGACAGAAGTGCAGTAAACTATCTCCATGACAAAATCTATTCTGATCTCTTATTATTTAAAAAGAAATTAAATGTCTAGAAGACAAGATTTAAAGCCTTTAACAAAGGTCTTTTTTGTTCTTATTTATTAGAATTTCTCTTGCTCTTCTTCTTATCCTTGCAATCACTCAGTCCCTTTTTGAAGGTCAATATGGTCCACATAGTACTGCTGAGAGCATGAATTCCACTGACCATAAATCATCTAAAAAAAAACCTATTCCAGAGTGTAAAATTTGCCACTACTTGATTTCATTGACGATCTCAGCCTTGTGCTGTAGATTTCTCTTTTGCTACCCCTAAATCTTTCATTACTATGCATGATCTTATAATGTATTTTCTTATAAGCAGATCTAATGCTCTAACATTAACAACCCATATCAGAAACTCAGCCTCTTTTGGTGGGATCATGTTAATTAAAAAAAAAAATTCTATTCCTTTCTTCCCTTTCACAGGTATAGAAAATTCTCATGCCACTCCTGTGACTCCTGACATTGAAATGTAATTTTCAGAAAGCACCTATATATTTTAAATTTATTTGATACACTTACAATTTTGTCATTTCAGAGAAAGGTTAATCACATTGTCTATTTTTTATTCCACTTTCCCTTCCTCTATGCTCTGTTGTTTGCTTAATCTTTGAAACATGCAGGATCACCCTCAAGCGAAAGGTAGCTCTTTGCAGACACAGATAGTCCATTAACCCCACTTTGGAAAGCCTACTAGCTCTCATATCTGTAAAAGCATAACTGAGCAGTGGTCATAACATATTTTCCTGGCCACAGTTTATAACAGTTGCAATGTTGAAAATCAGTTTTCTGACATCCTCTCCAAATTGACACCTACAAGATAATTAGAGCAGCCCTAAAATGTGAAATAATGTTAGAAAATCAGCATTATTTAAACCATTTTTATATTATTTAAGCTTCAACACTTCCTATTTTACCTGTTTTGTGTTCTTGCCTTTGCTTTCACCTCAAACAGATCAGTGTTTTGTGAAAAGTCCATCAATTTTCTTAAAAATTATTATTTTTTGTCTGGAGATTGGGAATAAAGGTGAGAATTTTTACTGGGATCTCTGTAGTGACTGTAACCAGAAGACTTTTGTCTGTGGGGAACAGAAGTTCTCAAAGGGTGGGATAGGTTCTTTTCTTAGGCAGCTGTGCCATGACTGATGTGTCTATTCTAGGGTGAAGTTAATCTCTGATGTAGCTCCATACGTGTAGACACCCAGGTAGGAGTCTGATATGGAGATGAGTTCCCCCTGCAAAGTTAGGTGCGATGAATCCCCTAAGGTGGTCTCTAAGTCAAGTGAACTGGTTCCCACCTAGTCTATCGAACTGGGGGGGGAAATTATCCAAACAGGGTCTGATGTTAATCATTTGCAGTTTTTTAAGTCAGTCACTTTGCATCATGGTAAGTGAGGACGGATTTTGCAGTGGTTACAATCCTGCTTCATCTTTAGTTATCTGGGATGGACATAAGGCCAAGGGGCTAACTAGAGGAACGCAGCCACTGCTCAGACTCCCCTGCCAGATAGGACACTTATTGAAATGCACATTCTTTAAAAATGGGATACTCTCCTCATACAGGGTTCTGTGTTTTGCATTTATTAGTGTCAGTATTAATAAATGCAGAGAAAAATTGATACAAAGCATTAGTTTTTAGTATATCTTTTATATATATATTTTTAGTATACTGTCTTGGTAATAAGGGTTGCAGATGAAAAACAGCTTCAATGACATTGCTCAGCACAGCTTTCCTGTGATAACTAAACTCTCTGGGATCTCCAAATGATCCTAAAATCCATGTTTTCCTTCTATACATTATGTATAAATATGAATTTCTAATCAAGATATGCACTCTCCTCCTGGTATATATAGTAGAATAGTCCTGAGTTAGTAAGAAATAGCTTTCTACTCTCTTAAGAATTCAGGTTCTTCTCTAGTGGGTCTTTAAATCTTTGTTCCAGGAATTGATCATCCTGTTTTGACGTCAATGGCCAATACTGAGGTTATTGAGTGCAGCAATTTTACAGCCAGCTCCTCTGTTTTCCTTCATGTTTTACAGTTAGCCAAAGTTTTAGCAAAAATATCAGCTGGGAAGAAAGCCTCTTGTCATTTTAGATTCATCAGCTGCAGAAGTTACCAAGAAAGGTCAAAAACAAAAGCAAACATGTGTCTTCATATTTACATTTAAAACAGGCAGCCCAAACAGCGGAGAGCTCTTTGCATTTGTTAAGCACAAGCAAAGCACCCTCTCTAGTGGAGTGTGAACGTGACTGATAAATCAGCCAACAATATTTTATGTTAAGTGTTTACAAAAAGAAGTATTTAAGACAGAAAACACCACTTGTCCCCTGGGAATATGCTTACCCATGATTCCTCCTTGAAAATGGCTCCAAATCAAGAAGGAGAACAGGAAATCTAACTTAGCACCTTCATTTCTTTGTTTCTATTGATTATTTATGTGCCAAATTTTCCTTTTATTCCATCTTTTTTTTCCTCTGAAGACAAACCTTCTTTCTCATTGGGTTTTTTTATTCACAAGCACATTTTCCTTGTGGCCCAATATGCAGAGCTGCACAGATGATAAACCAGAGCAATCTGGTTATTATTTACCTATTGTTTTTTATATAAAGCATCTCCAAGCTAAATTTCACAGGTTTTCTGTTCAACTGAAAAATCTGCACATACCTTTTATAACCTGGGATCAAATTTGCTAACATTCTGCAGTGATCCAAACTCTGATTGAAAATTATTTTCATTTTTTCTCTCTGTAGTAGCAGAGCCCATTGCCTGAACCATTTGCATCATGAGAGTTACATGGCTGTGCGCTCTGGGATATATAAGACGGGCTTGGGCTTCTAGCCACAATGAAGGATAAAACCATGACACATCTCAACTACCATTTCAGGACAAAATTTTCAAAATGTTTTCTTCTCTGAAAGGTCCATTCTTAAAATAGCTCAAAACCTCGACATTTCACTAAAAACATTTAAGTTTACATACAAAGTACTTTTCATGGAGCAGAGGTGCGGATGCTTGATCAGTTCTGGCTCTGAGCTCCGCTTTCTGTAGTGAACACAATCTGAAAAACTGTGGATAAAGCTGTAAATAATATAATAGAAAAGCTGTGCTATACTACCTCTCTGACAAATGGCCACTCTGTCCAACACAAAACAATTCTCATTGAGGGAGTCTTTATTCTAATAACAGTCCTGCTATACCCATTGCCTTTTTGGTTTCATCTGTCCTATATCATCATACTAATGCGAGGACCAGGCCTAGCCACCAGAACTTGGTTGTCTATACTAATAACCTGTTAGAGCAGTCTTTGGCATGGTTTTACCCCAAATTTTGCAGTGTAGTGTCCAGTTATATCCCTCCCTGCCACCCACCCCCCCCAGTACAATAAGGACATAGTCAAACTGGGGAGATTCCAGTTGAGGGTCACTAAGATGGTCAGGGGGCTGGAGACGTATGTGACATATGCAGATAGGCTGTGGGAGCGGGGTTTATTCAGACTACTGAAAAGAAAGTTACAGGGCAGACCTCATAGCAGACTTCCACAGTCCAACTGGGGTTAAGGAATAAAGATAAAGCCAGCGTTTTCTCAGAGGCGCACAACGAAAGGACAAGTGACAATGGACACAAAATGCTACAAGGGAAATTTTGATGAGATATAAGGAAAAGAAGTTTCACCATAAGGGCAGTCAAATATTGAAACAGGTTGCTCAGAGAGGTCATGGAATTGCCATCCTTGGAGATACTCAAACTCAGCTGGGCATTGAACTGCCCTCTGAAACCCAAGTGAACTTGAAGATAGCCCTATTTAAGAAGGGGTTTGGATTACCTGACCTCCAGAGGTCATCTTCCTCTTCCAAGCTAAATTAGTCTACAATCCTGTGATTTTATATTTTAATACCTTATTTTAATACTATAGATCTGTCCAGATTGTGCCAGTTGACTTCTGCACCAGAGAATGGAACCCAACACTATTTAATTCTAGTATAGATGGAGCTTTTCTGCTCCAAAAATGGGGCACTGTGTGTCAGAAGTCTTGTCATTTTCCTCCCTTGTCTTCTGTGATTATTCACAATGCCATGTATATGGCATTATATACACATATAAAGTTTATATCTGCATCAACAAGCCTTTGTGGGGAACAGGAAGAGATTTTTACATTAATAGGCAAGGTTTTTTCTATTTTTATTTCCCATGGAAAAAATTTAATAGCTATTAAAAGGAAAGAAAAAAAAAAACCCAAAGGCATTCCTACATGTTGGTTTGTATTTCAGGAAAGATGAAAAAGAAGGAAAAGAACAGAATCCCACACTATAGTTTTCTTGAATAGTCAATGTATGTGACCAACTCTTCATCTAGACAGAGTCATCAAAACTCTACCGTGTTTCTGAGGTTCCAGTTTTAATTGCATCAAGGTCAGCTAATTTGTAACAACAAACTAGGATATATCCAACAGGTAATAACTAAACGATAATAAATGTAGAATTTAATTCCAAGTTATAATAAATTGTGGTGGGTTGACCTTGGCTGGACGCCAGGTGCCCACCAAGCTGCTCTATCACTCCTCTTCTCAGCAGGACAGGGTGGGGAGAAAATAAGATGGAAAAAAAAACTCGTGGGTGAAGATAAGCGCAGTTTAATAAAACAAAAGCAAAGGCCATGTGCAGAAGCAAAGGAAAACAAAAGATTTATTCTCTACTTCCCATCAGCAGGCAATGTCTAACCACTTCCCAGGAAGCTGGGCTTCAGTACGCATAGCGGTTGCTCCGGAAGACAAACATCATAATAACGAATGCCCCCCCCCCTCCTTTCCTTAGCTTTTATTGCTGAGCAGATGTCATATGGTACGAACTACCCCTTTGGTCAGTTTGGGTCAGCTGTCCTGGCTATGTCCCCTCCCAAGACCTTGCCCACCCCCAGCCTACTGGGTGAGGCAGGGGGAATGTTGGAGAGACAGCCTTGATGCTGTGCGAGCACTGCTCAGCAACAACCAAAACACTGGTCTGTTATCAACACCTTTCTAACTACCAATACAAAACGCAGCACTATGAGGGCTGCTATGGGGAAAAGTATCTCCATCTCAGCCAGACCCAATACACAAATCTTTTCTATACTCCCTTCTGATACTGTACACAAAATGCTTTTCAGGACTAGATCTCTTGCAGATGATCCATTGGCATACAGGCCATGTGGTAAGGAAAACGGAGACCATATAGACTATACCAGAAAAGTCGTCTCCTCCATGGCACAATCAACTGAGGAGAAATCTAATAAAGCATCAGTGTAGGTTAATGCACAAGCCATATGCAGCTATTTCTTTGTTTTCAACTGAGTCAGCTTTGGAGATGGCCATGGTAAGGTTCTTCTCCTATGTTCTTCTTCACTTTTATTGAGATCAGTGCTAAATTCTCATCGGCTTTACTAGGAAGATAGGAAGAGAGCTGGATGTACCATGTGTATAGCATCTTCGATGCTTGAAGGATCAGTAAGCTCTTTCATATATATATGAAAAGACACACATCTAAGTGACTGCATTGGGTTTGCATGGCAAGGTTTTGGTAGCAGAGGGGCTACAGGGGTGGCTTCTGTGAGAAGCTGCTAGAAGCTTCCCTTATGTCCAATAGAGCCAATGCCAGCCGGCTCCAAGACGGACCCGCCGCTGGCCGAGGCCGAGCCCATCAGCAACGGTGGTAGCGCCTCTGGGATAACATATTTAAGAAGGGGGAAAAAAAACTGGGCAACTGCAGCCGAAGAGAGGCGTGAGAACATGTGAGAGAAACAACTCTGCAGACACCAAGGTCAGGGAAGAAGGAGGGGGAGGAGGTGCTCCAGCCACTGGAGCAGAGATTCCCCTGCAGCCCATGGTGAAGACCAAGGTGAGGCAGGCTGTGCCCCTGCAGCCCATGGAGGTTAATGGTGGAGCAGATATCCACCTGCAGCCCCTGGAGGACCCCACACCGGAGCAGGTGGATGTACCCAAAGGAGGCTGCAACCCCGTAGGAAGCCCGCAGGTTTGCTGGCAGGACTTGTGACCCCACGGGGGACCCACGCTGGAGCAGTCTGTTCCTGAAGGACTGCACCCCGTGGAAGGGACCCACGCTGGAGCAGTTCATGAGAACTGCAGCCCATAGGAAGGACTCACATTGGAGAAGTTTGTAGAGAACTGTCTCCCATGGGAGAGACCCCACGCTGGAGCAGGGGAAGAGTGTGAGGAGTCCTCCCCTTGAGGAGGAAGGAGCAGCAGAAACAATGTGTGATGAACTGACCGCAACCCCCATTCCCCGTCCCCCTGCACCGCTGTGGGGGAGGAGGTAGAGGGCTTGGGAGTAAAGTTAAGCCTGGGAAGAAGGGAGGGGTGAGGGGAAGGTGTTTTAAGATTTGGTTTTATTTTCTCATTATCCTACTCTGATTTGATTGGTAATAAATTAATTTTCCCCCAGTCGAGTCTGTTTTGCCCGTGACGGTAATTGGTGAGTGATCTCTCCCTGTCCTTTCCTCGACCCACGAGCCTTTTGTTATATTTTCTCTCCCCTGTCCAGCTGAGGAGGGGAGTGACAGAGCGGCTTTGGGGGGCACCTGGCGTCCAGCCAGGGTCAACCCACCACAGTGACCATGTAAGCCTTTTTCTTCATAATTAAGACCTGAATCACTGAAGTAGTTAATATATACAATAACCTTTGTACTGTGCCTTTACCCCAGAGGAACAATGACTGTGATTCATAAGGTTCATTATGTGCTACATTTGGCACATTGTCAACAGCACTACCTTTTAAAGAGCCAGGATTAAGGGTAATGGAATGGAAAATTTCCTTTTATCCCATCCTGGGTCAGTCTGGGTGTATCCCATGTATTAGCTTGCAACAAAAAGGCAGAGTGTGTGTCTTCAAATCACATGCCCTTTGGGAATTTCAGAAAGGAATACTACCAACACAAAGGAAAAGGAAACAAAGTAAAGTGTGTTCAGCAACCTGAAAGAATTAGTTCTTTTCTTTTCTTTCCTTTTTCTTTTTAGTTGGCCTTTCCAGGTTCTTACTAAAAGCATAATGTAGTCAGAGGCTGTCTTCCTTTTTAATGCTAAATATGTAGGTCGAAAAGTACATATTGTCTGGAATTCAGTGTTACAGATGAAAACCATTCACCTTCCTCTGACAATGCAATCAGTGTCTGGCATTAGAAATTGGGCTGATTTCAGAAGGTTTTACAAACTGCCTATGCAAACCCCACCAAAACCAAAAGTTTTGTTATTCGATCCTAAATTATCATTCCATCCAGCATTGCCATGTTCCAGATATTATCTACTTTTATCTCAGACCCGACAAAACTCTTTCCCCCAAATTCCCTGTCTATCCTACCATGCTAGGCAATCAAACAACTGTGCCAGCTACATCACACAGTTATACTGGTAAGACAAATATCTCAGTATAATTCTTAATTGTTATTAGGTAAAATGTTCATATTCAAACTGCCTGCTAGAAATCATCTTGACGAATAGAATAGAATAGAATAGAATAGAATAGAATAGAATAGAATAGAATAGAATAGAATAGAATGGAATAGAATATTTCAGTTGGAAGGGACCTACAATGATCATCTAGTCCAACTGTCTATATTACTGGATATAAATTCAAGAATCCAACAAATGATTCCTATTCTTCATGTCCTACACAGCCAGGTTTCCTCCAAGATAATCGGAAGAAGGTCCTAGGTTAGGCAGGGTTAGACACTGTGATCAGTTTTTGCTTTCCAGGATCCGGTAGCTTCAGACAGAAAGCTTAGATACTTTGTGAGAATGGGAATTACTGGACATAAATATTTGCAGCAATCTGATATTCTAGACAGACTGCACGTTTGCAATTGCTGCATCAGTAAAACTGGAGCTGAAAGCTATATGAACAGGCTAGTTGTTGGATAGTCACACCAACAACTTAATTTCAAGAACTTGTCATTTGCACAAAAGAAGTAATGAACAATGATGATTTATTAAACTGAACGGCAGAAAATAATTGAAAAAAATCCCACAAACATTTTGAACAGTCTCCATCCATTAACACTTCTGTTTGAGGAACCAGGTGTTACACATCATGAAAAATGGGAGCCAAGTGCTTGCTCTTGGTTATATTCCTTTTTGTTTGTTACATTGCTACAGGCAGAAGCGAGGTTACCCTATGGAAATCATCGCTCCTACTCTTTGAAAAGTGCTATTCCCTTGTCTTCTCTTAAGCTTTGTGGTAAATTGTCTGCCTCCCTGTCTCTCTAAAATAATGTGCAAGGCCTCAGGAATGTCTTTATCTAGTTCCTGCTGCATGCTAGGTTATATTCCATTCAGCTGGCTTGATCTGTATGCATTTGGGGTTTCCAGCTAATTACTTTGCTCTTATTTGTATCATTAGTTTTATTTTTGCTGTTTTTAAGAGGCTTTTCCTGCTAACTAATTTCCAGGTGGTTTTTTTTATTTTCCTGAAATACTGAGTTACAGGAGAAGACAGCAAACCTCTTGTGTTCCTAATCATAATCCCCAGTTTCTGAAACTTTTAGGCTTTCTCATTACTACTCTTAACAAAAAGCATTTAAAAGCCATATTTCCCTTCTTGATGCCCTGTAGCAAAAACAGGCTTTCCACGTATAAAAATTCCCCCACACAGGGCATTTGCAGGTTACCCCTGGAATTTTAAATGTTGAATATGAAGCACGGAGGACTTGATGCCGTCAGGAATCTTGTTCCCCCAGATGCAATACCATGCCAACATGCTTTCGGACAGGAGTCTGTACCCAGGCAGTGCCCTGTTACCTTCTCAGATCACATCAGCCACTACACAACAGAGCCATATTCTCACTTGCTCATACTGCTTGCAGAAGAAACACAGGGGTTTTTCTGGCCTAAGTGCTGTGCAAGGAAAAGACTCGATGAACTGAATGGACTGTTTGATTTGTCCTTCTATTGTTCTAACACCACTAATTGGTCAAAATAAAATGAAAAAGACTGAGTGGCTTAGAAAGACTGAGCTCAAAATGAGAAACAGTTTTTTGATAAAACTCGTGCCAAATTCATCTCCCTTTGTGTAAACTGCAGACAGTTGCCCTCCAAGAGACAGTCAGCTATCTCCATCTGTCCTTCAACACCACATTTGCAGAAGCTCATTAGGTTAAGGTGAGGACCACAGTCAGGCCATCTGCCTTTGGCCTCTTCCATATCACCACCATTGTGCGTCACCCAGTTACTCCCATATAACAACCCGTAATTTGCATATATGGCTAAACCGTATTTTCATAGAATCATAGAATACCTCAAGTTGGAAGGGACCCATAAGGATCGAGTCCAACTCCCTGCTTCTAGCAGGACTACCTAAAACTAAACTAACTAACCTAACTAAACTAAACTATTTTCCTTAAAGGCACTCAGGTTTGAACTAAAGACATCAAGGAATGGGGAATCCACCCCTTCTCTCCAGAATTTGTTTCAACTCTTAATCAAAATCAGTGCTTAAAACAGATTATTCTGTTTTCTATTATTTGTTTATTTATTATTTATGTTCTCTATCTATATACTGCAAACCGAGTCTCCTTTGAAACATCTGCCAGACTCAGTAACTGGACACAGTAATTACAGTGACTTTGCTCTGGGATGGAGGAAGAGCGCTCACACTCAGCTGCTGCTGAAAAAGCTGCTCGTTGCCACGCTATACTAAAGTTAGCAGCCAGCTGCCCCATTGCTTAACCTGCTGGTGTGTCTTGATGTCTCCCCACCCCACAGTGAGGAGGCAGCTCAGACTTGCTGATGAAGGTTGGCTGTCCCCAGGACATGTGCCCGCAGTCTCCTCTGTCAATAGTGGATCCAGCTCTGGAAGGAGCTGATATGCAGCCCCGAAAGGCATTAGAGACTTACTCTGGCTTTGTGGGCATCGCAGTAAAAGCTCCGAGAGCAGAAACGGCATGTTCAGGGAGACCTTGAAAACATCTACTGGGAACTGATGCCACTTCATTTGGATTTTACCCCAGATTTCTAGCAATAGTAGGGCAGGCATCCTAAAGGGGCTAATGTTAATAAATACATTCACATTAAATGTAGGTATTTCAATTCAGCTTTTGATGCCGTCTAGATGGCAGTACCTTGAATATCAATCTGTTTGAATGAACACAGTCTTCACTGTGGTATGCCTCTAAGTTTATGGATCCTTCCTTCGCTTCTGCCATACACATCCTAACTACAGCAGAGGAGGAAAGAAATCTGTGATTGGCAAAGAGATTTTTCTCTGGACAATAACTTTCCATTCTTAAGCACTTTCATAGGCTTGAGTGTCTGTATTTTTCTCTTCCAGCAGCACTGCTTTGCCAAGTACGCTCCTTTTATTAATACAATTCTATTGGAGGTGTCACACTCTCCTACTTTCTACTGAACTTGACCTTGGAGGAGCACTAGGCTCGTTTGGTATATGGAAACAGAAAAACACCCCGTCCTTCCCTAGCTTCCCCACTACTCCCTTCTCAGACAGTTGTCATCCTTTAACAAGCAAAGGAGCTTTACATGGAGGTAAGCAAATATAATAAACTGATCTCTTTGAAGATGAATTACACGTTCTTCTTTTTTTTTTTCTTTTTGGAAGCCTTCAAGACTGAAATCTTAATAAACAGCTCTTCATAAGATATCCACTGTCACTTTTTATTTGTCTGAAGCTTTTTTTTCCCATTGGTATATCTTTCAACATTTACCCAAGCCAAAAAAATGCTACTTACTGATATAAACAGGCTTGCAATATTTAAGCAAAACATATAAGCTCTTCTACAAAAGCCAGGTTGACAGTGACATTTCAAAAGTGAGACTATAATGTAATAAAAACATTATCCTGGCTTGTGTCTGCACAGAGAATAAGAAAATTAATGAAACATTGCGACACATGAGGACTGGAAGAATTTTCCAGAGAAGGGAAAAATGAAAGTGGAGCTAGAGAAGAACAAAGCAAAACTTTCTGAAAAGGTCATGATTGACTACAAGAATTTATGGCTTCTTTTCTTATCTCAATGGACCCTCTGTGAAGGCACTCCCCACGCCAAACCCAAATGATTTGTTAGCTGTCCACTAAACCCTTTTTCTTCAAAAGGCTTAACTCCAGTTACATACCCATTGTATTTCCACAGAATGCTGTATCCCTGTTTCAAATAGCAGAGCTTAATGCATCCCCAAAAGCATCCCTGTCACTGATGTTAGCAGTAATAAACATGGCAGGCTGAGGATATATTCCCAGCAGGGCTTTGACAGTGCTTAATGTAAGTCCCTATATGCCTACTTATACAGAAACAAATCTGTTACTTGATGATGTCTCTTTCTATTCAGCCATTCAGGTGAAAACCTTTCTCTTGCTGTCGTTCCTCGGTGAGATGCAGCTTTTCTGTAAATAGCACTGCAGGCTGATTTCTTGCTTCTGTTCCTTCAGATCTTGAAGCAAAAGCTCTGGGAGCAACAGGCTGTAGCTATGGCACCAAAAGTGGGTGAGGTTTATGATACTCAACATGACTTTTATTACGCTATACCTTGTCTTAGTGCCATACAGCCCTTTCTGGCATTAATCCCAGCAGCATCCCTGGAGGGTTGTTTGTTTTAACTACCTGTTTGTACAGATAGAAGAGGAATGACTGATAAGAAACTGCATAGTTACCTAATGGCATAGCCAATGGACTATTGCCCAATCTAGCAATATGAACGAGTCAAACTGACACTGAAACTGAGAGAAACCTTTGGAATAAAGGTAGTCGCCTCATGAGACGGAGACAATGGCAGCCAACAGAAAAAATCGGGGTGTTGGAGTGCAGCCAAAATATTAGTGTGCTGCAGATATTTTTGCTTGCCTGTCTTTGAGAGTCATTGTGACCTTGGAAGAGTTAGCATGGCCATGAAGCTGTCCCACCCTCCAAGCTATGCAGAAGGGGAGCACAAAACAGATGTAAAGCCAGCCTGGTATACTTCTATTTCTGCTCAGCAGAGTTCAGTCAAAGTATATCCGATATTATGCGTGTAATCTTGCTTATGTTCTGTACTCTGAGGTTTCTCCGTTCATGTAGTGCCACAGGAGTAGTATATCGGTAGAAAAGAGGTGGGTGGTGAGTATGCAGGTCCTGCACATGCACCAGTGCCCCAATGGTAGACCATGAAGAGGGAGAGCTTGGCGTGACCAGTGGATAAGCAACTGCATTTCACTCTTTTAAGCCTCAAGTCCCGTTCAACATACCACAGAAGTTGACATCATCATTTTCTGAGTCTCTTTTCAAAATACTACATGGTTTACTGTCTGCTCAAAGATGACTGTGATGCATTAGAGCATTAATGCTAACCAATTTCTATGCAAAACTCCATATGACTAAAATCCAGTGGATATTTCACACCTTCTGGAAGACTATGCATTGGATGAGAACTGAACAGGAATAGAAAACTTCAATTAGCTTCAATTTCAAACCCTGTCTTATTTAAAGCTGTCAGTTTTATCTCTGCGTCATTCATGATGCCTTTATCCTTTATTCCACTTCCTTTGCATAAGCATCAATAAGACTTCAAAAAGAAAAGTTTTATTTTTTCCATTATCCCCAGATCTACCTTACTGCATGTGTGGTACAGGGCAGCAAACTGCTTTCAGCTAGAGTATTATTTTCTTCTTTTTTCCTCTCTGTTCTTTTTTTTTCTTCTGATTTTCTTCTTCATATAGCAGTAATTCATGTTGGTTCCTGAGATAAGCACAAAACTACATCCCGTGGCTATTGATTCATACAAAACCCTAAACACCTTTCCAGGCACTCCACGAAGGGATTTCAAAACCCACAGAATTATTCCAGGATAAATTCTAAGTATTGCAAGACTCAACTCTATTTAAATGAATGAATCCCTTGCTAAAAGACTTTTCTTTCTCCATGGTAATGAAGACATTGTCCTAGGAAATAATCTTAGCAAAGACTGATTTCATAGTTTAAGATACTGGTCACTGAGAGTGAATTCAGTGAAGATGATATTCAGAGAAGTAGAAATTGAGACTCACATCCATATCAAAAAAGTTTGCACATGGTTCTGAGGTAGTTCTTTCAAGGTTACTGTCTAATTCCTTGGATAAGAATCCTTGTTGCATGCAGGTCATCTTTAGATTGATGAGGAGAAAGTCAGAATATTTCTTGGAAAGATATGGATGTGAGTCTCAATTTCTACTTCTCAGTCTCAACTGAGGGCAAATCACTTCGGCTAAACAATTAAATAGTAATTGGGCCAGAGAAAAATGGAGAAACGAACTGTATGGGCATGTGGTCAAGGGTCTTTGATATACAGCAGAGCCTGATTAAAATCCTTTTTCCCAGTGGGAGTGAAGAGACACTTGAACCTTCATCATCAACTTGCTCTGTGTGCACCCTACACTACTTGTTATTCTGGATCTCAGGAAAAGCTTTCAAAGGTTGTAACAGAAAATGGGAAAAACATCATTATTACACTTGGTATATAGGTGAGGCATTTAGGCAAAGAGCAGAATTTTACTAAAGCCTGACATTTGACTCCACTGGATCTATGTAGCCTTTAAGTCCATCACAGCTTTCCTTTTGATAGGCAAATATGTGTCATTTGCTTTACATGGTTTTAAAATATTCTTTTAAAATCAAGTACGCACCATTCCAAGTGGAAAAATTATGCACACAATCTTCCACAAAATATCAAGATAAGTGGAATCACAGCAGTGTACTTCTGAATATTTTAAGAAGAAAGAAATTCTGAAAAGTTATTTATAGCCAGCATAACTGGAATCAAAAGTTCTCCCTATCTATCAGCACAAAATCAAAATTAGAAGATTCAAATTATAAAAAATAATACTTCAGAGGAATGAGATCAGTGAGCGACCCACTTCAAACTTTGTCCAATTGAGTCATCTCCCTTTCTGATTTTGTTGTTGTTCTATTTAACAGTTAAAAATAAAGAGAATGAATTGGGGGAGAAAATCTAAACCAAAACTTGAATTGTGGTGACCACCCTGAAATATCCTAAAAGGGGACTGCCTTCAGCAAGGTGAATATCCATCTTTTTTAAACATTAGGTATCTAAAAGATGACTTGCCTTCACCACTCCACCATCCTTTCTACCTACTGAACCCCTGGGGAAATGTCAGAAAAACTAAAGATGGGTTCACACAAACTTGTTTTCTTGTTACACAACAGTTTTATGAGGCCTGACCAGATTCCCATGTGCCGCAGCCCTGCACCCTTGGGGACTGCAGCTGCTGCCAAGCAGGGAGAGCTCTCATGTGGAAAGGGTTTTAAAAACTCAGGGTTGGCCCAGAACACCAACTCTGAGAGATCTAGGGTTGCTCCAGCACCACATCCTAGAAGTACTCATGGGTCACAGTATTTTATTCCTGAAATACAACAGTGAAACCCATATTTTATATTGAGACTCAAACCCCTGTTTGATTACTAGCTGCAAACCCTGGTTGTTTTAACATCCACACGTAAGTTTTACACGCACCAGAACCTCTTCTTTTTTTAAATCCTGATTAAATTCGTCTTTTATTTTCAGCTTCCACTACAGAAAGAGCTTACCATAAGCAGAAAGCTCCTCACTAATCTCCAAATCTCCATGGAGAGTGCATCTGTTATGGTGCTCTCTCTGATCTTATAGTTTTCCTACTGATCTAAAAATAACTTTTTTGCTCATAATTTTTTTTTACAAAACCTGTTGTTTCTTTTTCAGTATATCAGAGTAACAGCTATGAAATAAAGGCCGAAAAAAATCCGTTCTTTTATTCTGGCTTTGAAGAAAGCTAACAGAAATAACCCCTGATTCACTCAGAGAACTATTTTTATATCATTTATAACATGACCTTCAAAGAAAGACAAAACACCTTCTTCAGTGCCTTGAAACACCTGTCGTTGGATCCAAACCTGCATCAATGAAATCAAAGCGCAGTGCTCTGTTTCGCTGGACCCATACGATGCAGGGAGGAGCACCCCTCCCCAGGGCCATTATAGCAAGTCTGTTCAAGCACCCTTGAACGCTTTGTCAGGTAACATGCTTTATGTCACCTCTGTGGGACCAGACCCTGCCAGGAAGAGCTCCTGTGGCTCCTATAGAAAAGCCACTTTGTACCTTTGCCTTTGTGTGATCACGGCGTGCCTCTGCGCAATCGGACAGCGGCCCAAATTCTGCTGCAGGATGAGTGCCCCCCGCCACTTAATGATGTGCTGCCAGGACAACACACATCCTTTCCTTTGCCTCAAGCCTCCTGTTTTACACTGTGACATTTCATTTGGTGCCTTCCAAATTCTGTGCCATGAAAAAATTGTAAATCCATTCCTTTCACCCTTTCCATGCTATCTGTGATCCATATCGTATCCCATCAGACTTCCCTCTCTTCCAAAGCAAGTCCATTTAACCTGTCGTCGTACAGAAGCTGTTCCATGTCTTGTAACAGGGTTTTGCTGTCTTTCACCAGATCTTTCCCTCTTCTACTATTTCCTCTGAGACAGGGCACTTGGAGCTGTGCATCTACGGTGCAGATGTGGCGTGCCAGGAGTGCAGGCAGCAGCTTGACACTATTTTCCAGCTCAGTCCCTTCGCTTACAGTTCTTCTCATCATGTTTTTGACTGTAGCTGAGCTCACTGTGGGGGCAGAGCAAAATGAGATTGAAACACTGCCATACCCAGGGAATATAACCCAGCATTCAGCTTTGCGGTGGTGTAATCTCCTGCAGTTTCTGAGCCTTGGCTGGCCAGATTTACGGACAGATTACTGCTGAAGGGGAGAGGATGAGTCTAGGAGGAAAAGCTCCTGAGGGCTATGCAGCCTCTGCCTGCCAGTATCACTTTACCTGCTGCCAGCACTGCCTGGCAAGGTTTTCCACTGTGCACCCTTTGTCAGAAGAACAGGAAAAGGAAGGTGAAGAGTGCTGACTTCCTTCCCTTGTTATCCACAGCTGGACTGCCCACTTGTGCAGCCCACCAACCCCTCCAAGCCATGGGAACCCAACCTCAGCACTGTTGTGGCTCCAGAGAGGCTCCAGCTCATTTCCCACCCCCTGGCCAAGCCAGCAGCATGAGCGCTAATCAGAGCAGTGTATGAAGCAGCAGCATAGCACACTTTGATCTACCTCCCATAGCACAGACCCTCCTCTATCCCTCCTCATACTGTCCCTTCACATGGAGGCTGAGCCACCCTCCTGAAAACCCTGCAGGGTGTTGCGGACATTGTACTTGAGCCAGGGCAGCCCAGCTGCAGAGCACAGAGCAGGAGGACCAACTCCAGGGTGAGTTTCTGGGCTCTCCCTTGCAGCCGTCACTCCCTGCACAGCACCCAGGAGCGACGTGCTGCATGGGTGGAGGTGGCAGCAGGAGCACTGCTGCAGTGCAGGCAATCCAGGCAGCCCTGCCCACGGCTCCCTGGCCTCACACACTTCCTGCTCATCCCACCTAATTAACCCCCACAGTTTTGCCTTTTCCATGTGATGCTACTATTCGGTTGCATAAACAAACCCATCCTGGACAGTAGCTACCAGCCCATCTAAGCCCTCACCCAATCCAAATGTCAACGGCTGTTAAGAGCAGAAACTGGCCCCCTCTTCCCAGTTTTCAACTCCCCTCAGTCATCTCAAAGAAGAACAGGGTAAAGCTACTAGTAGGAAGGAGAGCGTCCCACTTTCATGTCCCCTCAGGGAACAGCAAATTAAAAACCTGTCCAGGTAGCACTCCACTGGGCCAGGATGCGCAAACCATGGTACCTCCTGAAGCTTTGCAGGATCCCTTGGCCAGAGCTGCCGGCTGTCTTTTGGGGTCATGGGAGAAGAGGGGAAAAGAAGTAGAGAAAGTGTTTTGTTCTTTATTTAGAGAATCCTTTTACTCAGGGTGGCAGAGACAAAGACAAACAACTTCTTAACCTCAGGCTTTGGGTGCTTCTCATTACACCGAAATGGGCCTCACCCTCTTTCTGTAGCCACTCAAGTCATGGCAAAGCACTTGACTACAGACACTTGTGGGTTATGGCTTGCACTGAAATGGCACCAAAGGCAGCCTTGATGTGAAAACATGCAACTTTGTAATCAAAACCCAGAGACAAAACAACAGGTAACAACATCAATCCATTCTCTTGCTTTATTTGAAAGCACATTCAGATAACAAAGTACAGAAAATAAAGTCTGCCCGTGATGCCATCAGTCTGGTTGTGTGTTTAGAGGAATAAAAAAGGGCAGAGAAAAATGAAAATAACCAATCTGTTGTTCCAATACAGTGACAGCAAAGTGTCCCCTGGTGTTTAGTGCAGCCAGTATGTTAGGTTCTTTACTGCTTCATAACACAGTGTTATATATTAACAACATATTAACTCAGCAACACCACTTGAGAACTTACACAGTTATTTACAGGTTCACTCCATAAATTTTCTCTTACATTGCTGATTGCAGTTCCAGGATATTGCACTGACACACAACACGTTGGAAACTTTTATGGACACTAACAACTGAATTTTGTACTGTGAGTTAGAAGACTGTAGCAGTTTATGAACTCTCCCACCACTCTGACCTCTGAGGTTCATTAATAACCATACTCGGATCTTCCATGACACTTTGAGCGCCAGTATACCCCAAAGAAGGCAGTAATAAGTATTCTAGAATGTTCTGTATTAATTTCTTACAGCTGTATACAGCTTTGAATGCTGCTTGCAACACCAACATGCTATTACTGACACTTCAGCTGGCCAGTCCAGTAGGTCATTGGGAAGGTTAAGTGCATTTTAAAAAGAATATAATGAAGCAGAACATGAAGGAAGCTGAAATCACTCAGCGACAGGAACAAAGCGGCCTTCAGCCTTCCTCGCCTTTATGCTACTGGCCGAGTTAAATGCTTACTGCAGTCGGTACCTCCTCTCAGCAAGAGGGACCCTCTTAGTTCAAGGTCTAGTTACCTAAGTCAGAGCTGGAGAACTAGCCCCTGGAAAGTGGTCAATACATCTGTCAATTCTTGTGTCAAGCATGCTCCCCTAAAGTTGAAAAGACACTTTCTCCTTTTATTTCTATCACAGTTTCAGAGCTTGGCCAGTCCCCTAATTTCAGTGGGGTTGCTCCTGATTTATCTCATCGCTAATTGAGAGAGAAGCCCAGCCCCTGCCTACCTTCCCTCTTCCCTATTCTACTGCAGGCGTTGTAAACCAGGTGCAACTCCAGCGAGACTGGTAAGGCTGCTGTGGTGGAAAACGTGCAAGACAAATAGGAAACGCAAGACTTTTTTACATTAGAAACTGGAAGTAGATGTGGACCATGGACTTCTAAGGAGGTGCGTACCTATTTTCAGCAGGAAGGAATCTGATCCCCTAAACAGAGGAGAAAGCTAGCTAATACATGCCTGTGATTTCTTGCTTTACAATACTAAGTGTAGATCAGTATCAGGACATTAAATGTGAATACAGTTCTACTGCCAACAAACTGAAACAATAAATACAGCACATACACTAAAAACTACACTTGAAATAATTTCTTAATAGGACACACCTTCAGTAGTAGGAATGTCTTTCTATATAATGAATACACCTAAGCTTTGAGATGACAATCATATTTCAGTTATTTTGGGTCATTATCACTAAAAAACCATTGATATCTTTGTAAATTTAACTCTATTAGAAATATAATTCCTAAGAATGAAAATGTAGATCACAAACCACTAAAAAATGTTTTTCTAAACATCCAAAGGTAATTTTCTCATGTAATTTCCCTGTGGTTATTCGGTATATTTTAATTTAATCACTTTGAGGTTCCAGATTTATTATCATATTCTCAAAAGCTCAATAGCATGACTGAAAATATTTTATTCCCAGAAATTGTCTACGGCAGAAATTACAACACTTTATTTCAGCTTGAACTGCAAGTGTTGCGAAATGATACTTCTCTGAAAAGCTCATCTAATAACTGAGAAAGCAAAGCTACTTCTTTCATAACAAAGTTTAACTTGGCATCTGTACATGCAACTGCATTGCACCAACTTTGGATTTTGAAACAACTTCATTAGAAGTGGAGTTTCACTGTATGACACGTCTTTTGAAGCAGGTTTCAGTGTATACAATCTAGCTGTCTGTACAGCAGTGTCAACACTCATTTCCCCAGCAATAAAAATAGGTCCTAAGGTGAGATACTACCAACATTTAAATTAGGGAATTTTTCAGAAAATCAGATTTCAGGACTAAAAATGACCATTCAGAAGTATTTCCAGTTGTAAGTAATTTCTGCTAGTGGATTAGCTAATCTGTTCTTGAGTATCTGATAAATCATGCCCTAACTTCTCCCCTTGAGATCTCTTCCAAAGCCTGAGTATTCCTCTAGTTCAGAGACCCTCATCTCAGCTTTTCCTGCCTTAGTTTCCAGCTTTGATTTCTATCACCTTTTGAGACTGTGAATAATTCCCTTCCTTCATTTACATTATTATTGCCTTAAAGATATTTATAGACCGATACAATTTACTCTCAGACCTTTCCTCTTCTACGCTACTTAACATAACCCTGTCATCTTCTCTTCTTAGCTTCCATTTCTTATACATGATCACTTTTTTTCTTCCCTGTTACACTGCCCCTTAGTTTACTCTAAAGCTTTCCTTAGCTTTGAGGACCAGAACTGCAGGCAAACAGGCAGTTCTCTACACACTGATCAATCTAAGAGAATGACTTACAATTCAGGATCAAGGATGTTCAGATGCTTCAGAGGAACACTTTTAGGTGTTGCAAATTGCCTCCATGAATGCAAAACCTCACGGTAAGATCCCTTTCTTGATATGTTTTGCAAGACTGGTGCAGAAAGAGCAAAACTTTCACACCAGCCTCTGATTTTAGGATGTTAAGCCTCTGTGTAGCCCCTTTTACAAACCGAAAAGACCTTCACACCTCTATTTTCAGATCTATTTTCTACACATATTTATTTTCTAAATGTTTAATATTTTCACTAACATAGGATTATGCTTGATGCAATGTAAACATTATTCATCACTTAAAATGTATACTATACCACACACTGTATCCACCATCTATGACTGAAATATGTTCTGTACAACAGTCAGGTTTTGGTCAGTGCACTGTTTACTTGATATTTCATGGATTTCATTGTCATTTTACACAAAGATTAAGAGATCTATTCCCAAAATTCCCTTTAGGTTCTAGGTCCAAAACACAGACCGATAGTCTGTCTTACTGATTCAGGGAACCTACTAAACGTTTGCTATTTATTAGTACCTTTCATCCAGATGTGGCACAGTTACCTGGTTTGACACTGAATGTCTCTCTCAGAATAGATCTCTAACAAAGTAGGTGGCAATTTTCTAGAGTTTTCTTCTCTACTCATTTGAGATGCAAAACTACAGTCAGTGACTGATAAAGGCTCATCATACATGATTAGTGAAGAATCCTTTAAGTTCAGAAGTAATGAAAGCATGAAACCCTGTAACTAAGCCTTGTATTTCAAAAGATTTTGTTCTGACCTATAGGTCCAAGACCCGCTCCACCAGCTATAAAGTGAAACAGTGGCGTAACTGGGGAAGTGAAGATCATGCCGCGCAATTACAAAAATAGACCTATCACTGTATGCACCGTGTGCCAACTAAAGGGGAATACAAGTCAACCTGAAAAGCAAAGCATGTAAATAAGAGAAAGGTCAGTATGGGATGCACAACGGCTCAAGAACATAAGTAAACATGGTGATGATAATAAAGGCCTCTTCGCTTCATTGCAACGCTCTAAACTCAGCAACAGCTCTCCAGAAATTCTAGTTTCAGGTGGCTAAATGTTCTTCCTCGGGGCTGGAGAACTACAAAGACTTGCGAAACTCGGAAAGATGCAGATGTGGAGGAAACCAGCCAATCATCCATCTGTCTTGGTAGAGGGGAGGGAGAGAAATGGGTGTTGCGGTGTACGTTATTTATTAAGAGCTTCTTACCCGGGGCAAGACTCATCTGGGAACATCCTGAGCTAGGAAATGTAACTAAAAAGATGTCAAAGCAGCTTTCCTGAGGGATGCAGGTTGACGTGTCTGAAAGTTCCCTGGTGGGAAGAAGAGGTAGAAACACAATCATAAAATGAATAATGTAGAATTACAGGAGAACTAAGTGCCTGGCCAGTTAAGAGCAATTCAGATTTATTCTCACGACCAATATCACCCTGCACACTGGAGATGGGACGTCCTCCAAAAGACATTGTCCATACACAGTCATCCAAGAGAAAAGTTCCACCAAAGAATCCAATTCACTAGCATTGTGCCTATCAATTCATTAATCATGCTCTGTTCATGTGAAGACACATCAGTCTTCTCTTTCCCTCTGGATGTCACAAAGCCAAAATCTTCTGCTGGCTGTGATCTTGCACTGTAGGCCATAAATATTTTTAACAAACTACTGGTTTGGGGTTTTTTCATTATTATTACAGGTGTAGGAATAAATTTTGCTACAGCTGCATTCACCTGCATAAACAAATACTCTCTACTGTCTTCCAAAAGCTCACAACCATAACTTTCAATTTTAGTGCTTTAATTTTTTCAACTTCTGCCATAAAAGTTTGCCTAATTCCCCTATTTCAAGTGTCTCTTCAAGCACTGTAAATCTTGATAGTTCTGCATTGTCAACAGATTTCAAAGTCTGTAGAAAAATGTTTATAGGCATTCTTCATCTATGACTGAAAATGACCAAATTAAAACTCTCCATATCCACATGCTTCGCATAATTTCACTGTCTGTAACCTTGAAATACAGAGTAGTGGCTTAATGTCAGTGGGATAATCTTACTGTCCGGGTCAGCTCATTATCTAAACGGAGTCTTAACCCGTGTCAATTATTTTCTTTAAGCCACTGACAGTGAATTCGGGCAATATTTTGTTTCTTGGCAGCTCAGTCTGAATGTGCACATAGGATACATAACAAAAGATTCTTATTTATAGCTATTATTCTTGATGGCACTATTTTCATTGAAAAACATTTGGTTTAATGTCAATACATAAAACGAGGAACTTTCTTAATATAACAAGCAGGTTGAAATATTGAAAATGCAACAAAGAAATCTTCCTTCAGAGACGTATTCCTTACTCATTCATCGCACTGAGTAGGTTTTACTTTGTTGGTGCTTTGACTAAGCTCAGGTCACAAAACAACATAAGTTTGAATCTTGCAAAACATTTAAAAGTTTTCTTGAACAGAAAGTGAGAGATTCACTGTCTTTTGATTACCTCAGACCAAGGTTACATGTCTCAGTTTTATATAATCATCAATTATCAGACGCAACACATGGAGAGGACAAAATTCTGTCCTGAGCATCAATGGCAAATGATTATCTTTTGAACCATCAGGCTACAGCCTTCAATTCAATTCAAAGTCGACCTTGAAAATTTGAATCCATAATAAGGCCCCTTATTCGTCTAACACTGTGATCCCAAACAGAGCATGAACTGTATGATCTGCTTTATACAGGTGTACAAAGAAGGTGCTCCAGTTCTCTTAACATTGAATTGGATGAGATCCATGAGCTCTTAGGCTAAGATTCTGCATGTAAATTACAGTACTGCATGCTTGAATGTTTATGTCTTGCTTGATTCAGGAAAACATCTTTCACTTGAACACATGCTCAGAATAAACATGTCTCTTACTCCTGCTCAAATTGCAGTCTAGTGTTTCTTACAGAGAAAGAAACTATTCAGTAGCAGTAAAACTGTCTTCAAAAAAATATAATTATGGCACTGAATAAAAAATAAATATCTTTAAATAAATCATATGAAACTTGTTTACCATGATTCTGGAAGTTCATATTTAGAGTTTACTAAACCTCTGACCTATTTAGATAGCACATGTATCTAGTACATTCCCTATAGTGAAATCCAAAAATATTTTACAGTCTTTAAGAATAAAAAATTCAGCCCTACCACAAGTATGTATCCATTTCTGGGATAACCCAGCAGCAATTTTGAAGAGAGTACATAATTTTAAAAAGTAAAGAGAAAAGCTTCCCCGATTGAAATTACAGGAAGGGATCATGCACAAACTGAGAATTGATCTACCCTGAAATCTGGCCAGACTAGTGGGTAACGTCTTCAGTCTTACCAGCAGCTCTGCTCCAACTAATCTACATTTATATGGCCACAGTATGTCTGCCTTACATCAGACCTTAGTTACGATAAACATCTATAGATACCAACCAAAGTTTGCCGGGGTGAAGAAAGGAATAAAAGCTGCAGGAAAATGGAGGGAAGATTGTTAATGGCTTCATAACCAAATCTGGAAATATTGTAAAGGATGTCTTCTGCTCTGGATCAATTCTTGGGCGCAACTTGCAACCACAGTCAAGAAATAAACTTGCCTTATACCAAAAGGTCTATAGAAGTGAAAGAACTCAACTTCTTGGGAAAAATTAGCACAAAACATTGTATAGGTAACACGGCAACTCCTTGTACCTCTCTGAGTTCTCCTAGTATTTATTCAAACTTCTTTTGCTAAAATATTGCAGCGGAGGAAACAATACTTTCTTCTACTCAACTTAGGAAATTCAACAAAATTCAACTTCTGCTACATTGTCTGAATATCATTTGAGAAAATAGCAACTGTTTGCACTGCAGAATGGAAGTGCTGGAACATGCCGATAAACATCAGGTTACTTTAAACCTTTATGATATTATTGTATAAAACAAGATTAACATCACTACAGATCAGCTACAAAAGAAGTTCAGTATTGCAGGGAATGTGTGTTAAACACAATTGTGAAATAACAGTATGATAAAAAGCACCATTAAATGTTAAACAGGAAAACAATTGAAACTTTTTCATAAATGCTTTCTCTCCTTAAAGGAACAATTCAGAAGAAAACTTTAACCCTCATAACTTTCTCTTTTGTAATGAACAGTCAACACAAATCTGTGTGGGAGACTCTTTTGGTCTGTAGCGATGCCTCTACCTTAAGGTAAGTCCAAAAAAGAAAAAGAAGAGAATGGGAATAATTATGGCTCAGATCCAATGCAACTATTTTGGCTGCCTTACTCTGCAGGTCTTTTCAAAGCATATTGTTTTTCTATTGAGTGTATTAGGAACTTATGAGCTTTGTTTTAGTAGGACTGTCATTCTCCTAAATCATTCCTAATCCTAATCCTTCCAGGGTTTGGTGCTTAAAAATTGGATACAACTGCACTTGAGAAAGACTTCTCTGTTACCTATGCTGTAACCTTTCTTATTAATTCACCAGTTTTGAGTCTGGTTTCACGCTTAGGATTGAGGAAGGATCTATCTTTTTACATTAAATAGTGATCTTATAAAGAATGGTGAAAAGTACAACACAAGGTGAAAAATATCAGTTACCATTCAAGAAGTCACCCCTGCCTGCCTTTATTGCCATCACATTTCATTGTAATTTTGGCCAGAGAATGGTAAAAAGATGTGCAAACTATTGTTTTGCTCAGTTTGGCTTGTATGGGGCTGACTTCATTTAGGTTCTTCTTTTTTGTGACAAAGTCATTCATGATTCCAAATTGTTTAAATGAAACTAGCATTTGAGCAAGAGACCTTTCCCCCCTCATTCACAAGTACTGACCCTCTGTGGTGTCTGTGTGGCACTTCTGATCTTGCTTTGACTAAAAAAGAATATTTCTGAATATTGAAGGACTGAAGTCAAAGTGGTTTTAAGATAGCTTGTAGCCATGTGAGTTGGAGAGATATTCACAAGGGATAATCAGTGGGCTAATGTTTCTCCAATGGGTGATTCAGAGCCCTGATAAGTGAAGCTCTGACTCTGATTTGTCCTCTAAGGAATTCTTTCTCTCATGCTCCACTTCTCCAGTGACTGCAGAAGGAATCTAGGGAGATTAGCTTTAGCAAACTAAAACTGGCCTTTGTGAATACTTCCCTTTCCGTGAAGGAAAATATCACCCAAACTATCACTTCTGTTAGTGCTAAAAAAAAAAAAAAGCATTTTAAAGACTCTGAAGTGAATAAAAAAATTTTATACATATGAATCTTCTCTGTTTCTTCTTCCTCTGAGTACTTAAAATATTTGCCCAGCTCTAGTCACACTATTCTAGTCAGGATGGAAAGAACTACATTGTACATAGGACTAGGGAGTAAAATAAAACTGTCACCATGTTTTAATTTATTTACAGAAAGAGGAACTTGAGACAGTATGATTGTTTGTCATCAGGTTTTCATTTGCTGTATGTGAAACGAGCCTTCATATTTCCAGTTGGGTTTCGTTCATCACTGTTGAGTCTCTGTGTGCAGATATGGTATACATCCTATGGGAAGGAGAAAGCACAACAATCATTTTGTTCCTACCAAGCTGACAATTAGGTTCCTGATTACGGGAAGTGATTTTTCCAGATCATTTTGTTCACTGCACAAGCCTAGGAAAGCCAATTTGCATTCAGTATGAGGGACTAGGTGAAACTTCCTTCCTCCTTCGGAGTGATAACATGGAGGTTAAACACAAATCCAGCCTCCAAAGATTCACTGAAGGCTACTTCAGATTTGTCTCCCATTTGCCTAAAACTACAGATGGGTTTTTGATAAACTATAAATTCAGCACCTCAAACACTTACAACATATATAAACTCTGTATGTTCTGCAGATGAGATAAATCTGGGTGTAAGATTACAGAGTAATATAGAATCATAGAATAGTTAGGGTTGGAAGGGACCTCTAAAGGTCATCTAGTCCAATCCCCCTGCTGTGGGCAGGGACATCTTCACCTAAATCAGGTTGCTCAGAGCCCCGTCCAACCTGACCTCGAAGGTTTCCAGGGATGGGGCATCCACTACCTCTCTGGGCAACCTGTGCCAGTGTTTCACCACCCTCAGTGGAAAAAATTTCTTCCTTATGTCCAATCTAAATCTACTCTCTTTCAGTTAAAAACTGTTGCCCCTTGTCCTGTCACTACAGACCCTGGTAAAAAGTCCCTCTCCAGCTTTCTTGTAGGCCCCCTTCAGGTACTGGAAGGCTGCTAGAAGGTTGCCTTGGAGCCTTCTCCTCTCCAGGCTGAACAACCCCAACTCTCTCAGCCTTTCCTCACAGAAGAGGTGTTCCAGCCCCCTGATCATTTTTGTGGCCCTCCTCTGGACCCGCTCCAACAGGTCCATGTCTTTCTTCTGCTGAGGGCTCCAGAGCTGGACGCAGGACTGCAGGTGGGGTCTCAGCAGAGCAGAGTAGAGGGGCAGAATCCCCTCCCTCGACCTGCTGGCCACGCTGCTTTGGATGCAGCCCAGGATACGCTTGGCCTTCTGGGCTGCGAGCGCACATTGCTGGCTCATGTCCAGCTTTTCATCCACCAGGACCCCCAGGTCCTTTTGGGCAGGGCTGCTCTCAATCCCTTCATCCCCCAGCCTGTGTTGATCCCGGGGGTTGCCCTGACCCAGGTGCAGGACCTTGCACTTGGCCTTGTTAAACCTCATGAGGTTCGCACGGGCCCACTTCTCCAGCTTGTCCAGGTCCCTCTGGATGGCATCCCGTCCCTCTGGCGTGTCGACCGCACCACTCAGCTTGGTGTCATCTGCACACTTGCTGAGGGTCTAAGGGAAGCTGTGGAAGCTCGAGTTATTGACTCACTCTCTGAACAAATACATCAAAAAATGCTGGAATTGGTAAGGGAATAATATGAATGATGAAATGGGCCTTCATGCCCCTAATAATTACATACTGAAGCACATATATTCTAGGTTTTTGAAGCAAATTACTTTACTGGAATTCTACAGATTCACAGTCACTTATATGTGGTAGGGCATTTGTGGCCTTTTTATCAGTCTACACTGTCAGATTAACATCTATCGTTATCTCATTGTTGTTCAATCATAGAAGTAAGATACTTGTCTGCATAAGACAGAACTAGAAGCATTTTTCCTCCAAGTGCACAATTAGTGTTTCCAGGAGCTCCACTGGTGGTCAGCACAGATTTTGCCAGAAAGTTCTAAATAGAAAAGAGGCCTTTTTATGAGACCTTATTATGCTTTGATTTGTTTGTTTTGGGGTTTTTTGGTGTGAGTGGTACCTACAAGGTTATTAAGGAACTATTGTCTCTCCCTGCTAATTCTGTGGCCGAAGGGCATAGTATTAACAGGTTAATTACATAAGGAATTAACAGAATTCTCTCCCGTTTACTTCACTGGCAATGGAGGTCATCAACACCTTCTGGACGTGACCCACATGATGACATATCAATGGAGTTGCAGCTGGATCTAAAAGTAAGAACCATCTCCTTGCTTCTCTTTTTACACCTAGAGTCACTTTACTAATTTCCATGGCAAGAAAGACCCTGAAGAGGGTCAAACACAAGAAATAAGATTCAAAGAGTTGTGACACTTGGTAGATCTTATTTTGGTACATTTTTGGAACATCGTGTACTTAAAGATATCCTACTTCTCAAAGAAGAAATTACCTTGATTTCCTCAAAGAGATCTTCTGCAGTGCCTTCAGTCTACCTGACCGGCAACAGGCAAACTTACAATCAATGACCTGGTAAATAATTGGGTTGTACATGGCTGCTGACTTTGCAAGCAAAGTTGGTACCACTGAAAATTGAATGGGAACTGAATCCGGCTGTCCAAAGGCTGACCACACAGAGACCACAGCGTAAGGGATCCAGGCAATGAGGAACCCTGCACAGATCAACATTGCCACCTTGTGAGAGGAAAAGAGAAAAGAGAGAAAGATGTTAATCTAGCAGAGATAGACAGCACAACACAGAGCTAGGCAGAATGCAAGGGAACATGCAACAGAATGGAAAAGAAAAATGATAACTCGCTTCCGATAAATTTATAATATGAACAAAAGTTGTCATGCATTTCTCTTCTTTTTATCTAGCTCTTGTTTTCCTGTCACCTGACACAGAGCAGTTAATGAGTCTGTTATTACAGACCTTTAAAAATCCTATAAAGTCAGGCTAAACATGAGGAAACTAAATGATTTTTCAGAAAATAATAAATCTCTGACATCAAATTTAAATTATTTAAGGAGGAGAGTCCATTAAAAACATAGATTCTCATTTTTAGGATAATATATAACACAGAACTGTGACAGTTTTTGAAAATCTTAGCAAGATCTTTGAAATGAATGCAGGTTAAACTGGAACCATTTCCTATAGCTTTTTTCTTTGTTGTCTGGGATTTTTTTCTTGCTTATTTGCAGAGCCCCTCACTTCTATAGCTTCTTCCAGTCAAATATTCCTCAGCTTGTCAGAAAGAAACCCAGTCTCTTTTCCATTCCAGGATGAAAGAAGCATGCACTGGGGGGGTGGGGGGGAATTAAGTGCAAGTCTTCCAGATTCTGGGTCCTTTGAAATCAGATTCCAAAGTTCATAACATCTAAGTCTTTGAAGAAGTTTCCAGGACTAAAGTAGGTCCTGATGGTATGTGGGAGTGGGGGACCCCGAGTATCTCTGTAGGTGAGTTTGTTTAGGAGGGTGTATTCCCATCTATATCTACTATAGTTCCTTCTGTATTACCCAGTAACAGTCACCAAGGCAAAAACAAAGGAAATTGGGAAAAGAAGAAAAGAGAGTTTGCAACACTCTGATCTAATGCAGGGCTTCTACACCTCTTGTAGGGTGTGCTGATGTCCCACAGAGAAAGTGTCAAAACCCAGTGAGACCAACAACCTGCCACGAGGATGGCCATGGGTAGCAGGAGGAAGGAGAAGAGTTTTGCCTGCCTGCACCCAGGAGGGGGTCTATGGCCTATCTTCCACTGCAAAAATGCCAATCATTTGAATCCCTTTCAAGACAAATATGGAACAAGTAAGCATAAAGCCATTCAATAAGGCATGAGCTGTCAAGTCTCTGGGTATACCCACTCCAGCAGATAAAAAATGACTGTATTTACCTGCGTAAGCCGGAATTGAAACTGTTGGGAATTTAATTGAAAGTAAGAATGCTAGTACAATGTCTAGTTTTCTTTCTCCTAACCCATAGCATGGATTTTGTACTCCATTAGAATCTGTAGATACTTTAAAAAGCAAATTTCTACCAAACATTTAGGTAAATGAGAAAAGGACTTCCTTATAACAGGAAGAAAAGTAGCCATAGGAATGTTTAGTATAAATATTAAAGAAAAATTGTTCGGGGCCAAAATCTGTGATTTATATACTTTACCTGAACCAGCCTGTCTGCACTCAGTCACAGCCTGATATAGCTTCAAATGACATCATACAATAATACATCCTGAAGAACATATGCCATTATACTGCTGCCATTGACAGACTATTACTGCATCCAGACTAATAGTAGTACATGTGCACTCATTTGGAATAAGGCAATTAGCAGGATTACAACAAAAAATCATCAGAAAGCACAAGGTTTGGATATTGCATAATCTTTCACAGAGCCTTTGGCTCCACATCTTGATGGTAATATTATTTTCAGGGAAACTTCATTCTTTTATGCTTTTTTTTGTTGTCTGTCACTGAAGAAACAGTGCATGTGAGCCAAGGATCTCAAACACAGCCTGTTTGTTATAAACTGTGCTGTGGAGTTAAATGGGTTATGATGGAGACTCATTTTCCATATTTATAGATACCCCAACATTATGGTCTCCACTGTGGATCCAAGGCAGAAGGGACAATTACTATTGTTTCGACAGATCATACTGAAGTTTTACATGATCCCTCCAATATGGCAAAAATAAATCTGCCACCTCAAATCAAAAGTTTCCATTGTTCTTCGAAGGAAAGGCGTTGAATAACCACAAAATAGTACCATATTGAAGCATCCCTTTTTAAAGGCAAGTACAGTTTTACCAGCCGTATTGGCAGCACTGACCATACAGGCAGCTAGCTGAGATTCACCCATATGTTTAGACATAATGTCACTTGTTGCTGTGTATTTTATAACTTTCTGTTCAACTCCCCAAAAATGTAATAAAATTTGATCAGCCAAGCAAAAGATGCTGCTTGTCTCCCTCTTGGCATGGCTTACAGAGGCTGGTGAATCTTCTACAACCAAGAAATCTGGTTTTGTTCAGTACGAGTTTTTATTTTGAGAGATTTCCTGGCACAATAACCAGTATCAGCAAGGATCATGGCTGTCACCATTGCCAAATAGAAAATAGATTCAATCAGAAAGGGAAAATAGGATATGGTCTGAGATGGCGAATTAATTTTATCACTTGAGTGCATTTTTATCAGCAGCTCATGGCTGAACCTAAATGATAAATTATTTGCATAAAAACAATTGCAATATCACAAGAGTGACTTTGGTTTATATCTTCATTAACAGAGGAACGTAAGCTGTCTGAAAGTTTTATTTCCCCGCTACAATAATCTGCTTTTTATCTGTTTTTCTGTTAGAATTCCTGTGCACCTCAAACACCTTAAAATAATTCTTTACAACTGTCTCTGAAAGCAAAGGGAGCTTTATGATGGGGAACAGGGCCACAGGGAGGTGATATGACTTGTGTAAGGTCACACAGAAAGGCTGTGGCAGAGCTTCAGAGTGAATCACGATCTCAGGAACTGGAGTGCCCTAATCACAAAATTATGTTTCAACTCCTGTCTTTTCCCATCTTGACAGTAACGGAGGAGAAAGCTAGAAGAACCACCTTCAGAGCATCATCCTATCACTCAGCATAGGACAGTACGTGGTTGAAGTTCTCCAAGCCTGGTTTTACGACCCAACAAAGCAAACTGAGTTAAATCTTCCTACTTACCTTGGTCAGCTTTATTTCAAGCATGTGGCTGTTCTGAATCCTTGTATCATAGTGAGCAACCTCTTTGGTGGATGATTTGACTTTTAAAATGATTTTGACATAGGAAAACACAATCACCGCAGTTGGGAAGATGAGACAAAAGAAAAGAATACTCAGAATAAAAGCCTGTCCAGCCACCGAAGCCTGCGCCAACCACCAGTCCAGAGTGCAGGAGGTCCCAAATGGCTCAGGGGCATAGCTCCCCACACCAGCAAAAGGCACCGTAGCCCAGAATGTAGCATAGGCCCAGATTATTGCCAGACAGATAAACGCATGATGTCTCTTAAGCCAGGTACCTGGAAGATAATTCAAGAGTTACAAGTTCAGGTCCATATGCATTTGGCACAATTGAACATGTCATTCTACACGTGCAGTAAGAGTTTGCTTGGCTGTTTGACAACAACTCTGTAGGGTTCATCTCGCCCCTTTCCAGGTATCGATAGTGACCCCTGCGCTAGCCACCCCAGCTCACATTGTACCTCATGAAGAGAAATGCACACTCATATGGACGGCTCCACCTGACTTTTTTTCAGATCTTTATTTTAAGTTGTGATGATTTGCAACCTAGAAGAGTCCGTACAAAAGCAATCCAAACAACTAGCTCAGCAACAATCATGGGAATCTTGACTAATAATTTTTAAAATTGCTTTGTGGTCTGTAAAGGCGTATTCATAGTGTGTGGTCAGATGAGATGGAGGTTCAACCCACGTGAAGGACTAAGTGTTTAGTTCAGCCTTTCATTATTCAGTATGAAGGCTCACTAGCTGCAACTGTATAATGTAACTTATGTTATTTCCTATTCCTCCTGTCATGTATTAACTGGCTAAAGTTTGATCTCAGGACACTTCTCAACATAAATTATTAACCCAAGTGACTGAAAGACAAGGCTTTACAGAGGAAATAACATATCCAAGATTTATTTTTACCTTGTCATTTTTTTCCAGTACAGTAAATCACCATGTGCATACTGTCAGAAGTATTCGTAATAGGTGTTTTCATGTATCCTTGCCCATTTTTTTTATTAAATGTCAGGCCTGAAGTTGTGGAGTGGAATATTGTCTCTCTGCCCATCTTGCATACAACTCTAATTCATCTAGAAAAAGCTTCAGTTTACAAACTTTCCATCATCACCTATGTTCAACATGTTGGATTCAGATAGAACTAACAAGTTAAAACCTATGATTTATGCAGAAACTCAGACTATGGTATTATAACAGCTCCTTCCACCTCAGAAGCTCTAATCTCTGTCTTCACTCCCCATCCACTGGCATTGAGGAGCTTTCTTCAGGGTTTGAGAATGACTTAAAACAAAACCAAAGCAAAGAAGCAACTGTAATTTGGAGGTGACCAGTGCCCCTTCCCCAGCTGATTTTACGTTTCCAGATCACTGGAAGGAAAATGAACACTGACTGACAAATGATGTATTCGAGCACAATGGCTGAGAGACAGAAAGGTGGTTTGTTGTGTTCAGGTGTGGGAAAAAAAGCAACAATAGCATGAGTACTAAAAGAGTGACATTATTTTCACAGCTATTGTCAAATCATAACAACCTAAAAATAAACAAAAAAAAAAACCCAAACCAAAAAAAACATTGCTGCTTTCAGAGCAAAATGAAGGTGTAGGTATATAGTCAGGTGCTCCAGGTTCCTGATGACCGATTTAGGCCTTATACAGAAAATGGCTAAGTTAACCACCTAGACTGACCATGCTAAATATGTTCATTGCTCTCCGTCATTTTTTTTATGGACAGCCATGATCAGAGAGCCCTTGAGAAAACAAGTTTTGAAGTGTTCTGTCTCTCTTAAACTAAGATGTCATACTAAAAAACAGAGCTCACGGCATGAAGGCAGCCGGCCATGAAATATTTACTTCAGCTCACCAAGTCTGTGAAAACTTGTCTATGATTTGGGTTGCCACTGAACTATTTTGATAAGACTTTTACAGAAAGAACTGAAATCCTGCTTAACGTGAATGGTGTATTTAAAACTCAGCTAAGGAGACCTTCCTTGCTTTCACTTTTAAGGAAAAAGTATGGACATGCCAGGATCTATGACAGGAGTTTTTAGCGCAGTACGACAGCCTTTAACTGACAGCACACTCAGCTATGGGACAGACTGGCTTACTTACACTTCCCAGCTGCAAACATTTCTTATAATTCAACATTACATGATTGATATTATATGTCTTTATAGTGAAATCTGTTATATGTCCCTCAAGTCACATGGGCAAGGTGTATCTTATATGTAAAGTCATCAAGAGTATTCCCTGTATTCTGTTGGGGAGTTAGTCCCTTCCAATGCAAGAAAAACACCCTTTCAAAACTGTGACAACACCTTTTAACTGGAAAAAAAGAAGCATATAATACATCATATTCAAGAGATATAAGATATTGATGGATATGGTGATAACAGCTTTCATTGCTAAATTCATTTCATCCTCTCAGGTTCCATCTCCATATTAGAGAGATGGTATCACATTATGACGTATTGCACATCCAAATCTTTTAGATGTTTTAAATAGCTTGTCACGTATCTTAAAGGAATTTAGGCATTTAATACAGAATACTTTTGTGTGTTGGTCCATAAGACCCTGCAATATGTTCACTACTTAATGTTAATAGGCCTTAATAGACACAAAGTGATTTATCTATGAGCGATTACTAAAACTCATGGCTTAAGCAGACAGCAGAGAGACAACAGCGAAGGTGATATGTCCAGCAATACAAATTTAGCTGGGATTACTTGGACCATGCAAATATGTTTCTCTTATCTGTGTATTCCCCTCTATATTTAACAAAAGCATTCTGAAGAGCTTAACTATGATTTCAGTCTAGAAAACTATATCATTTAATATAGTTTTTCTATAGTCACTTAATACAGTTTTCTTTCCTACCGTAAGACAAGTGGCAGATTTTTAGGTATCTATCCAGGCTGACAGCTGTCATGGTAATAAGGCTTCCACAGCCAAAGAAGAAACCAGCCCATCCATACCAGCGGCAGCCCCTCCATCCAAACACCCAGCGGTGAGAAAAGAAGGAAATGATACTAAAGGGTTTTCCTGCAACTTCAAAAGGAGAAAAGAATGTCAGCTGACTGATAAAATCCATCGCTGATAAAACCATCCTCTTTCAGAAGAGCAAACCCTCCCCTTTGCCCAAAGCTAATACCAGTAAAAATGCTCTGCAACGTGGACAGAGGGCTTCAGGCACAACAGATGTGATGACTTGCGTGCCCTCCATCCACAGGACAAAGCCTAAGACAGCTGTAGCTAGATCCCATAGCATCTGTGCTGTGGTAGGATGAGCCAAGCCTGCAGAATGGCTGGAAACAGCTGCTTTACTGCAGATGACATGAACCAGAGGTAAACCCATGCTCTGGTACTGAGCATGTGCAGGCTTTTCCCATTGTGAAAACTTCAGAGTATGTGTTAAGTCCACATGCAAACGCATGCCAGTATGTAAACAGTACGGGTGATGGGTGAGTCTGGGTTTGAAACAGGCACAGGTCTAGTTAGGCTACATCCCTATAATCAATTGAGTGTCTTCAAACACAGGATAAAGAAATTTGCCTTCAAAGAGGACTTCTGCAAACCTATCAAGGCCCAACAGTAGGATGCATACTGTAGTAAAGTGTGAGGTTAGAAAGGAAGATGGTGCTATGGTCGCAGCATGGATTTGAGCTGAAGAAGTGGTTTCAGCTCCTGTCCATATCACACTCTTCCTTGGTGACTCTCAGCCACAGGTATTAAAGAGTTTTAAACATCCCCAAACAGAAGGGAAATACCTAACTATTTTGGAGACTCTGTCCTAGCGGCACCTTAGCTCATTTCTCCATTTGTAAAAGTGGGTGGTGCATTATGGAAGAAGTGAAGTTAGGTCGTATGTTGTTCTGTTCTCACCTTAAAACAGATTAACATTATTCATATTCTTTGTAAGTATCATGAAAATGAGAAAGTTTGGAAATTGTAATTTTCTAGTTGGAAATCTCCACTTCCTGATTTTGGGGTTTTTTTTGTCTCAAACTGGACAAACAAAAAAATCAACTTTAATGGAACAGAAAACTCAAAAATTTACAATCTAGGAACATCAGCATGTTTTCCTAATCCTTCATTTCTACTTACCAGACTGACCTGAAATGCTCCAAGGCCTGAACAGTTCTACTGCAACATTCAAACAACATTAAATATTGAATTCCACCTTCCTGTGACAGTATTCCTTCCTGCACAGGCGTTGCCAGAGCACCTCAAGGAGTTGAAAGCATCTCAGCTGCCCTGGGCTAGTTTCCCTGGCTGACCCACACTGTCTGTAATATCATGGCAGCTCAGTGAACTGGCTAAAGAAGGCAAAAATGGTCTTGCAAAGTGTAATTCCCACAAGGTAACCTATTCACAGAAGTCAAGTCAAAAGTCTTTATTTTGTTGAAGTGATCTGTAGAAAAATATTTTGGATTGTTCCCAAAAATATTCTATTTCAGATCAAACTGATGCAAATCTAAACATTCCATTTTAATTCTCAACCGAAAACTAAAATATTTCTACTAAAACAAAATCTTGCAGAAAATGGCCTTTGCTCCATTTTCTATGGCAAAAGCATCATGATTGAAAACCCTTCAAAATGAGACTTATTTTTAAACACGGTATTTTGGGATTCTTTTCCTTTAGCCTAAGCTTGTAAGGAAAATTCTGCCTGAGCCTGAAGGTTGTGCTCAGGTCAATATATTATGTGCTTTTCTCTAAGCATAATAAATGTACTTTAATTGTTCAAGCAGAAGCTGACCCCAGTGATTAAGGTTTCAAGGAAAACATGAAATATGGCAAGGTCTGGGATATATGCTGAGTCAGCAACTTTACTCATGTAAATCATTACCACCTCTAAAGGCCAAAACATTTATTTGCACAAAATGAATTTTCTCTTCAGCGGCACAGGACTCGGAGCATGGTATCAGTGCAAAATAAGCTTGATGCAGTTTTGAACAAGTGGCTGGTGCCACCCTGTGGAAATCTGCAGGAAGCCATTGCAGAACCCCTTTCTTGAAAAAGGTGCCAAGGCAAGTGCGTGAAATATGAAGATTTTGGGAAAAGTCCCATCTTCACTCCAGTCGGTCCAGCAGACAGAACACATCACATTTCTCGAGTCAACATCTTCCATTAACAAAAAAAAAAAAAAAGGAAAGAGAAGGGAGAAAAAGCATGCATGGCTGTGCCAATCACAATTATTTTTAATTACAAAACTGAAACACACAGATAGATTGAGAACCTCATGGAAGACAAGGTGACCAAGTGGTATGTTGGTGACAGACCTAGCAGAGAAACTAGCATCCCTCGTGCTAAGAAGGCTCCTAAACACACTGTAGATTGTATGGTTGGGACATACAGCTTATATGGTTAGGAGTTATCTGTTTACATCCCAAATATATAGCTACGGAAATTCTCCTGAAACACTCTGTCTCACTGGAGTGACTCTCATTGGAGTCAGGTATGAGCCTTATAAAATAAGACAGACTCTTAGGACACAAAGGAGATGGGAGCATCACAGAAGAGGCAAACACTGGTCTTTTTTTTTTTTTCTTCACTTCTAAGTGCTGCAAGATGGAAATAGTGTCTCCCTAGCAGATATGCCAAAGAAATCATTGGGATTTCTTTGTGTGGTAGCAGAGCAGGGATATTTATGTGAATTCCTTTCTTCTGCTGAATTCCTAAGTATCTCCTTCACAAAACCATGTTTACTGATCACCAAGAGGCACCAAAATTACTGGAAGTTGAGGGAGTGAGCAGCTCCTTGGCCGTGTGCAGTGAGGACACAATATGAGCTCCAGTTTTGGGAGGATGGGAACCATCATTTTATGTTGTTCAGTGCTATTTTAGGCATTTGGATGAAGGCAAAAGCATTTGGCAGAGACAACAGCAGGAAAAGGGTGCACGGGAGCTGGGGGCAGGGGTCCTGGTGTATGCAACCCGCAGGGGACAGATGATTTTGGGAGCATGGGAACATACTCTCATTTATATTACACTGGGGAGATCCCATGGTCAGCTGGGTCACATCAGGCCTTTATACCCACTGGATTGTCTGACATCCAAAATATCCTTTTCTAAAGGACATCCAGTCCTCCCCCTCCATTTGCATGTAGCCGTAAACAGCTGAATGAGACTCATGTCAAGAGCCAAAGGAATGAGCTCCAAAGGCTTTTGACTCTGCAACTTCGTGTAAAACTTTCCAAAGCTCCCTCCTCTCATGCCAGGGCATCCAGGCTGTGGGGCTGAAATAAAAATCCCTCCAGTTGGCTGATGTTGCTCTTACTCTATATGTTGACACAAATGCCTGTTTTCCTGACCCAGAGACAAAAGAGGACGGTCACTAGAGAGAAAATTATTACCTTTGATAGGCTGATGGCCACTGGCATTTTCCAATTCTTTCCCCTCGTGCCCCTCCCTAGGCATATTTGGCTAAATATGTACTTTTGAGGTACCTGGATCCCTCCTGTTGCACCCTACAGCAAGAAACTATAATTTTCTTCAACCGTAATACTGAGCTATTTTGTGGTTCTTGTGCCAGGATGCGCATGGGAGCTGTCTTTGAAGGCCTGCCCAGTGCTGGGGTGAACAGGAGTTTTGCCTGATTGATAAATCCAACCCTATTTTTTCCCCTGTACTTTTCATTTCTTTCCATCAAGTTATTCAGGAATGTTGTTTTCTATCCTTCTCTCTTAGTTATACGCAAATAATAGAGCAAAAGGCATTTGGGGCTCCCCATGACTTCCAGAGGATTGTCTCTTGCTGCTGCCAGAAAGAATGGTGGGATAGTAAAAATGAGTGAAAATAAAACATGAAATTACCTGAAATGCCCAGATCACACACTGCTAAATTAACAGTCATTATCTCAGCAGGTCTCAACTTCTTTTTTCGCTTTGAGGACATAAAAATAACATACCCATTTCCCAGAGTTGAAAGAATCCCTATAAAAATTTAAAAAAGAAAAACAATCAGATTAGAATTGTCCTCAAAAACAGCAATATCCCGTCTTCCTTGTGAAATTCTCTGATATTTTCAGCCTGAACCTGTGGTCCCAAGGCTAGACATTTTACTCTGAAACATGATCATCTCATCCTCATTATGCCCCTCATAGAGACATCTACTGCAGACATCTCCCTCCCACAACAAATGCTATTTTCCCCTCTGCAGCAGGGCATTGCCTGCACCACCTGAGCCTGCACAACTATCATTTGAATGCACGTAATAGAAATCCCGTAATTCCTCTGTTCTGATCAACCCCGTTTGTCTCACAAACCTTTATGCAACCACAAGAATGAAATTCAGCTGTCTGTAATCACAAGGACCCCAATCTCTGACCAACATTAATTTTATTAAATACTATAATCAGAGGTGGAGGGATAAATTTCTAAAATAATGTAAATTAAGAAATTAATATCACGTGTTAAATTTTACAATAAAAATTGGTTTCTATCATAAGAAAGAAAAATGATAAAATAGATCTGATTTTAACTTCCAGCTGGAATTCAGTGCATGGGGAGGGATTCTGTTCGTGTTGGCCAACATCTTTTTTGCCATATCACCACCCAAGGGCCCGCAGGGACCAACGCTGCAGCTGTGGAGCTAATCACACTGGTATCAAAAATTGCTGGGTTTTCAGTTCCCTTAAAGAAAGCTGTTTCTTCACAAACTCATGTTTGAAAGAGTTTGAGCCCGGAGTGATTGTTTTGCAGTGGAAATGCAGGACAGCACACAACATCCCTTTCAGGAAGCAAGAGTCACCCCCGAAGGCAAACACCCCGAAGGGACCATGGCCCATGGAGGCCTCGTGCCGGAGCAGAGGAGACAAGTAAGAAGGAGGGAGAGGAGACAAGTAAGAAGAGTGAAGAGCAAAGAGTGGCAGAGACCCCAACCTCCTGAACTGCCGTTGCCTCACCAAAGGGACCTACAATGGCAATGAGGGAGAAGATGTTGGAGTGAAGTTCAGCCTGGGAAAGGGGGAGGAAAGGTGTTTTCCTTAAGTATTTGATGTTTGTCATCTTTGTTTCTCACTATCCAAATCAGTAACCGTTTTCAGTGAAGTTAAATTCCCCACGATCAGTCTGTTTTGCCCACAACAGTAACTGCCGAGTGATCTCCCTGTCTTTACCTCCACCCTGTCTTTATCTCCACTGCTTTTGCTCTTCCTATTTCCTCCCCGTCCCACTGCAGGGGCTGTAAGCAAGCAGCTGCCCTGGGTGCTTGGCAGCTGGCCGAGGCCAACCCTCCACACTAGCATAAAAAAGTTGTAAATAACCCCACTTTCCTCTGTCGTGAGGCAGAAAAGTCACTCTTCATGGTGCCTTCCTACACATGGCTCTGGTGGTGCAAACTCAGCCGTATTCTATGTTTCACAAAGACCCCAGCAGCCTCCCATCCACCCAGCAATGCCACCCTCTCCAAATATTGTACCTTTGAACAACACATAATTTCCATCAGTCTGCTGGGAGGCCAGGCCTCAGGAATTAAACCTCAGGAATTAAATGGGCATTTCCTCTGGCCCATCAGTGGAATTATGCTCTTGCAAGGGTGCCATGTCCTCACAGAACCAAGAAACCCAACCTGGGGACATCCATGAGGCAGAGAGAAAAACGGTTCCCAGAGGCTAAAACCAGACTATTTCTCAAGAAATATGAGTAACTGTGGAACCAAAAGTTTACCAAACTCAGGAGAAAAATACTTTGATTTTGAATTTTTCAGTAATAAATGCAACACTTGTCTAATTGGAAACACTGCTTTTTTTTTATACTGACAGTATTGCTTTCTATATTATTTTCAAAAATAAACAGGACAGAAGCTGGCTTATTATTTAATATTAGGTGTTCTCAGCAAATTTGATTTATTCTCGGTGAATTCTTATGGCTCTGAAAATTTAATATGAATTGTAAGTAGATACAGGTATTCATTTGAATTATTTTCTTCCTTGCAGATAAGTGAATGCATCTCAGTATTGCTGAGCATTTTTCATATATCTTAATCCTTTTCTCTCTTAATGCCATTTTCTCTCTAGTGATATTTAGGATATCTAGTGTGCCAGCACTTACTTTGAAATACCTTTCAAATGCACCTGACATTTTCCCAAATCTTTTTCAACTGACTGGTAGCCCAGAGATGTCTTCATCAGACAAGTCTCTGAAGCAACTGCTCATTATTAATAGCAATGTTCCAGAGAGCCCCAACCCACTGACCTCCTAATCCTACAGCTGGAAGGGGTCCAGTGATAATTTAAGTTGCCTTTTGTCTATACCTGTAACTGACAATTGCTTATCTGAATTCTTTTTTAACTCCTTGGTGATAGAAACTTTATAATCTCCCTAGATGTGCCATCTAATGCTTCATTTTTCCTACTATTAAAAAGATTTTCCTAAGAGCTAGACAAAGTCCTTGCTGGTGCAGGCTGCCAGCTCTGGTAGGTGCTGGCAGGCTGTGTGCCTGGGCAGAGCCCAGGGTTGGAAACAGAGGGAAAAAGACTCTTCAGATGTTAAAAAAAGGCTCTTTTCCAGGAGCAAACAGTTCAGGGCACAACGGTCCACGGCGCCGTAACACTGTTACATAAATACACACAAAGAGCCAAGGATGCGAAAACTAAAAAAGTGCCACCTACAGAGAAAGAGCCAACCTGCAGCGAAAGGTGAAAGTGTATAAAAGAAGAAATCTGAACAATTAAGATTCCTTTTCTCCAATGTGACAGCAGTGCTAAACCATCAGAGAAAAAAAAAAAAAAAGAGAAGATAGTTCAGGATTTTGTTTTCAATTAAGCTGTTTCATAACACGCTGAGGAAGCGTGCAACAACCGTTTGCAAATCAATAGTTACTTGCCACGGGCTTTCAAAGGAGCTGACAGCCAGCAGGTCTCTGCTGGGTAGTTAGGCACCCTACCCGGCCGTACAGTAAATCAATCGAGTCAGTGATGAAAAAGCTAGCGGGGGAAGTGACAAGTGAAAGAATTGGATTCTTATAACCACGTGTACCGTTTGATTTTTTTTTTCCAGACAATTTAAAAAATACACGTGGAAATGAACTGGTTAGGACAAAAGATCACACATTCGCAGAGAATTTATCACAGATTGGTCAAGACCCCTGATTTTCTTTAAAGACAAAAAAATGTATTTTTATATTTTCAAACTGCAATACTTCAGTTGTACAACCAGCCTGACCCTAAAAGCTCTGCCGAGTTTCCTAATAGGATCCCAGCCTTGTTCGCTCACTGTGCAGCTTCTTCCCCTGTTTGAAATAAATTTTAAACTCACTTGTACCTTACGTGCCTCAAGCACAAAAAGATGCCCAACAGCAATCCCCCCCTCCTGGCTTCCCACCTTTCCACAGCTAGCCCCTCACCCTGCTATCAGGATGTCCACACAGGACACCCTCAAGAAGGGCCACCATTTCTTGGAAGGGATCTGCAAAGGAATAGGGGGGACAGTTCAGTGGCAGAAGGTGACAATGGGCAGGTTCGGCCTGAACCACAAGTTACAATAACAAACCATAGACGTTCCCTGGCTGGGTACGGGAGCTGAATGCCCCAGCTCGGTTTTCCATCTTCTGCAGATTACAGAGTTCACAAAGTAAATCTGCAATACTGCAGACTTGCCACAAGACACAACTATGCCCGAGAGCTATTTAAGCACATAGTTTTTGCATACTGTTTTGGATACTCGGGAGCTGTGATTAACTATAAAGCTGCCAATTAAAGCAAATTTAGAGCCTTAGCAAGCCTTTCGTGTGGAATTTGATGTCAGCGCATGATTTCACAGAGCTAGGCTTCCTTCTCTGCCACCTTAAGATCCACTATCTACCACCAAAAATCTTGGCACGGCAGTGCTTCTTGTCCCAGCAGAAATGTGGATGCTTTGAACTGTCAGAAATCAGCTTAGTGGAAAAGGAAATTTAGGATTATTTTTGTTTGGAGAAAGTAAAAAAAATTACTCAAGAGATTTACCTGCGAACAACGAAGATTAATTTCCTTCTAACTTCTCATATTTTTGCAGGCCCGAGATATTATTAAAATGTTGCTATCCACCTAAATATGAATGGGTAATAAAATCCGGATCTGCACATCAACAGGAGCTAAAGGTGGCATCCCCAAGGCGCTAAGCCATCTTGTAAGGTACAACTTACATGAGAAGCATTAGCCCAAGCAAAGCCTTCTTTTTTTTTTGGTAAGAAAAATGTGTTTGAAGACTGCTTTACCCCATCTATTCACAAGCACAGAAGAAGACCTGACATTGCTCCTTCCACCAGTTTTGTTTAATTCCCTCTCTTAGTGGCTGAGCTCTGAGGTATAATTCTGTTTTACTGGTAAAAAGCATAACGCTCTCCTTCTTCACACAAACCCCTATACAAGGGGGGGTTTCTGTACTTCTCTTGGCCGCTGGAAAATTAATATCCATTACTGTATTATACACAGTGTCTAAACCACTGCTGTGCTGGTCTAGAAAATACTAAATTAGTTGCCGTTGCTGAAATGGCTGAGGGCACGACTGATCAGCAGCTAAGCAATGACTGCTAAAAATCATTGCAATGATTGCTAAAAGGAATTAAAAATATCTGTGCAGGATACCAGTGGTATCTTTTGCTACAGATGCAAGTCCAAGGAAGATGCAAATCTAGCATTTACATGCGCATGCGAAAAGCATACTTGGCTCTAATGAAAGCTGCTACTGGAGTGTGTAATGACCGTAAGGGTAAAGTAACTAACCAAGTAAAACGCCACGCAAAAAAACCACATGAAAAAATAAGTTAAACCCAGAGCAAAATGTAGGATATGATGTCTAGACCTACACGTGTGTACAGCAGAGCTATGGCTTGAACTTTCCTGGCTTGGGCCATGGGGTGCAATGAGTCCACCACAGGCTGTTTGGTGTCCGGTCCACAACACTGGGAAGGTGGGAATCTTACTGATAAGTCCAATATCAAAATGATTATCAGCCCTTTTTAAACTATAATTTCAGTCTCCTCACACTGCTCATGTAAAACTGTGCCTTCATGGTTAGCTTTTGGTTTTTCACTGGAAATCTGTGATTTCTGTTCCTTGCCTTAATTTGCTTTTATCTATGTTTTCCAAGATGTTTCACACCTGGCAGGGGTATTTCTTTGGAACTAGATAAATCTACACTAAATACAGCCAATATAACAAGGCAACACAGTGTACATTGGAAGGATTCATTTCAGCTACTCAGACATATTTCCAGGGGTTAAATTTAAATTTGCTTAACCGAGTGAAAAAAGACCCGAGGGGGGGTTGTTTTGGACAATTCAATGAAGACATCTGTCCGCATAGCAGCAGAAAAAAATATATATGTGAAAAGCTGGGTTACATACAAAATGGTGCATGAATACCGAGAACAGCACAGCGATACAGCTTCACCTGCCATCTCTGCTGCTCTGGATTCCTTTTTTGATAAAGACATAAGCAAAAGACAGATGAGAAATAAGCATTATTCAAGCCTTTGTGAGACCTCCACTGCAGAAAAGATTAGATTACTTAGATCAGTCGGGGGAAAGGCAGTAAGAGAGAGTATGAAGGAGGGATGCAAAATAGTGAATGAGAAACATGAAGGTAGGACTGAGAGATCTTTATATTTTGTGCAGACCTGATAGAAAAAGAGAATGACTCAAAACTAAAATAAATGCCGAGGAATACGCTATATATCCTGTATTCAGCCTGGTGTTCAGCCATCTGACACCTGGAGTCCAGTTTGGTGTAGCACAGTGATACACCCTTGGCTCAGCTTTACCGAGAAAATAGCTGCTGAGCTGTGAGAAACTGCATAAACTGAAGCCATAAAACATAAGGAAACCTAAACCACAGAAAGAAGTGTAAGTGTTGAGGCAACAGTTAGAAGCTCAAGATCTTGAGAGGAAAAATATTGACACAAAGAGATAAAACCTTGTCCCCATCCCCAAAGCAAAGATGGTAAATCAAGAACAAGGACCAGTTTATTCCTAGAAGCAACGGAGACCAGTATTTCCCAGGTGAATGACAACTCCTTGGCATATGAATACTTAATGTAGAAACCAGTCGCAGCTATCATCTGTGTGCACTAACCAATAAATAATTGCATTTATTCTGCTTGCAAAGTCACTTTGCACACGGTAAAAGACTCCAAAACAAAAGGGAGGGGAGGGTGTTAGGCAGAAAATACTGTTCAATATAATATGTAACAGAGGACAGCTGATGCTAGGAGCTGAGCAAGACGCAAATGAGCACGTCTGGGGATGTTCTCTTTGCTGCGTAGGCACATGAGAGGGGCTTTGAAAACAGGCCATAAAACCCACATGGCATAAGGGCAAAAGCCAGTTCTGGTCGAGAATTATTAAATTGCAAGCTAGTAACCTATCAGTAGAAAAAATTTGAGTATTTCTTCACTTTTTGCTGGAAGTTCTACTGCTAGTCACTTTTGGCTACCTGGAGTAGCATTGTCTGTTAACACTAACTGTCGACACCCTATTTCTAACACATTCTCTCCTCTCCCTCCTAGATTTTTCTTTCTAGTATGAAGAAATATGTAATTACACATCTAATGCACAGCAGCTTCTGCCTTCTTTGTGAGTGCCTGCAAGGATGCAGTGACATAGTCATATTTCAAAGACGAATTAAAAAATCATTACCAATTACTGTCAAATAAAACCCAGCTATGATGTCAGCTTCTCTAGAAAGTCTTGATGCAAAGGGGTCTTCCTTCTGGAGATAGTGTGGGAGGTATTCTTCCTGGGAGGAGGTGTTGTGATCTGATGCCATCCCATTCATGTCCAGTTCAGTGTCTGAAAAACAAAAGAACAGAGTTTGCAATAGATGATGTCTGCCACCAGAAAATGCAAAGATATTTTTGTTCATACACAAGATGCATCCTCCTGTCTTCATTTCTGCTCTGCCACATCTCAGGGCATTTCAGGATCCAATTCAAAATTGCATAAAGCATCCTGCCATGATTTATTTCATGACTTACTTTATCCAAGAATGTCATTATTCATACAGCACTCATCACAGTAATCCATCTGAGCAGTATCTAGGTACCAGTGTGTTGCGGCATTCAAGCCAGCGCTTCTGAAGCACCTTCCCTGAACATCTTAAGGCGCTTCATGTTTCCAGTTGGGTGTAAGAGTGACCCAAGACTGAGAATATGGAAAAACCAAGCAGGGCAATTGTTTGTGTCTGAATAGCTTCATTGCTCAGTGTGTTTAATGTACGCTGAACTTGTTGTCTTTATCTACACACACTGTTCTTGTAATCCCAAGAAACTGGGAATTGTCAGTAAGACAGTCCCAGCAATTTCTTCATATCCTGAGGGGCACTATGTCTACAGATGGTAGCTCTGCTATAATTTTACAGTTAAGTGCAAAGTTACATCCATAAATTCTCCTTAGAGTTATTTAGGTGGTGGGTTCTAATGTAAATAACTTTACATGGCTATGGTTATAAACAGTAATTGGCAATTACAGTTATGAAGAAGCAGCAGGAGTATTAAATAATAGACTCATCTAGGCAAGCTTGTTGAGTTTTCTTTCCATTTCCTTTGGACCTCATTTAAGGGAATCAGATCATGGAGGCACACTGCCACTCTAGACATGGGAGAAGCCAAAAGGTGTCCCAGGCATATGGCTCCAAGTAACACTAAGTCTTTAAAGTTCAGCAGCTTCATTGCTTTTTTTTTTTCCCTATAAAGGAAAAAATAAGCAAAGGCTGATTAATTAAAAAAAAAAAAAAATAGCTTAGGTGACTTCATGAGCACTTTTCTCCTTCCACAGCCATGGAGAATAAGCACTCCAAATTGTTCACTGCTCCAGAGAGCAGAGCAACCATTTAGGTTTGGACCAGGTACCGTGGTACGGCAGCCTGGACACGATCTAAAGAGACCATCTTGTACAAAAGGGTGGACTAAGGCACGAATCTAGGAAACAAAATAATCAGACTGATCATACTCTCCATCCAATCATAGCCACAGGTCTTGATAGAAATTCCACCTGGCCTTTAAAAGGATCCTGACGCTTTTCTGTCCCCCAGTTTGCATGGTCTCACAACTCATATCGCTGCAGTATTTGAACCATGTGGGTGGCTGAAGTGATGCAAATGGAAAAGCACATCTGGGAACTGTCAACACAATTTGAATTTGACATAAATAAGTATCAAAGTGTTTAAGGGCATGATCCTTTCCTGAGTGTCGTGGTTTAACCCCAGCTGGCAACTAATCCCCACCCAGCCGCTCACCCACTCCCCCACAGTGGGATGGGGGAGAGAATCAGAAGGGTAAAAGTGAGAAAACTCGTGGGTTGAGATAAAGACAGTTTAATAGGGAAAGCAAAAGCCGCGCACGCAAGCAAAGCAAAACAAGGAATTCATTCACTCCTTCCCATCGGCAGGCAGGTGTTCACCATCTCCAGGAAAGCAGGGCTCCATCACGTGTAATGGTTACTTGGGAAGACAAACGCCATCACTCTGAACATCACCCCCTTCCTTCTTCTTCCTCCAGATTTATATGCTGAGCATGACGTCATCTGGTGTGGAATATCCCTTTGGTCAGGTGGGGTCAGCTGTCCCGGCTGTGCCCCCTCCCAACTTCTTGTGCACCCCCAGCCTACTCACTGGTGGGGTGGGGTGAGAAGCAGAAGAGGCCTTGACTCTGTGTCAGCACTGCTCAGCAACAACGAAAACATCCCTGTGTTATCAACACTGTTTCCAGCACAGATCCAAAACACAGCCCCATACTAGCTACTGTGAAGAAAATTAACTTTACCCCAGCCAAAACCAGCACACTGAGCCACATTAAAATCTCCCCCTCAAGTCAATATTGGGTGGCTCAGAAGGAAAATATTGTCCAACTTACAAGCACATGAAAAAAAAAGTAGTTTAACGAGGAAATTTCAACTTCTGTATATGTTAAGTCCAGCCAGAAGCCCAGTCATTGGGATTTTTAACCTGCCTAAGAAGGAAAGGTGCACGTTTCCCAAACAAATTACAGCCACGGGGCAGGAGGAAGCCTTCACTGATCAAACTGGGCTGCTACAACACAGCAGATTTTGCTGCTTCCCTCAATAGAAATTGTTTACCTGATGGCAAATGTTAATGTTATGACAGACTAGTCCTATCTGGTTGCTGAAAAAGGAGCCTCTTATCTTAGAATAGAATCATAGAATCATAGAATCATTAAGGTTGGAAAAGACCTCTAAGATCATCGAGTCCAACCGTCAACCCAACACCACCATGCCCACTAAACCATGTCCCTCAGCGCCTCATCTACACGTCTTTTAACTGTTTCCAGGGATGGGGACTCAACCACTTCCCTGGACAGCCTGGTCCAATCTTTAACCACTCCTTCAGTAATGAAATTTTTCCTCACATCCAATCTAAACCTCCCCTGGCACAACTTGAGGCCATTTCCTCTCGTCCTATCGCTTGTTCCTTGGGAGAAGAGACCGACCCCCACCTCGCTACAACCTCCTTTCAGGTAGTTGTAGAGAGCGATGAGGTCTCCCCTCAGCCTCCTTTTCTCCAGGCTAAACAACCCCAGTTCCCTCAGCCGCTCCTCATCAGACTTGTGCTCCAGACCCCTCACCAGCCTCGTTGCCCTTCTCTGGACACGCTCCAGCGCCTCAACGTCCTTCTTGGAGTGAGGGGCCCAAAACTGAACACAGTATTTGAGGTGCGAATCTTGGCACCTCAAATATCTTGGCTTTAAGCATTTTTCTTGAAAATTTTCAACAAAAAGAAAAGGGAGATTAATGTCTCACTTCCAAAAAGACACACAAACTTTCCTCATTAATTTAAATCATGTCTGCCAAATTAAGAATAAGAAAAGTTTCAGATATAAGAAGATAAAAACCAACTTTGCTCGATTTACACAAAGGGTTACAGTGAGATAAAATACAGGATTTTAGTACTAGATTAATGGCTTTAAAAGATTTTCATCATCCTGTTTAGGCAGGAATTAATTGTGCCCCCAAAATGAAGCTCTATTCAAGAATCAAATCTCATTTTTAGAGTGTAAAAAACAGAAAGGGATGTAATTAACAAGGCAGAATAATTATTCCTCTCATAATTCCAAGTCAAGAAAAGCCATAATCCTGATAAGCATCTAGTGCCTAACTGTTAGGTAAAAAGATAAGGAGATAGATAACTTTTAAGCTATTAGGTAAAGTCCAGCAAATGTAGGGGATGTGCCATTTCCCAGATGAATTCTTTCAGGAACCAAGGTTTGAACTGCTAACTCTGTTGTTTTTCTTTATACGTTTGCTTTTTAAGGTACCACAGTATTAAACGCCTCATAAAAGTCATAAAGGTTCTGATCCACAGCCCCTAAAAGTTAATGAGTTGGGGCAGGGACTATAAAATGTTATTTTAATATAACTGCAGTGATCCATGCTTGTACCAATCTTCATTGCTTGCAAGTTCCTGTGAACTCCTAAAACATATTGGGAAGCTACAAACAGGTGAGGTGTACTAACCCGGATTGAAATTATGCCTTCTTCTGTGTGGCTCAGGTAAATAATGGCAGATATTGGCAAAATCTGAAGTCCTTAACCTAAATTAGTAAGAAAACAATCATTATACTTATGTTAACCTGCCAAAAATTGATGCATTCCATTTATGTAGAACAGCCAAACTGGTATGAAGTAGGGAAAGTGTATTTGTAACTTTGCAGGCAAATGAAGGAAATAATGCCAACCATTTTCAAAAAAAAAATCTGAAAAAACTAAAAGCGTGTTGCAGCTCAGAGACAAAAGTTATTTAGTATGAGAAAGAGCGGTATGTAGTATGTGCCACAGGAATTGCAGAAACCGAGCTACAGTCGGATGCTGCAAAGAGATTCCTCTGTGAAAGTTACTGCGGCAGCAATGCTTTAGTGCAACTGCTTGACGAGAGAGCACAAGGAGTGGAATATTATATTCAAAGTCAGGGACCACATAGAAGTGTTGCAATCATTTGTAGAAGCAGATGAATTTACCAAGGGATAAATGGTATGAAACAGAAGATGTCCATGGAGCCAGTGCCACCTAAAGAATTAGTAGAGCTCATTTTATAAGAATTAACACAGCTAAAGTGATAACATTATCAATTGTGTTAATTAAGAAAACAACTTTCTGCCCTCTCATGATATGTTAAAAACAATAAAACTATGAATAATTGTATCTGAGCCAGTAAAAGACAAAAGCTAAAAGGATACATTAGTCCCAGAGAGTATTGTTATCTTTTTAAGAGGAAAAAAAAAAGGAATCATCTTTTTCTTTAATTTGTCAAATAACATTGATTTCTCAGAGTCTCCATAGCAAAGTTAGTCAGCTCTCAGTGTCTGCTGGATCCCAATTCATACTGTCAAGTGTCATTTTTACTCTAAACTTCCCCTGTGTAATCTGCGGAGCCCGTCTCGCAAGCGTGGGCTGTGTAAGGCATAGGCAAAGGTCCCCAGTGGGCATCGCCTTGTCCTCCTACACTTGTCCTGGCTGCTATGCTGATAACACGGACCACGAGTCCAACACACCCAGTGACAAACACTGCTTCACCCTTTAAATACCTGCTTCTCAGTACTCGTTTTTCTCCACTTTGATGATGACTGTCAAAACTAATTTCTGTGACACATATCCTTAGCCAAGTATTTCCCAACAGTCCAACTAGCTGCTGTATTTAGGAATGTAAATAACAGTGACCAGAAAACTTATTTCAAAACAACTGCAGAGCACCATCCTTTTCTTTCTTTTATTTTTGACCTCCTTAAGAAAGAAGGTCTTGATTTAATCTCATTTTAGGGCTAAAGTCTGAAGACTCAGGCTATGGCCTGGGAATCTGCCTTTTGTCCTTAGTAGACTCGTTTAACCACCAGGCTGCTGGTTTATTCTAGGGTAGATTTTCTCACACCTGTTGAAGAGGAATCATCACTTCGAATTCACTAAGTTAAAATTTTAAACTAATGTTTCCTACATTTCAGGTGCGCACTGTGCTTCATCACATCAGACTGCTGCTTTTGTGCAGCACAACAGAAATCAGTAAAATTGCAGTGTCTCATATTTCTCCTATAAGAGAGAATCAGAGAGCTTTTGGAGCATCAACTTTTTGGATGTTGATACTAGGAAAATACTTTATGCCTACCTATCACAGAAGATCTGCCCAACCAACATAATGCAACATCACACAGCAACACCGGAATAGCATGGGTAAGAGAAAAGCTACACTCGGATTTATGTGGCCCCCATCTCAGGCTAAACACCCTGCTGAGAGCTGAAACCTAAATTTTTGATCAAAGCCCTGGTTAGCTGCTTCTATTTCATTTCAGTCTTAAAAGTATGCAGTAAGACTTATTACCGAGTTTTGAAACAACGCAATAATTGTAAACAATGGGACAATAATCAATTTACAAGTGGTTATGTGAGTGTCTGCCGCTACTTTTACGTTAGTAAGCAGTGCAGACCTACAGCAGTGGATCTGTAGAGCAAAACAGTTGCTGTTGAGGACCTTCATTTTTCCAAGGCTGTACACTTTTGGAGCGCTAGTGCTCAAGAAAAAAAAAAAAGAAAAGGCAAATATATGAAAATAACAAAAAAGTGAATGACAAGACAAGCTTTTTTTTTAATTAAGTCCTTGATTCTGATTAATAAGCATAGATTAAAACTCAAGCTCTCAAAAGATGTTTTGCAACATGAGTGCTTCACCTAGCGTGGTAGGCACACTTGGACAAGCAGTGGAAAATAAACCAGTTATCAAGGCCTGGTTTCTCCTTTCTTGCTCGCAAGACCGAAGGATTCCACTTTGCAGGAGGTCTCCAATGACCAAAGCGTGGGAACAGAGAGCACTACACCGCAGCCTACCACCTAGCTCATCTGCAGACCATCCTTCCAGCACGTCCCATGCTGAAAGGCCCCCAGTGCTCGCGAAAACAGATTTAAAACCATAACAAAAGAAACCAATCTGCTGCTTCCTCATGCTCGTGCTTATTCCTGTGCTGCAGAAATTCATATTTAATTAATACAAACAATTCCACTTTTAAACAATATATTCTTTTAAATGGAACTGTTCCACTATAGCCAGCCTCAGGAGATCCAAAATCCTGACTCAGATACTATAAAACGGCAATATCAAGCCTCAAAACTTCTGAGACTAAAAAAAAAAGGCGATTTGAGGACTTTTGTTTGGCTTAATCAATGCAGTTTTGCCAGTCCTACATCAGCTTTGCTCCCCGCTCTCTCCTCATCTCCTGCTGAGGTGTTTCACTATGTCCTTTGCAGATTGGCCAGGCTCTTCTTACCCTGAGGAAGGCAAGGACATGCCATCCCCACCTCTTTCAGGAAAGAAGCAGACCACAGAATAGCGGCAACCTTCCTGATCCCTTCCTCCTATAGGGAGGGCACTGAAGGAGGAGGGAGAAAAATCTCGGTTGTTCCTGCAGAGCACTGACCACCTGATATTTTTCCTAAGGTTTGGACAAATCTAGGGAATTTTCACCCGGGGCTGCCAAAAGCAGGACATTTTGCAGGAGATGAGCGACAGCAACCAGAATGGGCCTGACCGTTACCTGTCATTTATCGGGCACTGACATTTGGTTTCAGGGTTTTGCAGACCCCTCGGTGGCCGGCACACTGCAGACACAGCACGAGACTTTCCATGCCCCAAGCAAACTCCAGCCTGTGAGCTTAAGGTCTCTCAAGCTCTCTGCCTCTACAACATCATCTGGAGAAGACACGAGCTTCATGGTAACTGCTACCTCAGCAGCTGCAAACCACTGACGCAATCTGTCCAGGCTGTGTTTTTGTCCGTTTATATTTCATCATGCACCATGACTTTGCCACTGTCTATCTTTTCCATCCTAGTCCACCTGTTTTCCCGTCTTCTGAAGGAAATTCTTACTGTCCCCTACCCTCTGGAGGGAGCAGAAAGGTCTGGAGGACCAAGCACAGAGCAACCCCCTGGGTCCTGCAGAGGCTCATCCCTTCTTCTACTCGATGGGCAATTTTCAGCAAATTGCTAAACCTCTTCCCCCAGAAGGAAAACAGAGTGAATTTGTATCTACGGTGGAGGTGGGCCAATGGACTAATGTGTGCTGGTGTAATGGCTCTCAAATCAGTGATACGAGCAAGAATAATGTGTTCTGCTGTTTTGGAACATTATTATAAACCACAAGCTGTCCTAAGAGATTTAAAGGCACACAATGCTTTTATGAAGTAAGAACGAACAACGTAGCTCCAGTAACAACAGGCTATGATTTTGCAAGTGATGTCATACTTGGAGACCTGAAGCTGTTTTTTTCCCCAGGATAGCATCTTTGGAAGACAACTGATTTATTCACAATAAGGCGATCAAAACTGAAATTTCAGATGCATCTCAGCAGCCTGTAATCTTTTCAATTTTTGATGTGAAAAATCACAAGCATTATGTTCTCAAAGTGCTGTATTTATAGTTAGTCCTCAATATCCAAAGGGCACATAACAACATCCACAAGCCTGAAGTCGTCTGAATTTTACAATTTATTTTTGGTTTTGTTATCCTATAGCTCAACAAAACAACAAATAATTCTCTCTGTGGTCTAATGCCTGCTAATATCCCTGACAGCAGCCAGATATATGTTTGTGTCCAGGAGCAGAATCTGAAGGTGCTGGTGCATGCAAATCGTGGAAAATTTCCTTCTTCTGAAAACAGCGGTATATTTGAGCAAGACGGGTAGAGAAGCAGCCTTCACAACAGTCACCTCTGATTAGGACGATAAATCCCTTAACAGTTCACTCTGGCTGCTAATAAACCCCCCTGCATGTGGTTTCCAAGAGGCCAGAACCACAATGCTCAATGATAATTTTGGAAGATGGGGTGGTGTTTCCAAGAGACCCCACTGAGGGGTGACTGGGGCTTTACGCCCTGCAGAAGGCAGACACTGAGAAACGAAATTGTGCCATGCGATCGTTACAACTCTTACGACTGAAAAACAGGCTGGAGAGGACATCAAGCAAACATGTACTCCTTATCTGATTTCATAGCAGGGTAAATTCTGGTTATGTTGTTACAGATGATTGTCCAGCCTGTTCTTAACAATGGGAATTTCACAGCCCCCTGAGGTGAATTTTTCCCGAGGTTAATTAAAATTCTCAAAGAGAGAAACTTGGGACCACTCACTTCTTAAACAACTCACATCGTTAGATCAAAGAGATTCCTTTTCCCAAAAAATCCTTGATATATGATATAGGCAGATCCTTTTCGGGAGGAATAATATTAGGGATTAATGTCACTATTTTAGGAGTGTAATTAGTTTAGATTCAATAATCTGCTGAATTCAGCCTTGATAAAAGACTTGTTAATGCAAAATGGAGTTTGAGCAGAGTTGTGCACAAGGAAGGACAATTGAAGTGCCCTGAAGAGGTAACACACATACGGAGAAGTGCGTTTGTACAGTGACAAGTGTCATTGCTTTGGCAAGAAATGGGCACCAACAGTGCTTTTTAGGCACTCCAAAAAACTTGAAAGTCACCATGAAATTATATCACAAAATATAAATTAATTGCAAGAGACGTAGGCGCAGGAAGGAGGGAGGAAAGCGTTAAGGCATTTGGAAGAACCTGAATTCAAACTCAAACATTATTTTATTTGGAGAATAGCGGGTGATTAAGAATCACTGAGAGAAACTTGATTTGGGAACAAAAATTAAAATGAAGAGCCATGTAAATGATTGATAGACAACAATACAGGTTTCCTTCTGCTTGGGCTTTAGTTCATAAAATCAACCTAACTGCAAAGCATCGTACACACCAACACCGCAACAACATGCTAGGCAGCACCTTGCGCCTGAGCCAGCGCCCACAGCAGGGGACATTTCCAGTGCCCTCACCGAGGGGCACGGAAAGGCAGCACCCAAAACGCATTCACAGCTTGCCCAAGAAGAACAACACATTATGCCAGGGGCCCTGCTTGGATGTAAAAATTCATCTCCATATTCAAGCCCTCACTGCAAAGTTCAACTTCGAGAGACAGCATATTAGGAGGAAAAGATCTCCATTCCCACCGTATCCCCAGGGAGCCCTCTGGCACACCAGAATTTCCTCACATCCGTGTCTGAGTTCACCCTGCTTAAGAATTTCAGGGCGCACACCCCTGCTCTTGTCTGGGGCAGACAGGGTTGTATTTTCTTGTGATAGTTTTCCTGAGAGTCCTGGCAGCGAGCAGATCTTCAGCCGTGTGAACCTCCCGCAGCCGAGTAACGCTGACTTACACATGCCAAATATCTGGCTCTACCCCTCTCCTAATCTTGCAGAGGGAATTTGGGTGTCTCTATAGACCTGAGCCAAAACAAACCAAAAGAAAACAGAGCAGACATTTCACAGGATCTGAAAAGGCTGCAAAGGTTTTACTGAATGTTTCTATGGTACCTACAGAACAGCAGCGATAAAGCAGGTTTCACACTCCTGCTTTCCTGAGGTTGACTTATCAAAAAAGCATGTGCCACTCAAATATGGGAGCTACATAACCAGCAGAGACTGTCTAGAAGAAAAGGAAAAGTAGTCACAGTCAAGGCATGGTTCAGAGAGGACAAAAACGGGGCTAAGTAACCCAGTAAGTACAATTTTAACCAAGAAAACAGTACCCCAATAGTAGCACCACAGGAGAACAAGCAACAAAGAAAAGCTACAAAAACAAGACCAGCTAAAGAAGAACAGAAAGGCAATGCCAACTTACAAGATACAGCACCTGCAATTTTGGTTTTGTCTCCTGGAACACTTTTAGGTGGAGGTTTCCTATTGCAGAGGAATCCTATTCCTCCGCTTCAACATCGCAGTCCGTTTGTCCATTAAACAAGTGTCCGGAGACACGCACAAGCCTGATCCTGTCCCAAGAAGAAACAAGTGGCTTCCTGGTGGACCAGCATATGAAATCTAATCTGTTCCCTTCTCATGTAAAACAATAAGGCCTGGAGTAAATACATGCATAACTATTTTCCAGCTCCTAAACTTAATTATAATGGCTCAATGATTTACAAGCAGCCATGTAGCGAGTCAGAGGTTGGGAATGTAACTTGGAAATGCTGACTCCGTTCCCCTCACCCTCTCTGCTGGATCTCTCTCTTCCTATTACAGACTGAGACTGATATTAAAATTGTCCTTTTGCTGCTTGTTTACTGCTGAAGCAGCAGTTCAACACCGCAAACTTGGGTGCAGCCAGGCACAGAGAGGATTCCTGCATCCCGCTCAGCAAAGAAACACTCTCCAGCTGCATGCAGACGCTAGGATTTGGGGATGCCTGACTCTCAGATGAGTACTTCAGTGCTGATTTGCAAGTAAATGCAGTTTAGAGTTCTGCTAAATCCAAAGAGCTGTTTTTTCTTTGGGGTGAAGTGCCATCACAACACTGTGCTGACTTACAGTTTTACAACCCCAGGCAATTGCCTTCTCTCTATGAACAAGCAAAGCTGTGAGGAAGGGACATGAACGCAGTTTCTGCAAATACTTTCTCTCTTGTTGTTAGGGAGTGTTTTGGGACGTTCGTTTTAATTTCCTACTTTGAAATCAACCAATAATCAGTATCAGATCAATACCAATCAGATAATCAGTATCAAATCAATACCAATCAATATTTTAGCCTCCTGATATTGCCCAAAGACACAAATGATCAGTTCTCTTCCACGTTCATTCTTTAATAAAGGTAATGCCAGATCTGTATAGATCTCCAAAAAGACTAAAGGAAACGCCAGTCCAAAAAGGCCAATATTTATCAAAATATCATTACGCTGCCCGGGCACGTTACATCATGAAATTATCCCTGGTTATACCACACGTGCCTAGAGAACCTAATGCCATCAGAAGGGGGGGGGGGAGAGAAAGAAATAAAGGACACTGTGCAAACATTAAATATCAAAACTTTCAGAAATTTTTTCTGACTTTCTCAGATACCTTTCAGAAGGCTGCACCCTAAAATCTTTAGTCCTATGATGAAACATTTTATTCCACATGAAGAAGAAAAATAGAATGGCAATTAAGAAGATTCTATGTGAAACTCAGTATTAGTGAAGCTAATACGAAGATGGACCTAAATTAAGAATACAGTGAAAATACATAGCGCAAGCACCTAGATGTGCACGCATGCATGCATTTTTACACCTGTATATTTTTTCACGATACTTTCAGCATCCTACTTACAAGAACAAGAGGAGAAACAGGACATACCTTATTCATGAACTCTGTATAGAGCATCCCTCCTAGAGCTCCACAGCTCCTTTTATTTTGATGTCCGGACCGGAGGGATCTGAAAAAGCATAAATCCACAGTACTCTTGGCGTTTCAAGTTTTAGAATTTGAGAGGGAGAAGGGAAAATCAAGCTGTTCCTCAGTAAAAGGCAACCTCTCTCCCTCCCCCCTCCCCGACTCGGGCTCCCAGCCTCTGGATGCTGTACTATTCCTCCCTCTCTCACTCTTCCCAGCAGTGCTGCTGTCGATCATCCACTTTACTCCATGAAAATCACTGTCCGGAGCATCCTGCCCTTATGTCCGTGCCAATCAGCTTTCTAAAGAAGCAGTGACACCTCGGAGAGAGACCCCGTGAGCGTTCCGCTGGCGGAGGAAGAGGCGTAAGCCAGATCCAGCCAAATTCTGTCAAACCACATGTCACATACTGCTGGATCCCTCCTGCCGGCACAGCTATAATCCTGTTTATTGCCCTCACCACAAAACAGAGAATGCTTTTAAACTTGAAGGTTTACATCTTTTTTCTCATCAAGTGATTCTTACTTTCTAGTAAGAGAGGAAAAAATCTGCAGGTTTAAAAGGTGCTTTCACAGAATTAATAAAAGCATCTTTTAGTACTGTATTTCACTCATGTTCACCAGCACCACCAGTCACTTATAAAACCAGGCTGGAAAGTAAGAAGAAATGTGTGTAAATCATCACTATTACCCTGAACTCAGTAAGTTTTTACATTAACTGAAGGCCTGACTCATTCCCCACTGCAGTAAAATAAAATTTAAAGCCTGCGAAATAAGTCTACAAAGATGAAATACAGGAATCAATCCCAGATTTTTCCTCACCAAGGTAGATTTCTGAGTCTGTACAGCTCTGCCCCCCAGAATCAGTTTGCTTTCATCAGCTGCCTGGTCAAGAAGCACTTTCCTGGGTAACACAGCAAAATGACTTCGATCCTGGATATGGAAAGAATATTGCAGGGAACATTTTCAGTTGCTCTGTAACCAGAGACTAAACCTGTCACCTTTCTGCCAGGGGCTAGGAATTAAGAGGCTGCAGAAATCACCAAAATATTTCAATAAATAACAAATTCACATGACATTTTAATATCAAAGCTCAATACAGACTATGACACTATTTTGGTTCATTTTAAAAAAGATCATCACTAATTTCATTGGTCTTTCTACACTTGCCGAGAGGTGAAAGGATTGTATTCTACAAGAAAAAGAGAAAAAAGGTTTGTATCCTACAATGGTAAAATAAGATAGGAGGAAGTAAATGATTTCCAGAAATACGGAGATCCTCCTGAGCCAGGGCAGAGTCTCACAGTAAGGCTGGATATCACTCTCTGATGGTTACATGAAAAAGAAAAGTAACATGTTTTCTCCTTTCCTAATGAAGGGATTGGGAGTAACCCAGTTTTTGGTTACAGACTGGCCCCAGTCAGTTCAGCTAGACTGCAGCCTTCCTTTGCGCACACGCAGATCCTTCAGCCCATAAGCACAGCATATAAAGGGAGGAATCGTGAAACTCCAGAGAGTAACTTTCTAACAGGATATGCTGGTTTTGGCTGGGATAGAGTTAATTTTCTTCATAGTAGCTGGAATGGGGCTTTGTTTTGGATTTGTGCTGGAAACAGTGTTGATAACACAGGGATGTCTTAGTAACTGCTGAGCAGTGCTGACACAGAGTCAAGGCCTCTTCTGCTCCTCACCCCACCCCACCAGCGAGTAGGCTGGGGGTGCACAAGAAGTTGGGAGGGGACACAGCCGGGACAGCTGACACCAACTGACCCAAGGGATATCCCATATTATATGACATCACGCTCAGCAATAAAACTAGGGGGAAGATTGGCGAGGGGCTGCTTCTCGGGGACTGGCTGGACATCGGTCGGTTGGTGGTGAGCAATTGTTTTCCTTTGCATCACTTGTCTTTCTTGGGTTTTATTTCTATCTCTCTTTGTTATTTTCCTTTTCATTACAAATTATTATTATTATTATTATTATTATTATTATTACTATTATTATTATTATTATATTTTATTTCAATTATTAAGCTGTTCTGATCTCAACCCACGAGTTTTCTCACTTTTACTCTTCCGATTCTCTCCCCCATCCCACTGGGGGGGAGTGAGTGAGCGGCTGGGTGGGGCTCAGTTGCCGGCTGGGGTTAAACCACAACACTGACCTAAAATCCAGGCTACACCATCAAAAACCTTGTGTGGCAAGTGACTTCAGGACAGTTCACTACAGAATTAACAGGAACACAGTGCTTTACGCTCAGTTGACTTGAAGCTGATTTGCAGAAGATGTTAATCGTTAATGCCATGTTTTATTTACAGGGTGAAGAACCAGGACAGAGAAATGTGATAAGCACATGGTTTTCCAAGTAGAAAATTCACTCTAGGTGAGATTTTCAGTCTTCCAAACTGTCAGTGTGTGCCAAAACAGTTGTCGACATCAGGAAAGCTCTTGGGATTTGAAGCTCCAACCCCTCCAAAACCACTCCTGTGATGCTACCCTGCAAGCCTCAAGAAGAGACCAAGGTAACTGGCTGCTTTGTAGGTGGTAAGTCCTGAAGAAAGATGCTGCATGGTGTCCCCCCGCTCCTCATCTCCACTTTTTTAACATCAACATGGAGCAGGGTGAGAAACAGCAGCACTTAGTGAGTGTTAAAGAGAGCAGTATAACACAGGATGGTCACGACTTGGAAAGGGCAAAGAAGAATGGGTGAAAAGGAGGAAAAGAGGGAGATGGGTGTAATCTATAGCATCACCCAGAGCCTTTGGCACTAGGAGACAACAGAAGCATGGTTCTCCTCCAAAGCAGTAACCAAAGAACTGGACTTTCAGGGCTCCCACTGATACTTCTGACCTATAACATCATTTTTTAAGGAAGATTTTTGTATTTCCTATGGAGTCAAACACCAGTAGTTGTAAAGTATAAAATGAAGTCCTTCTGGGGCATGCCACTTATCTCCAGGAAAGAGTTTGTTTTCCCTAGTTGCAGAAATCATGGCAAAAAACTCATGAAAGGCAGCAGTGGAAGAAAATTGAGTTTATTCCTCAGTTTATTGCAGGTGGTGTTGGTGATATGATGTTGTCATTGTTAGTAACAGACCACTAACCTCAAGTCCTCCTCTTAGCCCTCATCTTAACTTGCTTTGCTCGCCCTAGCAGCAAAGTATTCAGGTGACTAAACTCTTAACAGCAAAAGAAAATGGTCAGGTGGTTATTTTTTTAACCACAGTCCTTGTTCAGTAGCTTTAAAACTTGGACTTGTTCATACTTAGTAAGGTTTATTCACAACATATATAGCAAAAGTCCAGCAAAGAACCACGTGTGAGTGAAAATCCTAGCATAATATAGTCTCATAGATCACCAGGAAAGAAGCTCACTAACAAACAACAGTATAAAAATATCCTCAAGCAAACTGCAAAACTGAAGAGTATCAGAAGAAGTAACTATTGCCATCAACAGCGACGCTGGCAACTTGGGGCACTGATATCTTGCCATGGTAGCCCTCGGCCAGCACCCACAGCAAATCACAGGCAGCCACAAGGGTGGGAAAGTAGCTTGGAAAAGAGGGACAGCAAGAGGACAGTGTAGCCAGGATATTGCTATTAATTACATTAGTAATTTCACACTTTTTCTATTTTAATTAAACAATTTGAATTATTGGTGCATGGATGTCATTTTAATTGGACCAGTAGCAGCTTTTGCCTTATTTTAATTTGGCTAGAAATCAATTCTTGTATGTGTGTGCAAGGTCCGTAACAAGATTTTGATTGCACTAGGCCAGGCTTAGGATGTGGCACCAATGCAAATGATGTGGACTCTTTGATGAACTAGTTCAGGCATGTGGGGCTTAGTGAAGATGTTGAGACTTAAAAGATTCAAGTTGTGGAACATTTTTTCAGGAACCTTGGGGAAAAAAAAGCCATCATTTGGAAAATGAGGAATGACATTGTTCCAGTGGCTGAAGCGAACCAAGAAGCTGCTGGTCTTCCCAAGCTTGGAAGAATTCAGGTGGTATGTACCTTTCATGTCAAGACTATCATAAATAGAGAAATGAAAGCCAATAGTGAACATGCTTGCAAGAACACAGAAATGAATATTTAATTGGGGGTGTTTTTAGAGAAAAAAAAGGTACAGAAGAAAAATAAAGTACGGGGGGGGGGGGAATCCTTCAGCCTACCAGCTCCTTCATAGATTTTTTCCTATTTCTAAAGCAGCCTTTTAACAAATTATTGATTTAATGCAAAAGCCAAAAAAAAAAAAAAAAAAAAAAAAAGACGACGACAATCAGAATGGCTGTACTTCAGTTACTGGTACACCACAGTACTGTAACATACCTTTTCAACAAACAACACGAAGCACAATGAAGCCCCACATTACCTGCATCATTTGCACCACTATGCAGTATTCTTGTTTCAGCAGGTAGAACATCAGTCCAGAGTAAACTTGGTCATGGGCCAACTGCAGGTTGTCTTAAATGTTCAGCATGGTTATAAAAAAAATTCATGGCTTGATGCTTAATGTCACACTGATCAACTGAGATAAAACTTAAGTAACTCTCTGCTCTGCTTATGCAGCTTCAGCTTGGCTACACACAATGGCTTGAAAGAGGGAAATTTGAGTGCAAGAGCCTCATCCATCAGGATGTGTCCACCCAAATTACTCCTATGGCACTCGCACTCTCTCGTTAATAAATAGATGCCAGGATTCATTAGAGGGCAAGGCTGTGCAAAACTCCAAGTCATACATCATGACATATGACAGAACAAATTAATACAATGCCAGTACAAAGCTTAAGGCACAGAAGAGCTCAGTGGTGGTGGGTGCCATCCCCTCTTGGGGACTCATCTTCTAGCTGCCAAAATATGTTAACTGAGTCATTGACTATGCTAAATCTACTAGCACCATTTTGGATAATATTTTAAATATTAATGCTGGGACAGGATTTGCCAAGTGGAGCAATTGTGCACGTGCCCAGGCCTTCCCTGTTGGAATGGCACTGGATGAGCTCTAGCGCTCTTGACATTGAGACCTTCTCCATAGTGACTGACCCGCTGAGAAAGATAACTTGTACAGCAAATGATGGTGATGCAAGTGCATCAGTCCACTGATATCAAAAAGAAAGTTCTTGAGAAGTTAGAGATTTATGGGATGGAGGAGCTATAGCATTTTAAAACAACGCACAGCAGTTTAGCAGGAGGGGAATTTTATAGCTTGAGAAGACATGGCAAGAAGCTCAGAAGTGTATGCAGCTCTTTCATTGTGCAGTTAGAAATTGAAGACACCTCTAGAAATTCTCTGTCTCGAGAGCAGAAAACTGCTGATCTCAAAACTTCCCATAAGTCCTCTACTGAAAAGGTGAAGTGGGGAACACCTTCTTCTAAATAAAGAGCTATAAAGTTTAATTAAAGAAGGAAGGAAGGAGATGACAGGTAGCATTTAGAGATACTGTTGTCGGGTTTTTTTGAGGAAGAGAAGATTTGAATGGCTAAATGAACAGAGAAATGGGAAAAGAGTATGTTTTAGTTAACAACAGTCCTAATCAGGAAAAATAAACCACACACACAAGTAAAAGCAATCAGAAAAAATGTTTGGAAGGAGTATTGCGTCATTACTGCACCAAAACATCACAGCTCCTTTTCATCCACAGATTTCAGATTGAAATAGCAACAATAGCACTGAAATCTCTTTCTTCATTTTGGATACCTGTCTTTCAAGTAGCCCCTGTGCCGCACAGTTCTCAGTTGAGCATTCAAGTGGATGATCAATAGTATGGCTTGAGTTACAGTCCAAAACAAGTAAACAAAAATAAGAATTTGATCTTTTGGCCTCTAAAGCAAGTTCACGCTTATTTATCCACCTGTCTGCACCTGTTCATTATATTTCGGCTGTAAGTTTCTTGGTGCAGAAGCTTTTCCTTCAAGACATGACCATTTGTATCGACATTACCACTATTATTTGTCAAGAGACAGCCTATTCTAGCCTTTCTCACTAATAAATGCTCTAACTTTGAAGTTATGAATTAGTCACCTGCAAGTTCTTAAGAAATTACAAGGCAACTGGAAGCATGAAAACTCCAGCGTGTTTTGTTCATCAAAACACAGCTCTCTCCCTCTACACATTGTAGGTAGCTGCTTGCAGTGCCATTCCTTTCGGACAGATAGCTTGAGTCAGATAGGAAGGTAAAATATTTCCCTTTTCTTCTGCTCCCTCAAGAAAAAACCTCATTGTTCTTAGCATGTAATCCTCAAGAGAAATAGAATCTTTTCTATGTGAAAAGGAATCCTTGTATGGGTATCTGAGTTTTTCTTACCTTGTGCAAAGCGGCTATCTATCTCCACTGCTCCAACAGCAACTGGACCTTCAGGGCCACATGTTCCACCGTATCTAGCTATGGAGAATTCCTCAAAGCACCTCTCTTCTCTTGTTTTCTGCCTATGTTTGTCCTCATCCTGTTACTGATAACCCTCTTCAACCTTTTCTCTTGCTCTAAGCCCTTCTTGATTTCTTGACTCCCAATTCCTTTCTTCCTTGCACCTAGAACATTTCTCAGACGTGTTGTCCAAAAACCTCTCAGTCACTTTGAGATGCCATGGGATGGGATCCATCTACATTAAGCTCATATCAGTAACTGCAGAGAAACAGATAGTTTGGGTCTCATTATCACCAGAGGCCATTTCACCTTTCTATAAAATGCATAGCTGAGAGTAGTCAAGTGAATTGCTCTCTAAAAATGCCAGGTTTTCTAGGACTAGAGAACTAGGTCTAAAATTAGTCCTAAATCTAACTTGCCCTATGCACGTCCCTCCAAAACAACTTTTACCAACCTCCCCTGCAAACGTAAGCAATGTCTCCTTTAGCATGCATGCATGTAGGAATATTTTTCTCTTACTAAGTCATACAAAATCTGTGTGATCAATCAAGCCACTAATTCTGTCCTCTGGGTCTGCAGAACTTGCCAAAGACAGCCTTAAACTAGGCCACCCGCTAACAGTTCACTCAGGCCATCTGGGTATGTCTCACTTTAAAAAAGTCCTGTCTCAGGCAATGACAACACCCTGGGATCTTCTGGTTTTGGCCTGTCATCCCCAGTCTCCCAAAAGGAGGAACATGAAAGGTACAAAGTAAAGAGACAGCCGAATAAAGCGTAACAGCCCATCATGGAGAGGTGAGCAGACTTCTAGACTTAATTCTATGAACTACGAAGATAATTATACATGCAGGCTAAGATTCATCTCACCTAACATTAGTTGATGAAATATTAAACATCAAAATTCAAATACCTATATGCCTTTTATCTTTAAGGATGAGAAAAATAAACCAAAAACAACACTTTCATCACGGAATCATTCAAAAGAGGAAATAGGCTAAATAAAGAAAAATGTAGTCTTGCTAAAAATTTGAAATTAGAATTTCTGAAGTTAAATACTTCCTAAATACTTATTTTTAATTTCTTTATCCCTGAAAAGATACATTAATTCTGAAAATGGAATGAAAATTAAGTAGTTGACTTGTTTCTCAGTTTCTTAAGGAAATGAGGACTACATCATTACACTGCCCAAGTTTTCCCCAATAACTTTTGAACTTACTAATTCCCTCCAAAACAGAAACGAGTAGAAATCTCTAATTATATCTCTTTTAATGTTTTGAAAAATCAGTAAGAATATAGATAAAAGAGACGCAGAACCATAACCCTCAGGAAAGAAAGGAGGCAGAACCATGACCTGTGCCATTGATGGAGCTTAATAAGGGCATCAACCTTTGTTTAATGCCTCATCAGACAACTGAAACACCAATATTTCTGTTTACAATATTTCTCTTTCGACATCTCTTAAGGTTAAGAGGCATGGAAAGAATGTAGCATGATTGTTTTAGAGGGAAAAGGGAAGATATGCATTAATGGATGAAGAATAAAAGAAAAATCAAGCTTCATCAATTCCACTGCTCGTGACAAAAATGGTTATTTGTTTGTATTTATTTGAAAGTAAAAAGCTCACCAATTTGATAAGCTGTACATATCACCTATTTGGGTTGGTAGGCTGGTAGACCCTATTGGGGTTGGTATCACCTATTTGGGTTGATAGGCTGGTAAGTATGGGTAGACCCCATATTTAAAATGAGAAATACATCCACTTAAGAGTCTAGAAAAAAGACAACAGAATAAGAAGAACTGCAGAAAAGAAAAAAAACCCACAACACAAGAAAAGATATATTTTTAAAAAAAAGTTGTTTAATCTGAAATGGAAACTATTCAAGAGAGACCTCTGAGCAGTGTAAAAATGTGTAGAGGAGTGAATAATTTTGCTTCCTACCTATGGTAGAAAGGACAAGAAGGGAATGGGGTTAACATTTCAACAAAAGAGGTTCACACTAGACATTAGGAAAAAAAACAATAAGCTTGGACTGATGTCAAGTAGAAATGGTTTCAGAAGAGTTAGGGAAAGAGAGATGGACTAGATAACTTCCCAGATTCCCTACTCCTCTTGTTTTGAGTCTATATAATGTAACTATATCCATTTATGAAAACAGCCCATATGCCAAGTAAATATTGATGTAACCAGCACAGAAAATGACCTTACGTATCAAAACCAGGTAACAGATACTGAAATGCATTAAATAGCAAAGTTCAGAAGAGTATGAAACAGTAGTTGATTGATCTGTGTCTACTTGCATTGCACATTTCTCTACTTCATACTGTCAGTTCAAGAAAGAAATCAAACATATTTGTTGACAGAGATTAACCTCATGGGGTTGTACATTAATGACATTAGACCCAAAGGCAATTCTTGCTGTGTTTGAAACAAGGAACTGCCTGTTTGAATCTTGACTGCTTTAATAGTTCACACTTCATTTGGACCCTCTACTTTGCAAAAAAATAAAATAAAATAGCCCCTTTAAATATTTTCTTTGATGGAAGGTTTTCTTCTGAATTTGAAACCAAAGACCCTCCAGCAATATCAGCAATGATTTTGTCTTTTCACTGCTAGAAAGTGTAGCAACTTCTTGCTATATTTCATTTCCCTAGATATAAAAAATGGAGTCCAAACACCTAATTCTGCCTACATCTAATTATTAAACATGTTGGTGGCAGTCTGAGGAAGAGGAAAATTACAAGTCACCCTGGATCCATCTTTTACCCACATAGGCTCTCGCTATCTTAATTGCAAATGAAAAAGGACAAAGGACACTTTTTTTTTTTAAATTTTCCAGTATATTAGACAAGTTTCAGTTTCTTAATTTCTCTCCATTTCTCTCCATTTCTCTCCACTTACAGGAGATGATAAAACTTAATAATATTTAAAACTAATTCAAGAACACTCCATATTTATTGTATTATTGAAACAGCTTAAGCAATACTGAGGTAACACTATTTAGTTAAGACAATTACCCATAAGCTCAGGCACTGAATTTTAGAATAGTATTAGAAGAACTAATATTTGTTTGAGATGGTCAGAGTCTTTCTAAGGGCAATAATATAGCTTAATAGCTAAATATAAATGAGGATGCTTTGACTTATGCAGAGTTATGGATCAGCTAGGCATTTGCAGAAAAGAAACAGAATTTCTTCCATGGGGAGCTCAAACCAGGACTAAAGACCAAACCAATTTTTCCCCATAAAGAATTTTTATATTTTGCTTCCATTTTGTTGTGGACGTAATGTCTCAGTAGGCTTTTTATGATCCATTTTAGAATAGCTCAGCTGATCCAACCCTGATCATTTCACAATCATATTATGCACTGTGCTGGTTTTGGCTGGGATAGAGTTAATTTTCTTCACAGTAGCTAGTATGGGGCAGTGTTTTGGATTGGTGCTGGAAACAGTGTTGATAACACAGGGATGTTTTAGTATTTGTTGAGCAGGGCCGACACAGAGTCAAGGCCTTTTCTGCTCCTCACCCCACCCCACCAGCGAGTAGGCTGGGGGGGCACAAGAAGTTGGGAGGGGACACAGCCGGGACAGCTGACCCCAACTGACCAAAGGGATATTCCACACCAGATGACGTCATGCTCAGCAGACAAAGCTGGGGGAAGAAGAAGGAAGGGGGGGACGTTCACAGTGATGGCATTTGTCTTCCCAAGTAACCGTTACATGTGATGGAGCCCTGCTTTCCTGGAGATGGCTGAACACCTGCCTGCCGATGGGAAGGAGTGAATGAATTCCTTGTTTTGCTTTGCTTGCGTGCGCGGCTTTTGCTTTCCCTATTAAACTGTCTTTATCTCAACCCACGAGTTTTCTCACTTTTATTTTTCCAATTCTCTCCGCCATCCCATCTGGGGGGAGTAAGCGAGTGGCTGCATGGTGCTTAGTTGCTGGCTGGGGTTAAACCACAACAGTCCTTTTTGGTGCCCAATGTGGAGCTCGAAGGGTTTGAGATACCAACAGGTTTGATTGGAATGTGCTAGATCAATTTCACAGCTGTTATTGCTGTTTAGCCATTAATCGGCAGGCTCCTGTGCTTGCCACGGGGCTTGCTTGCCTTACTGTATATGAGAGTCTAGTGCTCATTAGTGGCTGCTTTTTGCTTTCGCTGCTTGCTGCACTGCTGTACTGCTGATCACCTTACTCTGCTGTGCCTGGGAACATTTTGATAACAGCAATGGCCATGTGCCTGGGCTGGCAGATGGCCAGGGCATCCCTGCTGTGTCTGTACTGCTGTACTGGACAGGCTGGAACTCCAGTGTGAACTCGAGTCGACGGGACTGTGACCTGTGGATGAGTCCACGTGGGAGTGGGACACCCTGAAGCATCTGTGGCCGTGGATAAGCCCATGCCAGAGCAGGTACATCTTGAAGTGTCTGTGGCCGTGGTTATGTTTGTGCTGCAGCAGGTATAGCTCTGAAGGCATTGTGGCCCAAGGATAAGTCCATGCTGCAGCAGGTACACCTTGAAGCATCAGTGGCTGTGCATGAGGTCATGCTGGAGCACCTCAAAGCGTGTGGCCATGGATAAACCCACGACAGAGCAGGTACACCCCTGGAGGGACTGCAGCCATGGGTAAGGCCCTGTTGGAGCAGGTTCACTCCTGAAGGGACTGTGGCTGTGGGTAAGGCCAAGCTGGAGCAGGTATATCTCTGAAGGCATTGTGGCCATGGATAAGGCCACGGTGGAACAGGTGCACCTCAAGGCGACTGTGGCTGTGGATAAGTCTATGCCGCAACAGGTGTACCCCTGGACAGACTGTGGCTCATAGATAAGACTCCACTGGGAGCAGGTACACCCCTAAGGGACTGCAGTCTGTGGATAAGTCCAAGCCAGAGCAAGGGCAAGGGGAAGAGTTCATTGCAATGTTAAACCCTATAACCTGGCCCAAAGGAACCAGAGGTGGAGATTGTAATGGAAATACCTTTAAATTGTTGTAACCAGGGATTTGAGTTGCATGTTATAGGAATTACTACAGCAGGAACCACCTGAACCAATGGAGGAGAAGCCTTACAAGAAGCAGTGCAAGTGCAGCAGTGACCCGACCTGAGCTGGCTTTGGTGCCCAGTAACTCCACGCAACACACCACCTCTCCTGTCCTGAGTGACCACCATAACAGATGGAGCCCAAAGTCATGTTCTAAATGAACTCAGTGGACGTTTTGTGGGCATTTTACAGACATTTTACAGGGCTGGTCCGTAGACTAAGGGAATGATATCTGTGTATTATATCAACGGTCAGGAAGGGGGGTGGTGGTTAATAAGGTTGTATTAGATAGTGTGGGACCTGAACATGACGTAAATGGTATGGAATAAGGGGTGGAGAATGTGCTGGTTTTGGTTGGGGGAGTTAATTTTCAACATAGTAGCTAGTATGGGGCTGTGTTTTGGATTTGTGCTTGTTTTGCTTTGCTTGTGTGCGCGGCTTTTGCTTTCCCTATTAAACTGTCTTTATCTCAACCCACGAGTTTTCTCACTTTTACCCTTCCGATTCTCTCCTGCATCCCACTGGGCAGGAGTGAGCGAGCAGCTGTGTGGTGCTCAGTTGCCGGCTGGGGTTAAACCACGACAAGCACAAAAGGATTCTTCCACTGGTCTTGTTTGCTTGTGCGAGTGTGCGTGCACACACACATGCACATGCTTCCCTGCTGAGGGCCTCCATGAATGCGTGACTTAGCATGACTCATAACGGGGCACACAGCTGCTAACTACTGTGCTCTAAAAGTTACACAGCCCAATTAATCCACTGCAAAATGATCAACAGCAACTGCTTGACCTCCTTTCCAAAGAGCAGTGCTCTATAGCAAAGAGAAGTTGGTAGTCAGGTGTGTCTTGCCAGTGAGTGGTTTTGATAAGATTTCATGCAACACATCAGAGAAATATGTCTCCACTTGTGCAGTTATCACCACTCCAACACCATCCTTTAGAGATAATAATACTTTAACTTTGTGGTTCTCATTTTGGCTCTTGTTTGTTTAGTTTTTGAACACACTGGCAGCCTACTGGTTGGTATATGTTTGCCTACATATATGACACCTCCTTTTGAGTCAATAGCTAGAGAAGGATAGATGAGAAGTTGAAGTTATTGATAAAGCCCCATATCCTTGAAGCAACACTGTTGTATCTTCGCTCACGGGTCCAGGCTTTCCTCAGGTCCATGCTCTTGGGTGAAAGAGGGGAGAGAAGCAGAGGAATATTTTTTATCCACCTCACTTGACTGATCCCCTATCATACAGCCCTACAAACAGTTGCATGACACAGATGAGAGAACATGCAAGAATAAAATATTCATCAAACTTAACATTGCTGCCAAAAAATGTACCAGGAGCAGCATCCTGACACAAGGATTCATGTAAAAGCAAAATTTTTTTGCAACCACAGAGAAAGAGGACTATCTATTATGCACCTGATTCCCAGGATCTCGCATGAGTCTTCATTGGAGTTGCTGGTTTATCCACCACAGCAAAAGGATTTTGATTGTGTAGCCTGCACGACCTCCAACAAAGTGCAGTGATCAAGGAACTGTAACCATCAGATCAGCTAGTTTAATGCAAGCATGACCCAGCTGAGGCCACCAGCTGACTTGTCCGATGGCAACTGTATGTGTAAATGATATTTTCAAGTCTTTCTTTGGGTGCTCTTTGGGCACAGAAAATAAGAAAAAACACAAACTGTGGCCTGTTAAGCAGAATCTCCTGAAGAGGACAGAAAGAGTGAATGCAAAAGACAGGAAAAGGAAAAGAAAAGAAGAATGGACAGAAACAGCAATATCAGGTGGGCAAAAAAAGGTATTCAAAACAGTAAAAAGCAAGAGATAAAAGTCTTGAAGTAAAATGGTCCAGAAGATGAAAGAGGCTCAAAGGAAAAAAGGAAAGTGGAAGAGTTTCTGACAATAAGTTGTCATTCATTTAAACTGCATCTTCTATGGTTCAGCAATCTCCCCTTTAATGTTTCAGGGTAGGGACACCCTCCCTTTTCACTTCCCCGTGCAGTTCCCCCCTTCAGCCCCCTGCTCAGCCTTGTTTATCTCTTGCCTTTTTTTCCCTCCCTTCCCACTCCTTTCCCAGGCACTGTTGCTTCCCTGTGCATGTCACACATTTTAATCCTTGGACCACAGTCTCCGCATCATCCCAGTCCCACAAGTGTCAGGCTGAAGTCTATTTACTATGCTCTATTTACTTCCAGAGAAAGAAAAACAAGTACCCATGAAGTGTTTTGGAGAATGCTGTGCCTGGTCGAGGTTACGCTCATCGTGCCCTGCCAACACGGACTGAACCAGCTGTGTAAGAGCAAGCGTCGTAGCAGGAAAGTCTCTGCGTGCAGCAGAGTGGTAAGCAGATGCTACCATCAAATTAACACTTTTATACTACCAAAAAAACACCCTTAAACAGCGTTACCATCAATGCAACAGGAGGTGGCAGCAACTAAAAATTATAAGTTTCTCAAGTAACACAGAAGGTAGTAAAACAACAGAATTAGTGCTTGGAGATGTGAAATATTAGCTTCTTGAGCTTTTGTCATTGATTCCTTTCTGGTGCATTAATTAAAAGTGAGAGGTGTACTTAAAAAAAAAAGATAGTCACAGCAAAAGACTGTTGCTTGAACAAATTAATTAGTTTTTTGTGGAAAACTGCAAAGGAAATGTTCCATTTTGTCCATTTGAATGTGTTTGTGATAGACGCAGGTTTAACATCAAATCTTTCATGGTATTTTCACAAACTTCAAATACAGATGGACAAGTCACACTTTATATTTTAAACGGGTATCCAAAACCTTAACCACTGTTTATTTTTATATCAATACACCAGTACTCACCCATTTTGCATCACTTGAGACAAGATATAAACAAAAAACCACAGGACAGGAAAACCTTCCCAGCTAGGAGAAGACAACTTGGAAATACCTTGAGGATTAGGCAGTTATACAGAAAACTGGACTTAACAATTACTAAAGTGAAGACCACAGGAGGGGAGGGGAGGGGAGGGGAGGGGAGGGGAGGGGAGGGGAGCGCAAAGGACAAACCAATAACACTTGCAAACAGTTGAGTGCAAGAGGCAACAAAATTTGAGTTTGATGCAACTAATTTTTCACCCTCTTCAATTTCTGAGACCTAAAGGCAGCTGTCTCTGCATTTATGTAACACGCTTTTGGAAGATGAGCACAAACCTTCATCTAACAGGGCTACAGTATCTACTTCTGTTTTCTTGTATGCTGACAAGTTTTGTGACTTTCTTGGAGGTCGTTAAATGTAAATCCAAAGCACCGTGTGTTTACGCGTAGGGATGGACGTTAGAGGTCTCTCCGTGTATATGGTCCAGCACAGACAGCAGGCTGGAAACACCTTCCTCAAAAATAAACCCACTTTTTCTCTTACTGTTTTACACCTTTGCAAAATGTGTGACACGCAATGGCATGCTGAGATGATCCCACTTCAATGACAT